>NC_090284.1:9041828-9641828 GCF_037392515.1 Haliotis asinina
CTATTACTAATACCACTACATTTACTTTAATGTTTAATGAACTATATCTACTACTTCTTCCTTGAATACTACTACATCCCCGATAACTGTGAAAATGTCCGTCTATTACTAATACCACTACATTTACTTTAATGTTTAATGAACTATATCTACTACTTCTTCCTTGAATACTACTACATCCCCGATAACTGTGAGAATGTCCGTCTATTACTAATACCACTACATTTACTTTAATGTTTAATGAACTATATCTACTACTTCTTCCTTGAATACTACTACATCCCCGATAACTGTGAGAATGTCCGTCTATTACTAATACCACTACATTTACTTTAATGTTTAATGAACTATATCTACTACTTCTTCTTGAATACTACTACATCCCCGATAACTGTGAGAAATGTCCGTCTATTACTAATACCACTACATTTACTTTAATGTTTAATGAACTATATCTACTACTTCTTCCTTGAATACTACTACATCCCCGATAACTGGGAAAATGTCCGTCTATTACTAATACCACTACATTTACTTTAATGTTTAATGAACTATATCTACTACTTCTTCCTTGAATACTACTACATCCCCGATAACTGTGAAGAATGTCCGTCTATTACTAATACCACTACATTTACTTTAATGTTTAATGAACTATATCTACTACTTCTTCCTTGAATACTACTACATCCCCGATAACTGGGAAAATGTCCGTCTATTACTAATACCACTACATTTACTTTAATGTTTAATGAACTATATCTACTACTTCTTCCTTGAATACTACTACATCCCCGATAACTGTGAGAATGTCCGTCTATTACTAATACCACTACATTTACTTTAATGTTTAATGAACTATATCTACTACTTCTTCTTTGAATACTACTACATCCCCGATAACTGGGAAAATGTCCGTCTATTACTAATACCACTACATTTACTTTAATGTTTAATGAACTATATCTACTACTTCTTCCTTGAATACTACTACATCCCCGATAACTGGGAAAATGTCCGTCTATTACTAATACCACTACATTTACTTTAATGTTTAATGAACTATATCTACTACTTCTTCCTTGAATACTACTACATCCCCGATAACTGTGAGAATGTCCGTCTATTACTAATACCACTACATTTACTTTAATGTTTAATGAACTATATCTACTACTTCTTCCTTGAATACTACTACATCCCCGATAACTGGGAAAATGTCCGTCTATTACTAATACCACTACATTTACTTTAATGTTTAATGAACTATATCTACTACTTCTTCCTTGAATACTACTACATCCCCGATAACTGGGAAAATGTCCGTCTATTACTAATACCACTACATTTACTTTAATGTTTAATGAACTATATCTACTACTTCTTCCTTGAATACTACTACATCCCCGATAACTGGGAAAATCTCTGTCTATTACTAATACCACTACATTTACTTTAATGTTTAATGAACTATATCTACTACTTCTTCTTTGAATACTACTACATCCCCGATAACTGGGAAAATGTCCGTCTATTACTAATACCACTACATTTACTTTAATGTTTAATGAACTATATCTACTACTTCTTCCTTGAATACTACTACATCCCCGATAACTGGGAAAATGTCTGTCTATTACTAATACCACTACATTTACTTTAATGTTTAATGAACTATATCTACTACTTCTTCTTTGAATACTACTACATCCCCGATAACTGGGAGAATGTCCTGTCTATTACTAACACCACTACATTTACTTTAATGTTTAATGAACTATATCTACTACTTCTTCTTTGAATACTACTACATCCCCGATAACTGGGAAAATGTCCGTCTATTACTAATACCACTACATTTACTTTAATGTTTAATGAACTATATCTACTACTTCTTCCTTGAATACTACTACATCCCCGATAACTGTGAAAATGTCCGTCTATTACTAATACCACTACATTTACTTTAATGTTTAATGAACTATATCTACTACTTCTTCCTTGAATACTACTACATCCCCGATAACTGGGAAAATGTCCGTCTATTACTAATACCACTACATTTACTTTAATGTTTAATGAACTATATCTACTACTTCTTCCTTGAATACTACTACATCCCCGATAACTGGGAAAATGTCTGTCTATTACTAATACCACTACATTTACTTTAATGTTTAATGAACTATATCTACTACTTCTTCTTTGAATACTACTACATCCCCGATAACTGTGAGAATGTCTGTCTATTACTAATACCACTACATTTACTTTAATGTTTAATGAACTATATCTACTACTTCTTCCTTGAATACTACTACATCCCCGATAACTGTGAGAATGTCCGTCTATTACTAACACCACTACATTTACTTTAATGTTTAATGAACTATATCTACTACTTCTTCCTTGAATACTACTACATCCCCGATAACTGTGAGAATGTCCGTCTATTACTAATACCACTACATTTACTTTTAATGTTTAATGAACTATATCTACTACTTCTTCCTTGAATACTACTACATCCCCGATAACTGTGAGAATGTCCGTCTATTACTAATACCACTACATTTACTTTAATGTTTAATGAACTATATCTACTACTTCTTCCTTGAATACTACTACATCCCCGATAACTGGGAAAATGTCCGTCTATTACTAATACCACTACATTTACTTTAATGTTTAATGAACTATATCTACTACTTCTTCTTTGAATACTACTACATCCCCGATAACTGTGAGAATGTCCGTCTATTACTAATACCACTACATTTACTTTAATGTTTAATGAACTATATCTACTACTTCTTCCTTGAATACTACTACATCCCCGATAACTGTGAGAATGTCCGTCTATTACTAATACCACTACATTTACTTTAATGTTTAATGAACTATATCTACTACTTCTTCTTTGAATACTACTACATCCCCGATAACTGTGAGAATGTCCGTCTATTACTAATACCACTACATTTACTTTAATGTTTAATGAACTATATCTACTACTTCTTCCTTGAATACTACTACATCCCCGATAACTGTGAGAATGTCCGTCTATTACTAATACCACTACATTTACTTTAATGTTTAATGAACTATATCTACTACTTCTTCCTTGAATACTACTACATCCCCGATAACTGTGAGAATGTCCGTCTATTACTAATACCACTACATTTACTTTAATGTTTAATGAACTATATCTACTACTTCTTCCTTTGAATACTACTACATCCCCGATAACTGTGAAAATGTCCGTCTATTACTAATACCACTACATTTACTTTAATGTTTAATGAACTATATCTACTACTTCTTCCTTGAATACTACTACATCCCCGATAACTGGGAAAATGTCCGTCTATTACTAATACCACTACATTTACTTTAATGTTTAATGAACTATATCTACTACTTCTTCCTTGAATACTACTACATCCCCGATAACTGGGAGAATGTCCGTCTATTACTAATACCACTACATTTACTTTAATGTTTAATGAACTATATCTACTACTTCTTCCTTGAATACTACTACATCCCCGATAACTGGGAAAATGTCCGTCTATTACTAATACCACTACATTTACTTTAATGTTTAATGAACTATATCTACTACTTCTTCTTTGAATACTACTACATCCCCGATAACTGTGAGAATGTCCGTCTATTACTAATACCACTACATTTACTTTAATGTTTAATGAACTATATCTACTACTTCTTCCTTTGAATACTACTACATCCCCGATAACTGGGAAAATGTCCGTCTATTACTAATACCACTACATTTACTTTAATGTTTAATGAACTATATCTACTACTTCTTCCTTGAATACTACTACATCCCGATAACTGGGAAAATGTCCGTCTATTACTAATACCACTACATTTACTTTAATGTTTAATGAACTATATCTACTACTTCTTCCTTGAATACTACTACATCCCCGATAACTGTGAGAATGTCTGTCTATTACTAATACCACTACATTTACTTTAATGTTTAATGAACTATATCTACTACTTCTTCCTTGAATACTACTACATCCCCGATAACTGGGAAAATGTCCGTCTATTACTAATACCACTACATTTACTTTAATGTTTAATGAACTATATCTACTACTTCTTCCTTGAATACTACTACATCCCCGATAACTGGGAAAATGTCCGTCTATTACTAATACCACTACATTTACTTTAATGTTTAATGAACTATATCTACTACTTCTTCCTTGAATACTACTACATCCCCGATAACTGTGAGAATGTCTGTCTATTACTAATACCACTACATTTACTTTAATGTTTAATGAACTATATCTACTACTTCTTCTTTGAATACTACTACATCCCCGATAACTGTGAGAATGTCCGTCTATTACTAATACCACTACATTTACTTTAATGTTTAATGAACTATATCTACTACTTCTTCCTTGAATACTACTACATCCCCGATAACTGGGAAAATGTCTGTCTATTACTAATACCACTACATTTACTTTAATGTTTAATGAACTATATCTACTACTTCTTCTTTGAATACTACTACATCCCCGATAACTGGGAGAATGTCCTGTCTATTACTAATACCACTACATTTACTTTAATGTTTAATGAACTATATCTACTACTTCTTCTTTGAATACTACTACATCCCCGATAACTGTGAAAATGTCCGTCTATTACTAATACCACTACATTTACTTTAATGTTTAATGAACTATATCTACTACTTCTTCCTTGAATACTACTACATCCCCGATAACTGTGAAAATGTCCGTCTATTACTAATACCACTACATTTACTTTAATGTTTAATGAACTATATCTACTACTTCTTCCTTGAATACTACTACATCCCCGATAACTGGGAGAATGTCTGTCTATTACTAATACCACTACATTTACTTTAATGTTTAATGAACTATATCTACTACTTCTTCCTTGAATACTACTACATCCCCGATAACTGTGAGAATGTCTGTCTATTACTAATACCACTACATTTACTTTAATGTTTAATGAACTATATCTACTACTTCTTCCTTGAATACTACTACATCCCCGATAACTGTGAGAATGTCCGTCTATTACTAATACCACTACATTTACTTTAATGTTTAATGAACTATATCTACTACTTCTTCCTTGAATACTACTACATCCCCGATAACTGGGAAAATGTCCGTCTATTACTAATACCACTACATTTACTTTAATGTTTAATGAACTATATCTACTACTTCTTCCTTGAATACTACTACATCCCCGATAACTGGGAGAATGTCTGTCTATTACTAATACCACTACATTTACTTTAATGTTTAATGAACTATATCTACTACTTCTTCCTTGAATACTACTACATCCCCGATAACTGTGAGAATGTCTGTCTATTACTAATACCACTACATTTACTTTAATGTTTAATGAACTATATCTACTACTTCTTCCTTGAATACTACTACATCCCCGATAACTGTGAGAATGTCCGTCTATTACTAATACCACTACATTTACTTTAATGTTTAATGAACTATATCTACTACTTCTTCCTTGAATACTACTACATCCCCGATAACTGGGAAAATGTCCGTCTATTACTAATACCACTACATTTACTTTAATGTTTAATGAACTATATCTACTACTTCTTCCTTGAATACTACTACATCCCCGATAACTGGGAAAATGTCCGTCTATTACTAATACCACTACATTTACTTTAATGTTTAATGAACTATATCTACTACTTCTTCCTTGAATACTACTACATCCCCGATAACTGTGAGAATGTCCGTCTATTACTAATACCACTACATTTACTTTAATGTTTAATGAACTATATCTACTACTTCTTCCTTGAATACTACTACATCCCCGATAACTGGGAAAATGTCCGTCTATTACTAATACCACTACATTTACTTTAATGTTTAATGAACTATATCTACTACTTCTTCTTGAATACTACTACATCCCCGATAACTGTGAGAATGTCCGTCTATTACTAATACCACTACATTTACTTTAATGTTTAATGAACTATATCTACTACTTCTTCTTTGAATACTACTACATCCCCGATAACTGTGAGAATGTCTGTCTATTACTAATACCACTACATTTACTTTAATGTTTAATGAACTATATCTACTACTTCTTCCTTGAATACTACTACATCCCCGATAACTGTGAGAATGTCTGTCTATTACTAATACCACTACATTTACCTTAATGTTTAATGAACTATATCTACTACTTCTTCTTTGAATACTACTACATCCCCGATAACTGTGAGAATGTCCGTCTATTACTAATACCACTACATTTACTTTAATGTTTAATGAACTATATCTACTACTTCTTCCTTGAATACTACTACATCCCCGATAACTGGGAAAATGTCCGTCTATTACTAATACCACTACATTTACTTTAATGTTTAATGAACTATATCTACTACTTCTTCCTTGAATACTACTACATCCCCGATAACTGGGAAAATGTCCGTCTATTACTAATACCACTACATTTACTTTAATGTTTAATGAACTATATCTACTACTTCTTCCTTGAATACTACTACATCCCCGATAACTGTGAGAATGTCTGTCTATTACTAATACCACTACATTTACTTTAATGTTTAATGAACTATATCTACTACTTCTTCCTTGAATACTACTACATCCCCGATAACTGTGAGAATGTCCGTCTATTACTAATACCACTACATTTACTTTAATGTTTAATGAACTATATCTACTACTTCTTCTTTGAATACTACTACATCCCCGATAACTGGGAAAATGTCCGTCTATTACTAATACCACTACATTTACTTTAATGTTTAATGAACTATATCTACTACTTCTTCCTTGAATACTACTACATCCCCGATAACTGGGAAAATGTCCGTCTATTACTAATACCACTACATTTACTTTAATGTTTAATGAACTATATCTACTACTTCTTCTTTGAATACTACTACATCCCCGATAACTGTGAGAATGTCCGTCTATTACTAATACCACTACATTTACTTTAATGTTTAATGAACTATATCTACTACTTCTTCCTTGAATACTACTACATCCCCGATAACTGGGAAAATGTCCGTCTATTACTAATACCACTACATTTACTTTAATGTTTAATGAACTATATCTACTACTTCTTCTTTGAATACTACTACATCCCCGATAACTGTGAGAATGTCCGTCTATTACTAATACCACTACATTTACTTTAATGTTTAATGAACTATATCTACTACTTCTTCTTTGAATACTACTACATCCCCGATAACTGTGAGAATGTCTGTCTATTACTAATACCACTACATTTACTTTAATGTTTAATGAACTATATCTACTACTTCTTCCTTGAATACTACTACATCCCCGATAACTGTGAGAATGTCTGTCTATTACTAATACCACTACATTTACTTTAATGTTTAATGAACTATATCTACTACTTCTTCTTTGAATACTACTACATCCCCGATAACTGTGAGAATGTCCGTCTATTACTAATACCACTACATTTACTTTAATGTTTAATGAACTATATCTACTACTTCTTCCTTGAATACTACTACATCCCCGATAACTGGGAAAATGTCCGTCTATTACTAATACCACTACATTTACTTTAATGTTTAATGAACTATATCTACTACTTCTTCTTTGAATACTACTACATCCCCGATAACTGTGAGAATGTCTGTCTATTACTAATACCACTACATTTACTTTAATGTTTAATGAACTATATCTACTACTTCTTCTTTGAATACTACTACATCCCCGATAACTGTGAGAATGTCCGTCTATTACTAATACCACTACATTTACTTTAATGTTTAATGAACTATATCTACTACTTCTTCCTTGAATACTACTACATCCCCGATAACTGGGAGAATGTCCGTCTATTACTAATACCACTACATTTACTTTCATGTTTAATGAACTATATCTACTACTTCTTCCTTGAATACTACTACATCCCCGATAACTGGGAAAATGTCCGTCTATTACTAATACCACTACATTTACTTTAATGTTTAATGAACTATATCTACTACTTCTTCCTTGAATACTACTACATCCCCGATAACTGTGAGAATGTCTGTCTATTACTAATACCACTACATTTACTTTAATGTTTAATGAACTATATCTACTACTTCTTCTTTGAATACTACTACATCCCCGATAACTGTGAGAATGTCCGTCTATTACTAATACCACTACATTTACTTTAATGTTTAATGAACTATATCTACTACTTCTTCCTTGAATACTACTACATCCCCGACAACTGGGAAAATGTCCGTCTATTACTAATACCACTACATTTACTTTAATGTTTAATGAACTATATCTACTACTTCTTCCTTGAATACTACTACATCCCCGATAACTGGGAAAATGTCCGTCTATTACTAATACCACTACATTTACTTTAATGTTTAATGAACTATATCTACTACTTCTTCCTTGAATACTACTACATCCCCGATAACTGTGAGAATGTCTGTCTATTACTAATACCACTACATTTACTTTAATGTTTAATGAACTATATCTACTACTTCTTCCTTGAATACTACTACATCCCCGATAACTGTGAGAATGTCCGTCTATTACTAATACCACTACATTTACTTTAATGTTTAATGAACTATATCTACTACTTCTTCTTTGAATACTACTACATCCCCGATAACTGGGAAAATGTCCGTCTATTACTAATACCACTACATTTACTTTAATGTTTAATGAACTATATCTACTACTTCTTCCTTGAATACTACTACATCCCCGATAACTGGGAAAATGTCCGTCTATTACTAATACCACTACATTTACTTTAATGTTTAATGAACTATATCTACTACTTCTTCTTTGAATACTACTACATCCCCGATAACTGTGAGAATGTCCGTCTATTACTAATACCACTACATTTACTTTAATGTTTAATGAACTATATCTACTACTTCTTCTTTGAATACCACTACATCCCCGATAACTGTGAGAATGTCTGTCTATTACTAATACCACTACATTTACTTTAATGTTTAATGAACTATATCTACTACTTCTTCCTTGAATACTACTACATCCCCGATAACTGTGAGAATGTCTGTCTATTACTAATACCACTACATTTACTTTAATGTTTAATGAACTATATCTACTACTTCTTCTTTGAATACTACTACATCCCCGATAACTGTGAGAATGTCCGTCTATTACTAATACCACTACATTTACTTTAATGTTTAATGAACTATATCTACTACTTCTTCCTTGAATACTACTACATCCCCGATAACTGGGAAAATGTCCGTCTATTACTAATACCACTACATTTACTTTAATGTTTAATGAACTATATCTACTACTTCTTCTTTGAATACTACTACATCCCCGATAACTGGGAGAATGTCTGTCTATTACTAATACCACTACATTTACTTTAATGTTTAATGAACTATATCTACTACTTCTTCCTTGAATACTACTACATCCCCGATAACTGTGAGAATGTCTGTCTATTACTAATACCACTACATTTACTTTAATGTTTAATGAACTATATCTACTACTTCTTCTTTGAATACTACTACATCCCCGATAACTGTGAGAATGTCCGTCTATTACTAATACCACTACATTTACTTTAATGTTTAATGAACTATATCTACTACTTCTTCCTTGAATACTACTACATCCCCGATAACTGGGAAAATGTCCGTCTATTACTAATACCACTACATTTACTTTAATGTTTAATGAACTATATCTACTACTTCTTCTTTGAATACTACTACATCCCCGATAACTGGGAGAATGTCTGTCTATTACTAATACCACTACATTTACTTTAATGTTTAATGAACTATATCTACTACTTCTTCCTTGAATACTACTACATCCCCGATAACTGTGAGAATGTCTGTCTATTACTAATACCACTACATTTACTTTAATGTTTAATGAACTATATCTACTACTTCTTCTTTGAATACTACTACATACCCGATAACTGTGAGAATGTCCGTCTATTACTAATACCACTACATTTACTTTAGTGTTTAATGAACTATATCTACTACTTCTTCTTTGAATACTACTACATCCCCGATAACTGTGAGAATGTCCGTCTATTACTAATACCACTACATTTACTTTAATGTTTAATGAACTATATCTACTACTTCTTCCTTGAATACTACTACATCCCCGATAACTGGGAAAATGTCCGTCTATTACTAATACCACTACATTTACTTTAATGTTTAATGAAATATATCTACTACTTCTTCCTTGAATACTACTACATCCCCGATAACTGTGAGAATGTCTGTCTATTACTAATACCACTACATTTACTTTAATGTTTAATGAACTATATCTACTACTTCTTCCTTGAATACTACTACATCCCCGATAACTGTGAGAATGTCTGTCTACTACTAATACCACTACATTTACTTTAATGTTTAATGAACTATATCTACTACTTCTTCTTTGAATACTACTACATCCCCGATAACTGTGAGAATGTCCGTCTATTACTAATACCACTACATTTACTTTAATGTTTAATGAACTATATCTACTACTTCTTCTTTGAATACTACTACATCCCCGATAACTGTGAGAATGTCCGTCTATTACTAATACCACTACATTTACTTTAATGTTTAATGAACTATATCTACTACTTCTTCCTTGAATACTACTACATTCCCGATAACTGTGAAAATGTCCGTCTATTACTAATACCACTACATTTACTTTAATGTTTAATGAACTATATCTACTACTTCTTCTTTGAATACTACTACATCCCCGATAACTGTGAGAATGTCCGTCTATTACTAATACCACTACATTTACTTTAATGTTTAATGAACTATATCTACTACTTCTTCTTTGAATACTACTACATTCCCGATAACTGTGAGAATGTCTGTCTATTACTAATACCACTACATTTACTTTAATGTTTAATGAACTATATCTACTACTTCTTCTTTGAATACTACTACATCCCCGATAACTGTGAGAATGTCTGTCTATTACTAATACCACTACGTTTACTTTAATGTTTAATGAACTATATCTACTACTTCTTCTTTGAATACTACTACATCCCCGATAACTGTGAGAATGTCTGTCTATTACTAATACCACTACATTTACTTTAATGTTTAATGAACTATATCTACTACTTCTTCCTTGAATACTACTACATCCCCGATAACTGTGAGAATGTCCGTCTATTACTAATACCACTACATTTACTTTAATGTTTAATGAACTATATCTACTACTTCTTCTTTGAATACTACTACATCCCCGATAACTGGGAAAATGTCCGTCTATTACTAATACCACTACATTTACTTTAATGTTTAATGAACTATATCTACTACTTCTTCTTTGAATACTACTACATCCCCGATAACTGTGAGAATGTCCGTCTATTACTAATACCACTACATTTACTTTAATGTTTAATGAACTATATCTACTACTTCTTCTTTGAATACTACTACATCCCCGATAACTGTGAGAATGTCCGTCTATTACTAATACCACTACATTTACTTTAATGTTTAATGAACTATATCTACTACTTCTTCCTTGAATACTACTACATCCCCGATAACTGTGAGAATGTCCGTCTATTACTAATACCACTACATTTACTTTAATGTTTAGTGAACTATATCTACTACTTCTTCTTTGAATACTACTACATCCCCGATAACTGGGAAAATGTCCGTCTATTACTAATACCACTACATTTACTTTAATGTTTAATGAACTATATCTACTACTTCTTCTTTGAATACTACTACATCCCCGATAACTGTGAGAATGTCCGTCTATTACTAACACCACTACATTTACTTTAATGTTTAATGAACTATATCTACTACTTCTTCCTTGAATACTACTACATCCCCGATAACTGTGAGAATGTCTGTCTATTACTAATACCACTACATTTACTTTAATGTTTAATGAACTATATCTACTACTTCTTCCTTGAATACTACTACATCCCCGATAACTGTGAGAATGTCCGTCTATTACTAATACCACTACATTTACTTTAATGTTTAATGAACTATATCTACTACTTCTTCCTTGAATACTACTACATCCCCGATAACTGTGAGAATGTCTGTCTATTACTAATACCACTACATTTACTTTAATGTTTAATGAACTATATCTACTACTTCTTCCTTGAATACTACTACATCCCCGATAACTGTGAGAATGTCCGTCTATTACTAATACCACTACATTTACTTTAATGTTTAATGAACTATATCTACTACTTCTTCTTTGAATACTACTACATCCCCGATGACTGTGAGAATGTCTGTCTATTACTAATACCACTACATTTACTTTAATGTTTAATGAACTATATCTACTACTTCTTCTTTGAATACTACTACATCCCCGATAACTGGGAGAATGTCCGTCTATTACTAATACCACTACATTTACTTTAATGTTTAATGAACTATATCTACTACTTCTTCCTTGAATACTACTACATCCCCGATAACTGTGAGAATGTCTGTCTATTACTAATACCACTACATTTACTTTAATGTTTAATGAACTATATCTACTACTTCTTCCTTGAATACTACTACATCCCCGATAACTGTGAGAATGCCCGTCTATTACTAATACCACTACATTTACTTTAATGTTTAATGAACTATATCTACTACTTCTTCTTTGAATACTACTACATCCCCGATAACTGTGAGAATGTCTGTCTATTACTAATACCACTACATTTACTTTAATGTTTAATGAACTATATCTACTACTTCTTCTTTGAATACTACTACATCCCCGATAACTGTGAGAATGTCCGTCTATTACTAATACCACTACATTTACTTTAATGTTTAATGAACTATATCTACTACTTCTTCTTTGAATACTACTACATCCCCGATAACTGGGAGAATGTCCGTCTATTACTAATACCACTACATTTACTTTAATGGTTAATGAACTATATCTACTACTTCTTCCTTGAATACTAATACATCCCCGATAACTGTGAGAATGTCTGTCTATTACTAATACCACTACATTTACTTTAATGTTTAATGAACTATATCTACTACTTCTTCTTTGAATACTACTACATCCCCGATAACTGGGAGAATGTCCGTCTATTACTAATACCACTACATTTACTTTAATGTTTAATGAACTATATCTACTACTTCTTCCTTGAATACTACTACATCCCCGATAACTGTGAGAATGTCTGTCTATTACTAATACCACTACATTTACTTTAATGTTTAATGAACTATATCTACTACTTCTTCCTTGAATACTACTACATCCCCGATAACTGTGAGAATGTCCGTCTATTACTAATACCACTACATTTACTTTAATGTTTAATGAACTATATCTACTACTTCTTCCTTGAATACTACTACATCCCCGATAACTGTGAGAATGTCTGTCTATTACTAATACCACTACATTTACTTTAATGTTTAATGAACTATATCTACTACTTCTTCTTTGAATACTACTACATCCCCGATAACTGGGAAAATGTCCGTCTATTACTAATACCACTACATTTACTTTAATGTTTAATGAACTATATCTACTACTTCTTCTTTGAATACTACTACATCCCCGATAACTGTGAGAATGTCCGTCTATTACTAATACCACTACATTTACTTTAATGTTTAATGAACTATATCTACTACTTCTTCCTTGAATACTACTACATCCCCGATAACTGTGAGAATGTCTGTCTATTACTAATACCACTACATTTACTTTAATGTTTAATGAACTATATCTACTACTTCTTCCTTGAATACTACTACATCCCCGATAATTGGGAAAATGTCCGTCTATTACTAATACCACTACATTTACTTTAATGTTTAATGAACTATATCTACTACTTCTTCCTTGAATACTACTACATCCCCGATAACTGTGAGAATGTCCGTCTATTACTAATACCACTACATTTACTTTAATGTTTAATGAACTATATCTACTACTTCTTCCTTGAATACTACTACATCCCCGATAACTGTGAGAATGTCTGTCTATTACTAATACCACTACATTTATTTTAATGTTTAATGAACTATATCTACTACTTCTTCCTTGAATACTACTACATCCCCGATAACTGGGAAAATGTCCGTCTATTACTAATACCACTACATTTACTTTAATGTTTAATGAACTATATCTACTACTTCTTCCTTGAATACTACTACATCCCCGATAACTGTGAGAATGTCTGTCTATTACTAATACCTCTACATTTACTTTAATGTTTAATGAACTATATCTACTACTTCTTCCTTGAATACTACTACATCCCCGATAACTGTGAGAATGTCTGTCTATTACTAATACCACTACATTTATTTTAATGTTTAATGAACTATATCTACTACTTCTTCCTTGAATACTACTACATCCCCGATAACTGGGAAAATGTCCGTCTATTACTAATACCACTACATTTACTTTAATGTTTAATGAACTATATCTACTACTTCTTCCTTGAATACTACTACATCCCCGATAACTGTGAGAATGTCTGTCTATTACTAATACCTCTACATTTACTTTAATGTTTAATGAACTATATCTACTACTTCTTCCTTGAATACTACTACATCCCCGATAACTGGGAAAATGTCCGTCTATTACTAATACCACTACATTTACTTTAATGTTTAATGAACTATATCTACTACTTCTTCTTTGAATACTACTACATCCCCGATAACTGTGAGAATGTCCGTCTATTACTAATACCACTACATTTACTTTAATGTTTAATGAACTATATCTACTACTTCTTCCTTGAATACTACTACATCCCCGATAACTGTGAGAATGTCCGTCTATTACTAATACCACTACATTTACTTTAATGTTTAATGAACTATATCTACTACTTCTTCTTTGAATACTACTACATACCCGATAACTGGGAAAATGTCTGTCTATTACTAATACCACTACATTTACTTTAATATTTAATGAACTATATCTACTACTTCTTCCTTGAATACTACTACATCCCCGATAACTGTGAGAATGTCTGTCTATTACTAATACCACTACATTTACTTTAATGTTTAATGAACTATATCTACTACTTCTTCTTTGAATACTACTACATCCCCGATAACTGTGAGAATGTCCGTCTATTACTAATACCACTACATTTACTTTAATGTTTAATGAACTATATCTACTACTTCTTCTTTGAATACTACTACATCCCCGATAACTGTGAGAATGTCCGTCTATTACTAATACCACTACATTTACTTTAATGTTTAATGAACTATATCTACTACTTCTTCTTTGAATACTACTACATCCCCGATAACTGTGAGAATGTCTGTCTATTACTAATACCACTACATTTACTTTAATGTTTAATGAACTATATCTACTACTTCTTCTTTGAATACTACTACATCCCCGATAACTGTGAGAATGTCCGTCTATTACTAATACCACTACATTTACTTTAATGTTTAATGAACTATATCTACTACTTCTTCCTTGAATACTACTACATCCCCGATAACTGTGAGAATGTCCGTCTATTACTAATACCACTACATTTACTTTAATGTTTAATGAACTATATCTACTACTTCTTCTTTGAATACTACTACATACCCGATAACTGGGAAAATGTCTGTCTATTACTAATACCACTACATTTACTTTAATGTTTAATGAACTATATCTACTACTTCTTCCTTGAATACTACTACATCCCCGATAACTGGGAAAATGTCCGTCTATTACTAATACCACTACATTTACTTTAATGTTTAATGAACTATATCTACTACTTCTTCCTTGAATACTACTACATCCCCGATAACTAGGAAAGGAAAGGAACACTGGCAATAGAAGTGAAGTGTTGTTGAATGACAGAAAAGGTCCACAAATACGTATCTGTACCCAAAACAGGTTAACGTGACACCACGTCACCTCTCGAAAAAATGTCAGAGACTAAAAAAAGAGTACATAATTTAAACACTGAGAAACAACAGAATGTTTCATGTTGATGAAAATTATCAGTCTCCACACTTAACCCTGTGATAACAAACAAAACGAATTGGACATCCACGTGGCAATGCGGACTGCCGCACTGAGAGCACAACATCAACCCTGATCAATTTCTTCAACACAACTTCCACACCTTCAGCAGATGAATGACAGCCACAGGGGGCGAAGGCCTCTTTATCTGGTAATTGAATTAGATGTCAGTAACATAGTTAATCCTAGTTTACAGCCCATCTTCTCCGAATGTTTTATATCTCCTCTCAAGCAATACAACGCTATCATCTGAGGCCAATGTGAAGGCTGTTGTACAGTATATTGTCCGAACATATATCTCATAGTTCAATGAAGTGAGATAAATGAACGATCAATTTCAAGATAAATCTTTGTTAAGTTTGATAGGGTATCCATGATAACTAAACAGAGTGTTAACTAAAAAAGTAATCGTTCGCTGCGTTGAAATTAATACAGATGATGTCATGAGAAAATTAGTTTCATTTCATGGCTGCTTCAATGTTAAAAGAATCTTTGTGCAAAGTGGGGAGTTAGTTTGTTAGTTTCAGTACTGGTTTGATATTATCAAATATCAACTCTGATTAGTTCTTTAAACGAACTGAGTAACAGTGATTTGGATTATGTGTAGTCGATGGGACCGATGATAGTGAGATAGTTTCTCGCTTTCAGATGCCCGTGAGATGTTAGCCAGTGGATTTTTTATGATTTGTTAACAATCGCCCCAAGAGCTTTTTACTTTAAATACTGGAGAAACCTGGCATTTCACTACTTTGTCGAGATGAGAACGTTTTCAACTAAGGACAGTTAGAATACATTCAGTCCTGTCTGTGTCCGGCTAAGAAAGATTGGAAGTCATCCACGATTTGATGTCATGGCAACACTTTTCTAGTTTTTTCTGCAATGAAGGACAAACACAGTTGATTATAGCCTAAAAATGATGTTGATCAATTGGTGGATTATTTACAATCTGAAGTATGGACGTCATAAACTCATGGGCAAAAGAAACTTATCACCCGACATTATTTGTGTTAAAAACGACAAAAACAAAAAAATGTCAGAAAGAATGTTTATATAAGAAAGATAAGCCATTTACACAGCAAAAACTGTATTTGTTGATGCCCTGTCAATGTTCATGCATGCAGGAAGTGAGGTAGATGACACATGGGGTGGACGTGAAAGTTTACACAGAGGATTGCATTCACAGAGTGTGTGGAAAACTGAATCTTGGAAGTGTCTGAGCACTCAGTACCTAGTGTGTCCACCCCTTGAATCAATGCACGCTAGTACACGTCTCCGCATTGATGTCGTCAAACGCCTGATGACGTCAGGAGGAATCCTCTGCCACAGTTCCAAGAGAACTTGCTCCAATTGTTGGCGATTTGCTGGTGGTTGCTGTCGTTGTCTTAGCTGTCTGTCGAGATGATCCCAGAGGTGTTCAATGGGATTCATGTCTGGGGAACGTGCTGGCCAGGGCAAAACGTTGATGTTGGCGTTGTTGAGGTAATCTTCAACGATTCTGGCAGTATGCGGACGTGCATTGTCCTGTTGCAAAAGAACACCTCTTGGCTGTTGACGCACAAAGGGCAAAACAACTGGCCTCAAGACTTCGTCCCTATACCTTTGGGCTGTCAGATTTCCATGCAGGATGACAAGCTGTGTCCTCTGATCAGCACAAATCCCACCCCACACCATGATACCACCTCCTCCAAATGGGTGCACCTCTTGAATGCAGTTCCTCGCCAATCGCTCACCTCTACGTCGGTATACACGGGCTCGGCCATCATTTCTGTACAAGTTGAAACGACTTTCATCAGTGAAGAGCACTCTCTGCCAGTCACGTCGCTGCCACCGACGTACTGTTCGTGCCCACTGCAGCCGACGTTGACAATGTTGGCGGGTCAAGGGCATTCCACGGAATGGACGGCGAGCTCTGATACCAGCAGCACGGAGACGTCTTAGTACGGTTCGTCTGCTGATGCGGTGTCCCAAGGCTGTGGTCGCCGTTGACGTCGCTGTGACGAATCTGTTCCGTAGGTGTATCGTACGGATATGGCGGTCTTCGGCGGGCGTCGTAACCCTTGGTCTACCTGATCTTGGACGGTCAGTGGTCTGACCTGTCTGCTGAAAACGTCTCAGGAGGTTGCTGATTGTTGCCTGGCTGCAGTGGAATGTTCTGGCAATCTGACGTTGTGACGCCCCCATATGGGCCATACCGATGGCCCTATTGCGTTGCTCCGATGACAGTCGTGGCATAACTTTGATATGCTTTTTGATAATGCATGATTGCACTGTCGAACAGCTGTATTTATGCAACCAATGTGCACGAGAACTTTTGGTTACACTCAAAAAACCTTTTTCACTGTTTTTCGTGCTTTCACGAAAATCACAATATCTCGGGTTTTTTGCTTGCTACTCAGCTTAAAAATGTGTTTTAGCGAATGTTTTCTCAGTATGTTTTACCTAGTTCAGTTTTGTTTAGAAGCGTAAATGGAAATTTTAAAGTGATAAGTTTCTTTTGCCCATGAGTTTATATAGAGAATTGCACAGGTCCAAGTGATCAGTGCCGTTTATATGAAGTATATGCGTCCTAAACAATATACCAAGTCTTTGTGTCTGTGTGTGTGTCTGTGTGTGTGTCTGTGTGTCTGTGTCTGTGTCTGTGTCTGTGTCTGTGGCAGACTGGCTGTATGTCTACAGCTTACAGATGATTTTCCTATACCATTATTTTCGTTAGACGTAATATTATCACAATCGAGTACTTCACACAGCAGTATATGATTTGGTCATGGAACAATAATGTGTCCAAGTCAACCCTCCCCATAGATGGTCTAAGACTGACACCCGCCGCTACCCTTCTGCTCTACTGTATAGCAAAATGTTACATTGTTTTGTGTGTTTTGGTCAGCACACAACCCTGCACAACCAATATCTTTCGTGAATGCATTATCACCTATATGAACAAGAACTGATAAGTCATGTAATAAGAATGATAAAGGTGAGAATATGACAGCTGTCTGTACGTCAACATCACATGTTTGTAAAATTGTTTCAATCTATTACAGTATGTTCTGCTGAAACATAAGGTGATCTACACAACCATATAAGGAGCCTTAAGACAGACACATATGCCTATTTCTTCATGGTAGCAGGTCAACAACGCTCATCACAGACTCCCATCTGATGAGGGTTACTCGGGAAAACAACGGTCCTTGGAGATGACATTAAAAACGATTAAAAATAAACTGTCAAAACCACACAAATTCCGTTCCTGACAAGAAGAGTTCGCGTAGGTCAACATGCACGTGAAGTGTGTTTACTTGTAAAACATAAGGGATCTTTTCCTGTGAGAGTGTAAAACAGCACCTGCATGAGATGTCTTTTAGTTATATTTTCAGGTAGAAATATGGTTGCGTGTCCCTTAACGCCAGTTTGAACGTCATTTCAGCTTGATCTCAGCGTCCCAAAAAACTGAATATACGAGAAATTAAAAATTTGGTATATTTGCTAACATGGTGGGGAAACACATTAGTTCCAGTTTCATGTGGCCATAATCAATTATGAGCTGGCGTGAGTAAGTGGATAGATTTATTTCAGCAGCTTCAAGGCGGGTGACGCCAGAACAAAACTTACCACATTTAAATCACGCGTGAAAATGAAAATGGGCTTTTGGCATGACAAGCGAACATTTCAATCCCCAGACACCTCCATCGCCCCCAATTAGATAAATATACTACCCCACCCCCAATACCCCCACCCCCCAAAAAATCTGTTAATTACTTATTGTGTTCAAACAATCGTCAAAATGTGTAACAAAAGTGTTGACAAGATCATTTTACACACTGCACACGCCAAAAATCGTTCTTATCTGAAAATGTTGATTTTGAAGGGATTTCTAACAAGGATTAGAAAAGCATCGCCACAACGCAACAGAAATCACCTCCAAGTTGAAATTGTGCAGCAAAGAGGATTTACTGTCTGGGAAAAAATCCAGATTATATTCAGAAACTGGCAATTCGTTTTGAAGGGGTTTCAATGTCAACTCACTACGTCACGTTTTGTCTCTGCGATACGGAACATCGCCATTGAAAGAATACTTGCTGAAGATTACCAATCTTCTGATGCCATGCGTCTGAATATTAGTTTGAGCAAGATATCATGACTTGCAACACGTTGCAACCAAACATGTATGATAAATGCCCGTACAGGGCCACTGTAGAGTTGCCACTGTAGCACGGGTTCTACAGTTGCGTGATCGTACTGCCAGGGTCCCTGGCCTTTACATATCTGGTCAAACTGTACGGAACAGGTTGAAAGAGATTGGTCTGAGAACCAGGACTCCCGACGTGAGGGTCGTGCTACAACGTTGCCATCATCGTAGTCTCCCTTATCTAAAAGTATGAGTTTGGTTGTACAGACATCTCATATCTAAAAGTATGAGTTTGGTTGTACAGACATCTCTTATCTAAAAGTATCAGTTTGGTTGTACAGACATCCCTTATCTAAAAGTATTAGTTTGGTTGTACAGACATCCCTTATCTAAAAGTATCAGTTTGGTTGTATAGACATTACCTTCTTTTAAACTGGTGTAAAGTTTCATGCACTTAAGTCTACTTGTGGACGAATTCTACATGTTTGAAAATACAACATTTTCGCAAAAGATTTCTCATCTATACGTTTCTTTTTGGGGATAGTATACGTAAACTGATAGATTCCAATATGTGTGATAGGGACCTGCCCTGATCGAAGTACCTATCTGTCACTGCATCTGTTCATAAATGACCACCTGACCAACACTTTAGTCTGGTGTCTGACTTGGGAGTGATGCATTTTGTAAAAAGCTACACATGCTTAAAACTTGTTCACATGATGTTTCTAGAAACATGGCTCTGTACATATGCATCTGTCTGATATCGTGTAGTCACAATTTCCATGAAAGAAGTCTTCACATTTCACTAACGTAAACCCTCTGTCTACCCATATTTTATGACACAAGCAAGATTCTTTAAATAGTCAGTGCTACTTGTAGCCATGCGCACGATTTCTGTAAAACATCGGGTTTTTTTTATTTGTTTGTTTAAGTTGTTTCGTTCAACACAATTCTCTGAGATAACGACTGATCTTACACACTTTGGCTTACTCCCTAATCCAGTGTGTTTTCAAGCCAAACCAAGAAAGCATTGATTGCTCGTATTAAGAACTGCCAAACTTGCACATGCCTTGACACTCAATCAGGTGGAATGAAGATGGCGTGGACAACACACGTTTAAGTAGCAAAAACATTTAAATCGATTATCACGTGACACCAAATAGACATCTCTTGCGTATTGAATGCCTCTTAAGTTTCTACATCCTTATTTGAGAGAAACTATTTCGAAAGAAATGTTTTGTCTTTCTGTTTATGTTTCTTTTATGGCCATGGTTTTGTCTTAAGGGCATCGAATCCATCTTTGTCGTGACAGTTATTTTAAAAGATATTGATTATTCACGGGTGAAGATTACAGTGCTATTCAAGGGATGACCAAGGAATCAAGCAGGATGCCATTCTTGCTTGTGGATCATTTGAAAAGTTCATTCTGAAAAAACAGGCAAAATGGTGAAATATTTAAAGAACACGTATGCATAATCGGAAGCAATTATTCCTCACAGGATAGCGTTAAACAAGCAGTTTCAATTATTTCACGGAACTGCAGGCACATTCGCAAGAAAGGTTTGGATATGTGACTAACAAACAGAACTTATTACACCCAGTACATAGTTCATATACATATCCTTGAGATATTCTTAAGAAATACATGTACATGTATCTGCAAATGGAAAAGTCGATTCCGACTGTATAGTGAGCACATGTTTATGAATCACCACGAACTACACAAACCCTGTGAAAGTGTCGACTGTTACCTCCCCCATCCTGGCAACCACCATAAACACACTAAAGTTTCCATTTGAAAGAAAAATATATGTGTAAATCGAAGTACAGTCACATAATAGAATTCTATTGGACATCACGTTTGGTTACCCATCAGTGAATTGAGGAAGGATAACAATTTATGGATGAAATATATACTGAACAGTGAATTATAAAGCATCAACACAGATGATTTCCAACACATATACTTTGAAACAGCATTAGAGTGAAAACCATATATATATATATATATATCAGACACTGTGCATCAAGCATTCTTTATTCGATATATGATATATACTATTAAATTTGTAAGCGTTTCATGAATCATATCTAGCCCCAAGACACTACAAAAAGGCTGATCGTGATCAGTGCTATGTAAAACTACGAGCATGCGATGTGTTATTACCTACATACTGACACCCATGATGCCAGGAAAATACTCTTTAAAATATCCCAGTGCCCTCATTCTGATCCGACATTCGAACACAACGTTTCAAAAGAGCTATAATGTTAACAAGGAAAAGAAACTATGCATTTCCTCGGTTTAAACTGTCCATTCTGTAACTGGTCTCGAGGTCTGGTCACTTGGGAAGCCATGAACTTGATAGAAACATTGGACGAAACATAAATTTTCAATATCGCACCCTATAATTATGTTGGTTGACTGCATCACACTTTCTCAATCTGACATTTGCAAGATTGAGAGAAACCAATTGTTTTGCACAGATGTTAAACTAGCAGGCGCTACCGGCAGGCGCTGTAAAATTGATAGAATCTGTCAAAGTTTCCATTAAACACCCAATGATGCCTTCTTTTTGCTTGGAGTATGTACACAATTTCCAGTTTACAGCTTTTAATCATCCCTGGTGATTGTTCTTTCCTTTTCGAGTAAATCAGTTGGACCATTGTAATTTCCAGATCAGCTGTATTTTCACATCGATAGCTCATCACTATGCATGGACACATAACAATAGCATAAGGACGAAAGTCAGAGTTTTGAAATGATCAGACATACTGCTTCCGGAATGATAAATGCTGTGCAAAAAAAAAACAAAAAAAAAAAACTCATCACTTTCTGATCATACTCCTTATTTTACGAAACACTTCATTTTTCATTTGAACTACCCGTATCAGCGGATATTACACTGGCCCAAAAAAGAAACTCATAGGTGAAAATCCAATGTTATGAGAGATGATTTATTAACTTAAATTGCACAAAAAGTAATGGAACTTGAGCAATGATAATTCACACGGGTATTAACAAATGTGTGTCAAGACATATACAATCATTCACAGTGGTATTAAGCGTCTCTATTTTCCATGGCATAGTGAGAAAGTCAGTATCTGGTGTGACCACCACGGGCATCAATCACTGCTCTGCATCGCCTGGGCATTGACTGTATAAGACGTCGTATCCGCCTTTGTGGGATTCTTCTCCACTCATCTCGCAACGCATTCACCAACTGTAGACGTGTCTGTGGCTGCGGCTGTCGACGTCGTAACCGTTTACCCAATTGGTCCCATAAATGTTCAATTGGGTTCAAATCCGGCGATTTTGAGGGCCATGGAAGAACTGTAATGTTGTTGTTGGCAAGGAAATCCGTGGTAATGCGTGCTGTGTGCGGTCTTGCATTGTCGTGCTGGAAAATTTCCCTTCTAGCGTCAATTGTAGGAACAACATGACGGTTCAGAATTTCATCCCGGTAGCGTACAGCATTGAGATTCCCTTGCACATGCACCAACTGTGTCCTGCCGTTCATAGATATGCCTCCCCACATCATTACACCTCCACCACCGTGTCTGTTGACCTCACGAACGCACTGTCGAGCATATCTCTCATTTCGACGTCTGTAAACACGCATCCTTCCATCATGTCTGTACAGCAGAAAACGTGACTCATCGCTGAACCAGATCCTCCTCCAATTCAAGAGGTTCCATGCCCGAACGTTCCTGCACCACTGAAGACGTGCACGACGGTGATGGGGATGCAGAACAGGTCCTGCATGAGGTCGCATAGGTCGAATTCCATGCTCTCTTAGGCGATTCCTGATGGTTTGTGGAGAGACTCTACGCAGCCCAGGAACGTGATCAGCGGTATACGTAGCAGTGACGGCCCGATTACGCAGATGAAGCACCCGGATGTAGCGGTCTTGTGCTGGAGTTGTCACATTGGTCTCCCACTCCTTGGACGGTCTCTGGTCGAGTTGTGTTGCGTGTATCGTTGCCAGAGACGGGAAATCGTGCTCTGCCTCACATTCAGACGTCTGGCAACTGATGACTGACTTTCCCCAGCTTCCAGACGTCCAATGGCTCTATTTCTGTTTTCTTCATTTAACCTTGGCATTTTTCGCATCGCATAGAAAGAAATTCGAAGAATGAATCGCAACAGGACCTGTCTCCTTTTATAGCCATCATAATCAAGATTGAGATCCTGCATTTGCACGTGCATAATGCTTTCAGATTTTCCCACGTGCAGATTATACAAAGCGTTTTCAAGGTGCTGTGGTGTGGCGAATAATCACCAGAGGTTGTGTTTGTTTGTCTGTTTTGGTTGTATTGACTATAAAAACACTTAATATTTACATTAATTGTCATTCCATTCCATATTTTCCGAAAAAATCTACTTTAAAAATGAGATTTCAGCTATGCGTTTCTTTTTTGGGTCAGTGTAATTTATCAGCGTTAGCGAACACCACCAGTAAATCAGTTGGACTATTGTAATTTTTAGATCAACTGTACCTTCACATCAATTCATCAGTATGCACGGACACATAACAATAAAATCAGATTTTCAAGGGTCAGAAATATTGCTTCCGGAATGATAAATGCTGTGTTTGAACCGAAAAGAAAATGTATAACATATAACTTCCTGATCTTGCTCCAAAAAGATCCACATTTACGAAACACTTTATTTTTCATTTTAGCTACCCGTGTCAGTTACATTCTTTGATATAAAACTCTAATATAACGTTTAAAGTTAAATGTTAAGATGAATACTCATTAGCGAACAAGTCCACGGAGCTGACAAATTGAGATGCATTGGCTTGTAACAAGATATGATGCTGCTACCAGTTTTTGGTGGTGAACGATGGAGTTGTATTTATAGTGTTACACAGCATACATTGAAATAGCATTACTAACTTGCACTAATACCGTTAATTACAATAATATGAAAGAATCATTTGGTCCCTAACTTTTTCAGCGTTAGAATAGAGATAAGATAACAAAATCAAATTGAGTTCTAGTATAGATTCCGTTACCTTCTTAATACATTACTCTGTCCCACGAGGTAGGGAATCGATATCCATTAACCATACCTTGTACAGCAGCATTGTTGTAGATATTAATAGAGGATACTAAACGACCTTCCGTGTAATACCATTTTTATTAAACGAGTTAATGATTTGATACTAAATCTTTAACGAGTTTAATGAAATTGGTATTTCACGGAAGCGAGTTTAGTATTCTGTTTATTACTCGCCAACATAAATTGAGAGAAACTGCGGCGAAATCGCCTATAGTGTGAGGACACTCAGCTTTCAAGTCAAGCAAGGTCAACATTAGCATTGTGACGTCACAACTTTGAACCATTTTGACGTCATACATATCTCTAGAAATGCTATTCGATTATGAATAGACATGATGTGACTAATTTTTGCAGCACTAATTGATGATACAGGACTCTGATACTGAGTGTCATGGACAAGCGTTTTTCAAACGAGCAGCATGCAATAGGCCACAGAGCCATATAGGAGCCTTGATCGTCTAAACAGTGCACATGTTTAGTCAGTTTCGTGCTAAACAATTTACAGCCATTGTTTTAATGTAGTGCATTTTTCTATGCAGCACCATGTTACTTGGCTGAATGAATATGCAGGTGATTCCAGGAACGTACGCGTCGTCTTGGAGATTCCTGTGGTCAGTGGGTTTTACAATATTTCACTTATTACACGGCGCTAGTTTAAGCGGCTAGTTTAAACCAATGGACGTGATGTCCGAACAGGCCTTATCATGAAGACGAATCCAGTTTCAATCCCACATCAATCTCTCGTAGAGTAGTACATTAGCCATGAATGACATTGGGATGCATTATCCAGTATTTGGTCACCAATACAGAATCGACTGGGAGTTCTTGCTTGGAAGCACATACTGCTCAATACCGGCTGTGGCGTACCATCAGTGATGCAGGCCTGAACCCGGCGTCGATCTGAGTAGGTGAGTCTTCTTACGTCTTGATTCCGACAACAGTTGCGAAAGCGTTTCTAGTCGTTGGCCGATTTTGGTGTTTTCGACTACGACTACTCCCAAAGATGCTCAATTTGGGGCAGATCTTGAAGAGCTGGAACCTGATTTCACTGCCTATTCACTAAAGAACACTCTACCTCTTCTGTAAGTGTGGCAGTCCTGGTCCATCTCTGTCTGGCACCTCAGTCTTGGCACGTCAACGCCATGACCTTTCAAGGTCGATAGGCACTGAGGTGATGGTGGTGGAGTCGTCTGGCCAGTCTGCCTGCTGACTGGATGTCCAAGGCCGTTGTCGCTCGATGACGTCACACTGACGTATCGGTTCCACGGGTGAAAGACTCGTGGATACCGGTCTGTCTGTAGTATCGCCAGTCTGTCGTAGACGTGTGACAAGTCTGACGATGGTGGATTTGCAGCATCCCATGGTCCTAGCCTCATGCTCTAGTGTTGCTCCCACCTGTAGGATGCCGATTGCTCTCTCCTGCTCTGCCGTTAAACGAGGCATGTTCCTGGTTGCCACATGATATAAGAGAATACACCTTGTCAGCGTTTATACCCTAGTTTGATACGGGTAACCTTGTGCCCAATTTCGGGAGATGTGTTTTAGCTATTTTCAAACAGATTAACAGTTATTTTGAAAATTTACAATCTGTTCATTTGGACACTAGTGATTTTTTAAAAGAAACAGTCATTGTGACATATTTCTGTTAAATGGTTTGTTTTCTTAATTTAGCTATATATTTTTTTTAATCGCATCGAGTAGAAGTGTATCTGTAATAGACTAGAGAACAATCTCAGATTCTGTGGTAATGAGCCACCCTTAAGGCTCTGTTCTGTTGTACTGACCTATAGGTTTACCGCACATTCTGGTGTAATAATGTAGCGCTAGGTTTGTTTCATATTATTTTGTAACAATCTAGCTTACGTTTATCTAACATTCTGTTGTGATATGTATTCGTTAAATACGTTTTGGAAAATGTGATCTCACCTTCCGTTCTAATAAAAAAGTGTTCTGGTTATACTGCATTTTCTTGTAACATTTTCTTGTGACTAGTGGTATTGTTATCTCATATTATTGTAGTAAGCTAGATGTTTGGTTATCTCACATTCAGCTTGAATTGCCGAGGTACTAAAACTGCAATTATTACAGCAGAATTTACTCCACAATGAATTGTTTTTAGCTTGGCCATCTAATTCCGACTTCTTGTAATCTATTTCTTGTGGGTGACGTTGATACATGTTTACCCATCCCTTTCCTCTGACGTGTCATCTGTTATCACCTGAACTGTTAGGAGCACACAAATCTCATCACTATTTCTTTTAAATGATTGAGGTCCGTGCAAAGCGAAATAGGACTGCATGCAATCTCAAACTGTTCTTTTTAGTAAATTGAGACCTTACTCTTCAATGAAAATACATTTTGCCAAATACGCTTATTTTAAATTAAAAAATAAAAAGTCTTATTTTTATGGCACATTCAGACGTATTTCATTAGTAAAACCAATCGTTCTTCGCATGATCGTATTGCAATCCAGTCCTTAATATTTGAAAGTCTTGCCTTCCTTCCGTCGTTTTGTGAACATTTTAAATGGTATCTGTTGTTGCTTGACAAAGCCAGTGCGATAGAAAATGGGATCTACATTGACGTGGAAACTTGGCCAGCACTTCTATCGCTCACATCATTTATTATGAGTCGTGGGCTATTGATGAAGTTCATTGTCTCAGAATGATAACAATATGAGTATCGAGTTTTACGTCTACTTTGTCTTTCGCGAAAAGAGAAATTTTCGAAAACTCCGCTTCTTTTTCGTTCTCAAGCGTCAAAAATAGCGTTGAAATTAAGGCTATCTTGCTTCAGGGGACCAGGCGAAGGTCAAACGGAAATGAAATGATTATTTTCACATTTGTTGTCATTTCACACAGAAGATTACGCTGTTTCTACTTTTGTGTGCCGTTTGTTGAAGAAAATGCATTAGTAATGATGGTATGTATTTTCAACTGGGAAGGATGATGAACTGATTGGGCTTGAAAACAACTATGCTCAATAGAAAGAAATATTTTGTAGCTGAACGTGACGAAAAGCCCTCGCAGTCAGTTTCTTTGGCGGCAAATGTCTTGTAGAATTTGACAACAGCTCAAAGACAGATTTACTTCACACATATTTTTAAAGGTCCCTTCAAAATAGAATAATAATTAAATTCAAGACAGAAACGTAAATTGATATATTTATAAAAATTATGCGAGGAATATCAATTTTTCTCTGAGATGTTTGTGTCGAACCGAGGGTCCCACACACTTCTCATCAACGTGTTATACTCCTAAAGACACATGTATCTTTTCAAAGGTTTGGAAACAGTCTATATACGAAAGGGCTATTCGAGATACATATGAATGAGAGAAGAAACTACACCCCAATACAACAGCGTATAGGGACAGGTATTGGTCAAACTACCCACGAAGATCCAATTTAGAATAGTGGTCTTCAGTCGCCATATAACTGGAATATTGCTGAGTTCGGCTATAAAGAACAACCACCCATACATCCAAGCCTGCTACAGTTACACGTCCAAGAGGTAAGCAGGTGGATCATTCATAAGAGGGTTATTATATCCTACTCAATCACTGTACACGAATGAGTAGTTAGGTAGAATATTAACTTCTATTAGTTCCACATAATTGCGTTTCAGTTATTAACTTTGAAAATAATGATCACAGTAAAGATGTTCCTGAAACTGATAAAACCCTGCTGCTCGCGCATGATGCTGTCACAGCCGGGGAGATTACAGTGTGCGTGCTATGTTTGTACTATTAATTAAGTAGCCGTTTTAAACGTAAAATTAGAAGTAGCATTCACTGACAAGGAATACAAAAATAGAATTTCAAGTTAAGTCCATTCTGGTTCTTCCAGCGCCACGCTCGTGTTCTAAGACTTTACCGAACCCTGCGTTCCTCCAAACGCGCCATGATCGAAAGCTGTTCACAGATATGGACGCCAATGTGACGCCACATTTTACAACACAAAGACGCCTCAAGATGCTTAACCAGACGCATACAAGAGACAGACAGGTGATATACATTAGAACCTGACATGTTCCAGAAAACTAGGTCAGTAGACCAGGTGTTCCCTTGTCATACTAAATCCTACTTCTTCAGTTCTTAAATTGGACATTTCCGATAGCGATGTTAGCGAATATTCACGTCAGCGTCGCGACCGGCTCCCGAGGGCAAGCGTTGAATGTGGGGTAGTGCGGGACTTGTCGATTACAGAGAGTATGTTCAATTACTTTAGCCGTCATTCCTGATTACAATCAAGGATCAAATGACGTAATCGATTCACTTGTGTCTTCCCCTTTTGACATATTATCAATACAATACATTTAAATCAGTACAGTCAGGCGAAGATGATCGTTTTACGCTGAAGGTTACCCATATTCCAACAAGAGTCAATCCTTTAACCGGTTCATCTCAATAAGGGTGTATGTAAAAACTCGAGGTTATGCAAATAATCCACCGAAAACGGACCGTTTTCTATTTGCCAAATAATATTGCAAAATCTTGAATGACAAAACAGTATTAGTCATATTCAGTTTCCCAATCATTAGATTTAAAACGGCAATTGACTAATCCTGTCCTGCTGAATATGAGCCCGCGAATACAACTACGAAGTAAAATTAAATCACTTACAGCTTATAAGCTGAGTCAATATGGCGTCAGACTTGAGATGGTTGATTTGAACATTGACCAGCGCCAGTAGCATGTGCTCGGCAGACCTACCAGGAAGACGTTCTTTTCACTTTCATCGATCAGACTTCTTATATTAGTTATTATTTCATTATAGTGTATGCATACCACTTCTCCCGTCTAGACCTTTGGCAGTCGTGACAGCCAAAATGCCACATTCAGCCATTAAACCAGGCATGATGTCAACTGATTAAGATTCGAGAGGCCAAATGCAAACACGCTGATGAAGGTTGTCTGGTACACTGTGTTTTTTCGTAAATATTTCGAAGTTTGCTCGATGATTTATGGTAGAACATTTTGAAGGTTTAGTTCAGAAACGCATTACTTATGTCCTGTTGTTTAACGTAAACTGATAAATATGACTACAATGTGTTCTAGCAGAAAAGAAATCCTCCACGGTCGATCTTTTCTATGACTGCGATCGAGCATCCTTTGGATGAACATTATCGCATTTATTTAAACGACTGTTCCCATTGGGAATTTCACTTTCTGAAATTATAGTATTTTAACGAAGTTACACTTTGATTGGTAGACAATACGTTTTTGTGGGATGCTTTCCAAATGCCCTGTAAACAAAATTGAGAACTGTACTTAAGATATCTCCACCAGTGCATTTCATTTAATATGTATCAATACCTGAACATATCTAATATTCTATTTTCCACATCAGAACATTTCTAATGTTCCATATCCGAACAGGAACGTTTCTAACATTCCCACCAGAATGGTGTTTTTTCTCTATGACTTTAAGTGTCATTCCTCCAACATCAGCCTGACCAAACAGAAATAAGGATTCATTAAAACGACCTCAAGTCCAATTCATTCACTCAGCCATGACGCACTTGAAGTCAGCTGTGTCAACTCAGCCTCATCAAAACACCTCTGCCATCATGTATCTGTCCAAACACTCCTGACCAGTCTTGCTGACATCAAGGTATGACTCAGCTTTGTCCAAAAGGATATTTTTTTCTTACCCAGAAGGACGTTACCATGCATAACATCCGACCATTATATTAGCATTCAGTAAGATAGAGATAACAATATCAACTCTTACCAACAGCTGTTAATTCTCACGAGTCTGACGTGTTAGCTCACATCGAAGAACATGTGCTTGACGACTCAATATTTTTTACTCTGAGCTATACTGCAATTACTCTTCATCAGTGAGATTGCAGTTGACAAATTCAATGGTTGAAAATCTTCATGGGAATCTCAGATTCTCGCGGGAAGACAACAAACGAGCCAGTTTAGCCACCGTGAGCAATATTCCAGCAATATCACCGAGGGGACACCAGACACATAGTTCACACGTTGTATCCATGTAGGGTGTCGAACCTGGGTTCATCATCAGCATGCGTGAATAATTGGTGTCGCCTTCACTTGACAAGGCAGAAGCATTTTTACCAGTTTTGATAATTCGAAAATTGAAAGAGTAAGATGTCATTGATGGAATACTGCAATATCAACGCCGTACTCACTCACTGCCTCAAACCTCTTATGTAGTCCCGTGGACAGACCATCACACCGAGAAACGCAAGGCTGGTAGTTCGATCCCTGAAGTGAGAGAGTGAGCGAGTGAGTTTAGTTTTACGCCGCTTTTAGCAATATTCCAGCAATATCACGGCGGGGGACACCAGAAAATGGGCTTCACACATTGTACCCATGTGCGGTATCGAACCCGGGTCTTCGGCGTGACGAGCGAACGTTTTAACCACTAGGCTACCCCACCGCCCCCGATCCCTGAAGCGACAGAGCAGCATCATACACATGTATGAGTGAATTAACTTTGCTATCTAACTACATTTGTCTTGAAAACGGCACTAAACACATTGCGTTGAAGCATTTTTTAGAGATGACACAGTTGTTATTTTTACGCACATGGTCCGCTTCGTGTGAATGTTGCACTGTGTGCATGTAAATCCGGTTATAGGGTGCGATCGTGTTCTCCATTCTGAAGAAGTGATAATTGAATTTCATAGAATAAAGTTCAAGAGCAGCCAGCATCACGCCGCCTGCATCTTGTCAGGGGAGATGCGGGATAGTATACTTCTGTTTATTCTCGGAATTAGGTTTGACCCACGAGACTTCATTTACACTAGCCTCATATTCTTCTCATAGTCGATTAGGAACTATGTGCCACAACTGGTCATGGATGTACATTTTAGGAACTATATTCATGTTTAGCAACCAACACAGCAACTGTCAACTACTCAGTTTCTATTTGTGCTCTTCAGAAACATGTTTTGCTTTATCCCAAATGTGACAGATTCGGGTTACAGACACTAATCAGGGGAAACTGATATAGGATTTCAAGAAAATAAGGAAAACATTAAATTTGACATATACCAGATGCCTTTGTGGAAACTTAATCCGTTAATAAAAAATTATCATGCATCACATTTGTCTTCTAAATAAAAACATAGACCCCTAAAACCATCACAATACATAATTGTATTCAATTGAAGCGCTCCGAATAAATCATAAGCACGCGTCACTGCGAACTTGTGTTGATTTCAGGTTTTACTTTTCCTCCTCCTATCTCGGTTTGGTTACGTTTATCAGTAATATCAAACCTAAACTTTGAGCATATAAACAGGTTATCGGCAGTATGAGCAGCAACGAACACTGTCAAGGATCATTTCCCATATAATATCTCAAAACTGAACTATTTTTATAACATTATGATCAGGATAACAGTAAAGGAACGATGGGAGTAAAAACAGGATGACAGTAAAGGCAGCACGATTGTAAAAGCGAGATGACAGTACAGACAGGATGATAGTAAAAGCAAGATGGCAGTACAAACAGGATGACAGTACAGATAGTATGGCAGCTAAGGCAGGATGACAGTACATACAGGATGGCAGCAAATGCAGGATGACAGTAAAGACAGCGTGACAGTAAAACCTGGATGACAGTAAAGGCGGGATGACAGTACAGACAGTATGACAGCAAAGGCAGGATGACAGTAAAACCAGGGTGACAGTAAAGGCAGGGTGACAATAACAACAGAATAACAGTAAAGGCAGGATGGCAGCAAATGCAGGATGACAGTAAAGGCAGGGTGTCAGTAAAGACAGGATGACAGTACAGACAGGATGACAGTACAGACAGGATGACAGCAAATGCAGGATGACAATAAAGGCAGCATGACAGTAAAACTTGGATGACAGTAAAAGCGGAATGACAGTACAGACAGTAAAGGCAGGATGACAGTAAGAACACGATGGCAATAAACCCAGGGTGACAGTAAAGGCAGGGTGACAATAACAACAGAATAACAGTAAAGACAGGATGGCAGTAAAGGCAGGATGACAATAGCAACAGAATAACAGTAAAAGCAGGATGACATAAGTATTTAAGTCAGGATGACAGTAAAGGCAGGATGGCAGTAAAAATACGATGACAGTAAAGACAGGGTGGGAGCTAGTAAACACAGGATGACGTAAATATTTAAGTCAGGGTGACAGTAAAGACAGGATGACGGTAAGGACAGGATGACGGTAAGGACAGAATGACAGTAATAGCAGGATGGCACTAACGGCAGAATGAAAATGTCTCAATGCTGTGTCTGCCAGAAAACTAACGTGGTTATTGCTGCTTCTTAGAGCTATGTACAATGATGTAGAAATAGGTCATCGTAATTCTCTGTGTATAGTTGTGTCTCCTTGGCACGTAGAATCCTGTGATTCTAGGTTGGAACGCTGGTGATACTTCAGACAGCACAAATCCAAGACGAACAACTGGTCCCTGAAAATAACATATTATACTGATAAGACACTTGATATAATGACCAAAAAATCAAATATAATGGAAAGGGGCCCTGACACCTTTTTCGTTTACAGAAATCTTGACTGGCTATATAGTGTAGAATTGCATGGGCTCTCTTAGACATAATTGTTTCAGGATCTATACAACAGACTACATAAATCTATGGTCGTGGGCTGTTTCATCAAGATAAACACCGTTTCAGATCGGCATCAATGTAATTCTTACTTTCCTGCCTCATTAAGCTGACTTGCTCCGGTAGAACACAAATACCGTTACAAAAACAGTGTTATACTCATCTCATTCGATCTTCCACTCTTGTCTTCTGTTTAGGTATGTTCCCGCAGCTGCATGTTGAGGTAACAGTAAATAATTTACGGACGCTTTATGCTTCGTATGTTAAATCGAGTAAGGTTTTATGGCTGAACATGTTTGTACTTCGTAGTTTCTCTCCAATTTGCAGGTTAGTTAACCGTTAACCATAACCAATGCGCCTCGTTTTTCTTAGTTATTGTTGTTGTTGTTGTTTTGTTTTTGTTTTTTTTTGTAACTCAAAAAATATCTGTTCTGTCTCATAAACGAAAGAGGTTTAAGATTCCCAAAGAAGGGGTTCGCGTGATTTGTCTTAACATAGAAACGAACATAATCCCACAGGCATTGAAAGATATTTATGCTATTAAAAAATAAAAGAAGTTCATTTAAAAGGTCAGGCAAGAATCTTGACATTTTTATGCGAGTCGAACAGTACAATATTTGCATGTGTGCATCAGGCAAATAACCAGTTTTGCAGGAGGAACTTCGATTATCTCCCTTACCAAGTATGGCTGCCCCCACGTGTTTCTACAGATACATTGTTTACAGGTGAAATGTAACTCGGAACTGAGCATTATCGCGATAATTACACATTCCCAGGTATGTTTTACGACTCAGCTTAGATCCTGAAGTGCATATTCCTGATATCCCGGCGAACGATGACTCACGAATCGTCCGTAACAATAGTTTTGGTAGTCAAGACGAAACAGATTAACACTAATAACAGTTGACGTTCAGACGTTCAGGCAACTGTACAAGGACTGGCAGTTTGAAACATGAAGCTATGGCATACAAATTCACGACAAGTCAAGTCTTGGGTTGAGTGATATGATACTAGGTGATGAGACTAGCTTGACCATGTTGATACTTCATTCAGTGGGTTAGCTGTGTGTCATGGTATGGCTGGTATCACATTATGCTGTGTCGCACTATGAGTAGGATATTGTTTAGTACTGCAACCCAATAACTTATTTTGCGATGAAATTGGTACCACTCAAAATTAGTCAAAAGTAGAAAGTAACCTGGAATGTCTCACACCCAGTTACAAGTATTAGTGGTATGTAAATGTTTGTAATTCTACAAGCTTACAGGATACCATTAACATGGGCACATTGATTATCTTTTTCAGTCCCAATGAGTGCCAGATTAAACTGCTTCCACTGTATGTTAAATAACCCTGAAGGAGATGTTAATCCTTACCTTACCTCACCAAGCCATGTCTTTTTTGTAGTAGTCATGGAAGGTGAAGATAAAAAGAAGGCCCATCGTGTCCGACAGGCTGGGCGAAAGGCAGAGAAGAAGAAGTCCAAAGACAAACATGAACAAGACCTGACAGCCAAACAGAGGAACCCAAGAGCCTTTGCCATTCAGTCTGCTAATAAGACTGCAAAACGAGTTCAAAGGTAAGTCACAGTAAGTGTGACAGCGTATAGAAATGTAATTATTTATGCAAAGAAGAGTGAATGTGTGACTAACAGCCTAGAGCTTTCCAGATTATTGAACTATGAAAATGATCAAGGTAAATGATGAATTGTTGAAATGCAAACTTGATGAAGTGTTGAAATACGAATTCTATCATCAAAGCTATTGAATTTACACCTATCCACCATGATTTACGTCGTAAATATTTACCCAGTGATTGACCAGAGGTAGATGTACTGGGTATCAGCGTAAATTATGCAAATACTTATGTGACAACTTAAGTCCTATCATGTCTGTTGCTTGAAGATTTTTAAATCCTCAATAAATTTGATTGTACATGTGTACAAACAAAAATGTCAAATCTTTGCCAGGAGGTTACTGACGAGACATCAAATACTTGACTGACTGAAGGATGTTGAGAGTTTCTATCTCAGCACATGAACTTGGCAACTTTCTTATCATTTTCACATTACAGATCAACTATAAGTGATGAACACCTAAACCAACATTTAAACATAGTTATCTTTTTCGATTAGTAGAAAATGGCAAAACAGCCAAATGGGCTTGATTGAGGTGGGTACAACTTATTTGGTTACTCATTGGAAAATTGGGATACCCAAATGAGATAAACACAGTTGAGTACACAGTTCAATTACCCAAAACGTTATCTGTAGTTCTGATTCACATTACTGTAAATTCAAGATACTCCGGGGTTGTTTGCATAGCCCAGTGGTTAAGACATTTGCTCGTCACACTGAGGACCTGGGTTCAATTCCAAACCTGGACACAATGTGGTTAAGCCATTATCTGGTGTCCCCTGCCGTGATATTGCTGGAATATTGCCACAAGCGATGTAAAACTAAAATCACTCAAGATAATCAGTGTCTGCTTCCAGAGAAATAAATTCTGCTTGGTGTAAATTGTAGAATAGTAATAACACTGACATGGATCACTGAACCATCTGCAAAATGGGCAAGCATATCTACACTGTCGTAGCAAATGCCACTTGTACGATTTGCATGAAAATATACTCTTGTACTCTTATTGAAAATGACATTTTCGCGTTTTTCTTATGTTAGAACTCTTGATCACAAGACCAAGAAACATCACATCCCTCTTGTGGACCGGACACCTGATGAACCTCCTCCAGTTGTCGTGGGCATAGTTGGACCACCCAAGGTGGGCAAGTCCACTCTGATGCAGTGCCTGGTGAAGAACTATGCCAAGCAGAAGTTGTCTCAGATATCAGGACCAGTCACAGTTGTATCAGGTGAGGCACTGGTTACAGATATTATTATATAAGCATATTTATCCAGCTACCTGACTGGTCTAGAGGCTGTCATGTGACCATTGACAGAAAAGCATATTTCCTCCAACCCAGGTCCAACCAAAAGTCGTATTGACTTGAATTACTATGACGTCATTCAATTGTTTACGTGTCACAGTGTTGTTGACATAACTTTATTGGTTTGTAAAATTGACTAAATGGACATGTTTTGGAGGCTTTGTTTTTTTATCTTCATCCTTGGTCAGTATTGCTTTTCACAGGTTTATAAAAACAGGTGTTCATCACCAGTCTATAATCGCATAATATTGTCATGGTTTTCCGGATTATACTTGTTGTTTATGACAGTAGTAGGCATTGTGAAATCAGTCTGTTTGTAGTTGCGACTGGACCAGATATACCAGTGATTGATACAGTGATCAGCTATCCATGATTCAGGATATGAGGACACCATATCACCAAGGCTGGCCTCTTAATCCTTTTGGCAGTAAGGGCTGCTACTGACGCCCAAACTGGTCATATCTGCAGGCTCATGTTAGAATAAAAACTTTGATGTCATTATCTGAACTTCTTCATGTAGATGGTCTGTAGTTTGTACTTATTTTCCTTGCTAGATTATTATACTTTTTTTAGACTTTTTGTAGACATGTTAATATGTGCTGTCTACCCAACGGTGATTCAAAGTAGTTTACTGGAAGGTAAAGATGGTAGTTACCTTGGTTAATATGTGTGTCTTCGTGCCCTCAAAAACATAGCTTACCCTTTCTGTCACTGGTTATCATGGGTATGGCTTGAGTATATATGTGCAACAATATATGAATCCAAAGGTGTGTTCAGAACCACGAGCGCTCACATGGGTCCTGTACGGATGCGAGTGCTTGGTTATATTAAAACATTCGTGACCAGCTTGTGTTATTCAGTGAAAACCTGAACAGCTTTTTGTCTTCTTATTGGAGGTTACAGAAAGGGGCAAGTGGTGATGAATGACATTAAACATGTATAAGACAAACAGTTATGGGTGTCAACTTCTTCTTTATTGTTTACACAACATTTCTTGGCTATTCCTTGCCCCTTTGGGGGCTTTGAGGTAGCCTAATGGTTAGAGCGTTCGCTCGTCACGCCAAAGACCCGGGTTCAATTCCCCACATGGTACAATGTGTGAAGCCCATTTTCTGGTGTCCCCTGCCATGATATTGCTGGAATATTGCTCAAAAGCGGCATAAAACTGAACTCACTCACTCACTTGCCCCTTCGTCAGGTAGATGCTAACCAATAATGATGCTTTGAATGTTTTTTGTTTACATTAAGTGTGGTCACCATCTTTGTTTGCTGGGCGAGGCAGCTGTGAGGATGGTTTGCGGGTGCTCGCGATTCTGAACATGCCTCTGAATTCATATGAAACCTGAATTTTGATGTCTCATTTTTCTTGAGTTAAGATTTTATGAGTGTTTCCCGCAATGCTGGTACATCATTATTGCAATGCATTTCTATGGCACGATGACTGCGTGTTGCAGGAAAGGACCGACGCCTCACTCTCATAGAGTGTAACAATGATATCAACAGTATGATTGATCTGGCCAAGGTTGCTGACCTGGTAAGAACAAATTATGAAGTGTTTTAATGGACTGAAATTAATGCCACTGTTATTCTGAAACTGTAGTCAGTGATTTGAATCCTGGCCAGGTTTCCTTGCCCTCCCCCACCAAGGAGAATTGATGCTTGTTGTCAGCATATCAGGATGATCAAGGCTAAAACCTGGAAATAATCATCTTGGTGCCAGGATTCTTTCTGAGGTGGTGTAAAACTGCAGCATGGTCTGAATGGGTGAGCACAAGGAGTTCACGTATGTCCAGACTAGTAGAAAGAGACTCACATGTATGTACACATTGCTGCATGAATACAGTTATCATGGACCAAATAGGAAACTCATTTCACTTTGATGTCTGGAACAGTGCACAGAAATGTACACCAAAGGCTGATAAAGGTTGTGCCCTGACTATGTCCCATCCTTGATATCTCCAGCGTATATGTTCCGGTAAGTCTCCACTATACCCTGGATGCATCTATGACTTGGCCTGATAATTTAAGTGTAAACTCCATTCACTGCATGTTACACTGTTATACATATTGTAGGTCCTGCTGTTGGTGGATGCCAGTTTTGGATTTGAGATGGAAACATTTGAGTTCCTCAACATCTGCCAAGTCCACGGCTTTCCTCGTATCATGGGTGTGCTCACTCATCTGGACATGTTCAAGGACAGCAAGAAGATCAGGAAAACTAAAAAGAGGATGAAACACAGATTTTGGACAGAAATATATCAGGTGACCTAATGTATTATTTCTTGTGGAACTGACAAGACCATATGCTGCCTATCAAATGAATAGTCATATTGTACCATATCCAATCATCCCCAGATGGATATTGACGGAGTTGAGCTGTAGATAGCCACGTAAGCCTTTAGTCGACATAATGTCCACTAGACTCCTGACATGTGAAGATCAAGAAAAACCTCAAGTCTAGTTACAAGGAAAAGAAGAGCATGTTAGTTGTCAGACATAGTGTCGTTGTCTCTCTGGGGTTTTTTTTTTAAAGGTGTCGGTTGTCAAAGATCACTGATTTGAATTCCAGATTTGATGTAATATTTCTGGCCATTGTAGCAACATGTGCCAATGGGTTGCACAGGAGTACTAAATACTGAATGCCTGCATAACTTGGATCTTTTCACTCACATCAAGCTGGCATGCTTTCACATAACAGAAATACTTGCTGCCATCCCTTCCTCTCTTCGTAGTTCCTCTTCTCCCTTTCTCCTGTCCTTCCTTCCAGCATCCCCTCCTTGTATGATAGACAGCTCTCTCATAAATCAAGCAGTTCATGAATGACTTGTCTGTATACAGAAATATGATAATTTCACCTTGCATGTGACAAGTGGATTGTAAAATATTGTGCGAGGAGTTTCATATTGACAGTGTAGTGTTGCCTTGTAGGGAGCCAAACTGTTTTACCTGTCTGGCACAATCAATGGAGAGTATCAACGTACTGAGGTCCATAATCTGTGTCGCTTCATCTCAGTGATGAAGTTCCGCCCCCTGCTGTGGAGGATGACACATCCATATGTGTTGGCTGACAGGTACATACTAATATGGTCTCTGATTCTACTATCATGAGTGCAGATTTTGCTGAAATTTATGATATTCTTTAATTCATGTCACGACAATTTTGACAGGGTAAAATGGTCCATCTTGTATGGGTATTGGGACACAGAATTGCATGTTTTTCAATATTAGCATATATTATTGATAAGATTTTGTAGTAAAATTCTTTTTCAGTAACTGTTAGAACATCAATTGTGATTCTGTTGTTGTATAGCAATAGTAATAGCATGGCAATTTGTGTCAAAGCTGCAGAAGTTTGGTGTGTAGACAAACTCTCTCTGGTCTTAAGCCTGCATGATCTGGTGTAGAGAAGTGGCTGTTCCTTGTTTACAGGATGGAGGACATCACGAACCCTGAGTCTGTGCGTCTTGACTCGAAATGTGACCGCAAGGTATGCCTGTACGGCTATGTGCGGGGAACACACATGAAGAATCAACAGATGGTGCACATTGCAGGTACCTGTTGGCAATGGGCAAGGGGTCGTGGGAAAGATTTCTGACAACGTGTTTCTATGATGTCCTTAATGAAAATGCTTTCATGCAAGAATGAACAATTACAGTTACATTGTTCTTTTATGTGATATTTTTGTCAGAGAGTAATGGTAGGTAGTGAATCAAGATCTCTAATTGCTGCAACAGCAGGAATTCCAGATAAGAATGGTTATAGTTTCCCAGCAGCTTATGCTTGTGGTAAGAGGTGACAAGCTGGATCAGGTGTCCAGGCCTGGGGACTTGATCAATGATGTTTAGATGTCAGTCACTTTTTGACCTACTTCAGGTATTCCCGAAATATTCATAGTCCTACAAACTTCTTAAATGCATTCTTAACACATCAACGTTCACACTTAGGATTTCTTAGGTCTATGAATGTACCGAGAATAAGGGCCCTGGTTTACGTGTTGATTCCAAACACTTTCTTTTCGTCAAGTATTGCTGACAACACAGTTAATAAACAACAAACAAACAAATAATGTATGCAATGTTTCCAGGGTGTGGAGATTTCAACATTCACAACATGCAGTTCCTGCCTGACCCCTGCCCAACCCCCAACAGGGAGAAGAGGCGGTCCCTGAATGACAAGGAGCGGTTCATCTATGCCCCTATGTCAGGAGTTGGGGGAATCGTGTATGACAAGGATGCTGTGTACATCGACCTGGGGGGCAGCCACTCTCACAGTGTCAAGGAACAGGTTAGCTTTCCTAGCTTCTATACAAATACTACAATTGGTATACAGTAACCCATGCTTCTCATAAGATTCAACTTTGAACACCAAGCGACAGCTGTTATACTGAAAGAAGCTGTACAGGTCTGGAAGTACATTATTAATGTACGATTTTGACATGGTAATAGAATAGATACACAAAAAAATGTTTGGCTCAGGTTCCAGGGTAAAGTATATTGACAGTTCCTTATGTTCTGATACAATGTGTGCAGGCCCAACAATGATATTGGTGAAATATATATGAATGGGATGTAAACTGAGCTGTTGCTCTAAAGATCAGATTATCATGATGGTATATGTGTAGAACAAATATATTTTTCCTTATCCTGACTCATGCTTGGCATGCTTATTTCCTTCTGTGTGAATGATAATGGAACATTTGAATCCTTTGTAGTTCCCAAAAGAGGGTGTAAAAGTTCTCTCATCCACGAGTTGCCTCCCTTTTCCCACCAAACAGTTACATGACTTACCATGAATTCTTTCAGTTTGAATTACTGAGTAGAATAAGACCCATGTCTTTCACATGTCAAAAGAGCAGACAAAATATGCATCAGGTGGTTTTAATCTTCGATGTGGCTAATTGCATCATTCTAACTGATTGTCTTGGACCATTGGTCTTAACACCAACCACTAGTTTGCCTGGCCCTGTTCACAGAGCATTGCTAAATGGCAGGTTTATTCCTCATTGGGCATTTATTGCCTACATGTTGATGAGAATTGAGTCTCCTCATGTCAGACAGCTGTCAAGATGGTGTGGTTACCATGTTACAGGAAAACACACCAGGCAACAAGATGGTGGCTCAGCTGATAGAGATGATCAACCCCATCGACAAGAAACTGACTGCAAGTAAAATGAGCATGTTTACAAACACAGCTCCGATCCAATCAGGTGATGCAGATGATGATGATGATGATGATGATGATGATGATGATGATGATGATGATGATGATGATGATGATGATGATGATGATGATGGTGATGATGATGGTGATGATGATGTCAGGTGAGTAACAACTGCAGTATGTCATGAAGAGTTGTATAGGTATTATCTAGGCCTCCTCACAGGCCCAAATTCAGCTCCATACCTGCAGCAAATGTCAGTTTTCTCTGTCAAATTGGAATCAGATATTTTTCGCTGAGAATATTTTTTTTCTGAATCTATTCATTTGAGCATTTGTTTAGTCCTCTTTGATAGCATATACATTCATGAATGAAAATATGAGAATATGTGAGGATTTCAGATTAGCAGTTTATCGTTTCCGGTCATATGATATCCAGTTTGCTTTCTTGTAGGCAGAGTAATCGTTTACCAGAAGAGTTAGTGGTGACAAGTGATGGTCGCACTCGGAGGAGAGCAGTATTTAGTGAGGATGAAGACAAAGATGATGAAGATAGTGATGAAGAAGAGGCTGACAGTGATGAAGAGGTAATAGTTTGACACAGTTATGCCATCTTCCACTATCTATTGATAAGATAAGATAAGGTCTTAATGATATAAGGGTAACGCTATTTTTCAGGGCATTACCATTTGCAGAAGCCCGAGGTCTTTCATTAAGTTGAAAAGAGCGAAGGCTTCTGCAAATGATAGTGCCCTTAAAAATAGCGTTACCATTATTATAGCTAAAATGAATAGAATTTTTAACGAAATAAGAATAAAAACAGTGGCATCGGTTTAGAAGCATTTACTGCCAACAACAAAATGATGGAGGTCACTGTCATACAGTTTACAAATATAGACACGTCATAGAACAACACAAATGATGTCACTATTGAGAGTGACGACATTCGACCTTGACCTTTGCTCATACTACCAGCCGCCATTGTTTTCAGTGACCAACAACGTTAGACTTCAAGTCGATATTTTCATTGCTGTATGTTGTCATTTATGGTACAATTGTTATGGTTGGCACAGGCAGGAAAGTGCATAATGGCACAGGCACATGTGACAAATGCCAGATATATGGTCAATAATGAACCCAAGTTCAAACGAGCCGTAGGTGATTGAACTTCAACAGCTGAGCTACTTATGACGTCACCTAACAAACGGCTTGATAATGCGGGCATAATGTGGGCATTATCAAGTTACAGTGTCCCGCTCATTTCTGATAATGTGCGGCCGTTTTAATGATAATTCTATCCATTTTAGCTGTAATATACATTAGCCTCTGTGAATCTTAAACCTTGTCTCCTGTAGCATGTCCCTGTAGCATGTCCCTGTAGGTCCCCCAACCTGGGTTTGGCGTTCATACTTTATAACTTTGTTGATTGTAGCATTTTAGTTCTTAGATCGGTGTTCGTTATATCGACCATTGGTTCATTCTGGTGAAGACTCAATTATAGGTCACTGTAGCTGGAATACTGCTGACCGAGGCTTTACACAACAATCTGATGCCCTTTCTAAATACATGTGAACTGAACTAAGATGTCTCCTAGCTGATGTTTTTTGTCTTCTGTTTTATCTGCAGATACTACATTTCAGATTGTCATGCATCATGTAGAAATTACAGTTATCAATATTCCACTTTTAAGATTATGATTCCTAGGTAGCCATGTGAATATGGTGCCCAAGTAGCCAGAAAACACCCTCACCATAGAATGCTAGAAGTTGCATCAGAATTAATCATACATGTATTTGCTTTCTAAATTACCATTCAGCAACCTGTATCTATTTCTTAGTTGTCACTTGGCTTCTTATGTGAGCTGGGGGTACAAAATAAATGTGTAATCAAATAAGTGTGAGTAATTGAGTTAAGATTTAATGTCACATCGACAGTGTTTCAGCCATATCGTGAAACAAATAAATAAGAGAAGGCATCTGTGGAGAGAAAGATCCAAGACTGCCAAGGGTACTTGTCTGTTTTGTTGGCAGTTTTCATTCACTAGGCTTTCAGACAGATGTTGAAAATGGGTAAATGTTGAAATGTTTGCAGTATTGTCTTACTGTCATGTAGAAAATTAATGCCCTGACAAGGCTTAAATCTTATCTTTGAGTGGAACTCTGCAATGAATAGGGATTAGTTGGTTTCAGGTCTGCTTGCTCATACGCACATCCAGGTGGATGGTCATGGTCTAGAAATATTTCACTCTGTTTCATTCACATTTATACAGGCTGTGAGTAGTGAGCAGAGGGAGACAGCTGTAGTGTTTGAAGACAGTGACAATGACATACAACTTTTCAAAAATACACCTGTGTCCAACCTAGGACAGACACCCCAGCAAAATGGAAGTAAACCTCAGGAACACAGGAAAGTGACATCCCAGACAAACAATGATGTCTGGTTGGACTTTAACTTGGAGAGTGATGATGAGGTTGATGAAATAGTCAAGGATAGACATAATGACAATAAGAGTAAGGATGACAGTGGAAATGAGGATGAAGAAAGTGATGATGACGATGGTGATGAGGAGGAGGCAGATCAGAGTGATGACAGTGACAATAAAGATAAAAGTGTTGAAAGTGATGATGATGATGATGATGATGATGATGATGATGATGATGATGATGATGATGAAAGTAATGAGGAGGATGAAGACAGTGATAAAGAACAGATGGATACAGATGCTGTTGTGAGTGACAGTAAAGTACAAAGGAAAGACTCAAAAAGTATTCGTTCCTTGGCAGAGAAGACAGATCCACCTAAATCTATATCTAAGAAGGAAACTTCAGACATTTCTAAATCATTTTTTAACTCAAGAAAGCAAAAAGACAATAAAAATATGTTAATAAGAAAACAAAAGCCAGACAAATTATTGACTGATGTTAAGGATTCATTGCAACATGTGAAGGTGAAAGTAGATGAAAAGGTGAATAAACAATCCACACTTGATCTCAAAGACTCTGCAGTTCCTGAGTTTGATGAAGTGGAGATGAAGTCGGTGTCAAGTGAAGAAGACATGTCAGATTCAGGAAGCGACTCTTCCTCAAATTCAGATGATTCAGATGAAGAGATGAAACTGCTGAAGAAGATTGGTAAAAAGAAGGGTATTGAGCAGAAGGAAAGTCATGATAGTGAGGAAAACGTGTCAGAGGAGGAAGAACTGGATGTCATCAAAGAAGATACTGAAGATGGTGAGAATATTATTTTCATGAGGAAACAATTTTTTCACTATGGAATTGATAATTTGTCTCAGAAATAAAGTACATATATGTCCTTACAAATAACTAATCATAACATGTTCACTGAGCAATTGCCATGTATGTTTGGCCCTTTATTAAGTGTGTAAGTGTAAGATAATTCTTTCCCCACAGCCTAAGGATATGGATAGTCTCGTGTTAACTTTGGTATATAGTCTCATAACAAACTAGATAGAGATCAAGTATATGAACAGTAAGTATGTCTGCAGGATTGCAGTGGAAGACCAACCTTGCTGCAAAGGCTGCAGAAGCCTTCAGGAGGCGACAGAAACAGGTGAACTACCAGAAGCTCATCTATGGACAAGGTGAGCTCAGAGGTGGTGTCTTCATTTCCTACCGTGGCCAATATACTCGGACCTCATTTTATGGCGACGTTCATGGTATCGTGGCAAGTCAGTATATCCAGTTTTACTCACTAGACACGCCTTTTAGAGGTGATTAAACTATGGAATCTGTCTGACCTCCATCCATGAAAATACCTGCTATAATATTTACGATTCACATATGACCCTTCCCACTCCATGTGAACTATGTCGTCCGCATATCCTCATAAAAAATATAGCAGAAGTGATGTCATGAGCTATATTTATCTCCCGGGGAATGACTTTTATTGTTTACCGCAATATGATGGAGTTCTCTCATTTGGTAAATATTAATCGGCTCTGCTCATCTAATGGCTTTCACTGAAACACTGTCAAAGTTAAAATAATAATTGTTTCACAAATGTGTTGATTAAATGTCATGTTAATCAGATTTCACAATAAAATAGGCCTCATGATTTAAGAATTCCATTTCTGATTATGGATGTGTCAAGTTCCGTGATACAACAAAGTCGAAGGCTCCTTCATCTTTGCGTATACTGAAATGCTCACCCCATTTACATACACCTATTGATGCAATGGTGTGCCCCTTAGTATTCTTCAGTTCATAACACGTGAAAGTTCAATGATCCCAACTCTATGTTTGATCTACAGGTTAACCTTGACCTTGCCTGAAAATAATGCTGATGTTATCTGGGCATTGTCTGACACATTTCCACCATGGTTTGCTTCAGTGGTAACGAAAGCAACTATGAAGAAATCAGGCATATATATTTATAGGTAGAATGTAGTGCATACACTCCTGTTCAATGGATTATTCATCGGTAGAACCAGTATCTGAATGCAGGAGAGATCAAATTAGCATGGACAATGTGAAGTACAAATACCAATACCTTCAGTTGGATGGTTAGTTGTGTGCTGGAATCAGCAATATTCAAGCTGGATGTTGCCAGTCTAAATATGTATCAGACAATCCAGTGATCAATGTCATGAGCATCGAACAACAAGCATGGGTTGCTGAAGACAAATTCTTACCTAGATCTTCATGGGTCCAGTTTTATTGAACTCCCTCATCAAGGTACCTCAATCATCACCCTTGACCCAAATGAGCACTGCATGCAAAAAACTTAACATTGTGTTCATCTGTCTGATTCTCCCAGTAACAAAGCTACTTGAATCTGCCTCGTACATTCATTGGCCTCTTATTTATGTCAGATATTTGTAAAGGGTCAGCAAAAGTTTCAAGTTTGAAGTTTCAGTAAGTCTCAAGTTGTGTTGATACTAGGTATCCTGTCAGTACAGATATTGAATTGTGCACACATGACTTACCAAACACAGATCAGTACACCATTTATGAATTGTATGACATTAATGTTACCATGGCAACAGAAGTGGAGACTGTGAAGGAAGAAACAGATGAAGACATGGATGAGGTGGGAGGTCTCTTCAGGGTTCTGAAGCAGAAGAAGGACAAAGGGAGGCAGGGCAAGTCCACATTAAACGGCATTGACTGTTCCAAGTTTTGTGAGGACAACATGCATGACTGGGACTTGGAGGAGGTAGGTGCTGCTCATCACACACAAAGTTGTCTTGTATTCATGAAAGAGTTCACCATATAATATTAGATATTTAGTACTGTCAGTGTCACAATGATTACTAATTTCACCAATTTCTGTTTTTTGTATATATAATCATCTTTAGTCTTGTAGTTTTGGGGTGGTGGGGTAGCCTAGTGGTTAAAGAGTTTGTTCATCACACCACAGACCCTGCTTCAATACCCCACATGGGTACAGTGTGTGAAGCCCATTTCTGGTGTCCCTTGTCATGATATTGCTGGAATATTGCTGAAAGGAGCTTAAAACTAAAATACTCTCTCACTCACTGTCTACTAGTCAACAATAGTGAAATGTGCAATACCATTCTACCAGTTATTGTGATAACAGCAGGTTTTTTAGTATTATAAGATTATTTGTGCATGATAACTGTTGTTGTAGGTGCGCCTGTTAATACGTGATTGTTTTGTGACTGGGAAATGGGACAAGAGTGAAGATGCAGCAGCAAGACTCCAGGAAGATGGTAGGTGAAGTAGTTCATATCTATCCAGCAATCACATGGTGGTATCGTGTAATGGCACTGTGCACATGGCAGCATTCAAAGTAGCCGGTGCGCATGGTAACATTCCAAAGTAGCAGGTACGCATGGTAACATTCCTAAGTAGCAGGTACGCATGGTAACATTCCTAAGTAGCAGGTGCACTCGGTAATGTTCTGAAGTTGTAGGTGCACCTGCGCTCCCCAGTCTGTTCACGCTATCAGTATTCAATGACTGCTGTGCTGTAGATGAGCTGTATGGAGACTTTGAGGACTTGGAGACTGGGGAAGTCCACAAGGGGAAGACAAGTGATGAAGATGAGGACAAAGATGGTGAAGATGAAGGCATTAAAAAAGAAGGTAAGTGTGTAGAGAAAGATCATTGCCAGAGTGAAATATGCAATGAATTGTCTTGGTGTGTTTACTGAAGGTTGAAGATAAAGACTTTACTGACATGAAGGTGTGTTATTATTTTGGATTGATGAATTATTGGCTTCATTGCCATTTCAGTATTAACTAAGTTTCAAATACCAATGGCTTTTCATGAACGGGCAGTGGGTTTGTCAGGTTTTGAATGTAACACATTCTCAATATCAACTGTCACTTTTGGACCAGACTTGTCCTCTTTCAACCACTGTTCATTTCCAGACCCACTCTCAAAGCATGAGGCCTTGCAAGTGTTTGTTTTATGTATATTTCTGTCTAAAGGTGAGCAAGAGGAGACTAAGAAGAAGACTAAGGCGGAAATGACAGCAGCTGAGCGTCGTATAGAGAAGAAGAGGAAGCTGAAGGAAATGTTTGACCAGGAGTACGATATGAAAGGGGACTCCGAGTTCTATGACACATGGAAGGCGGATCTTCAGAAACAGTCTGAGGTAATCATGGCAGGACCATCTCTAATTAACATTCATGTGGTATTGAGGCAAAGTTGTGCTTGTGAGGTGACTTGTGAAGATAGGTCTTTATGATCTACAGTATCAATAGATTATGAACACTGGGTCTTTATGATCTACAGTATCAATAGATTATGAACACTGGGTAATTGAGAATGCCATGTTGATGAAGACGTCATCAGTAAGTTCTATGCATCAGTTCTGACTCACCAACTTCTAAAATGATGAGCAAACAATTGGCATCCTTGTTTAAGCACTTGCTCCTCACTCTGAACATTCAGTTCCCTGCATCAGTCTGTATGTAATGCTTCTTTAATATGTGTATGTTATGTACATGGATGTAAAGTGCGTTTCAGGGCCTAGATTATCGAAGCTCTTTTAGCACTAAGGTAGTCGTAAGCGCCATACATTGACATCAACTTATGATCGTCTTAGCACTAAGAGAGATTCGAAAATCTATCCTAAGGTGTCCAAAGCCATCATATTTCTGGAGTAAATGCAGCATAAATCTTTGTTGTCTCAGCCTCTCTCACTCTTGTCATATTTTGAGGATTCACTCTGCCTTCTTTCTGCTACTTTGCAGCTAAACAGAGCAGAGTTTGAGGGGCTCGGAGATGAGCAGAGGGTTCACTTTGAAGGCTTTCGTCCTGGCATGTATGTGAGAATGGAGATTAATGACATGCCTTGCGAGTTTGTTGAGAACTTTGACCCTTCCTATCCTGTGGTAGTGGGTGGTCTGCAGAATGTGGAGGTGAACATCGGATATGTTCAGGTAGGTGAGGCAGTGAGTTCTTGGGTGACTATTTGCCAGTCTGGGAGTGAGTTGTTGATGAAATGCTTATGTGATTATGAAACTTAGTCTTTGACTTACAGCAATGGCACGGCGGTTACTGGATGAATAATAGTGATTGTGATTGTGAATGATATGGGGTCATTTACTGGTGGAATGATAGTGAACATTTGATTGTGATGCATTTACAGGATGATAGTGAATATGTGATTTTGATTGTGGTTATTTACTTGGTGAAGGATAGTGAATATGCGTTTATTGGAAAAGATGGTGTGAGAGTGTATCAGTTACAGAATGAATATATTCATAGTATATATGATATCTTGAGTAAACAACAATATGTACGCCTCGTTTCCAACATAAATAATCCGTTTTACAAAGATTTAATACAAGGATGGTGGTTGTTCATAGAGGGCCTGAACAAAACTACTTTAACTAATACTGACATTATGTCTGAACCTGTCTGGTTTAACGATAACATACATGTAGGAAATAACGCGATCTTTATAGAAAAATTGTACAAAGTAGGCGTAAAATATATAAATGATTTTATCGATGAAAAGGGACAATTTTACTCTTATGGAGACTTTTGTAAGCTAAACTCCATCTCCATAAACTACTTAGATTATATGGGCATTATGCAATCTATTAAACAATACTGTAGGAAACAAAATATTACAAAAATACACAAAATTGCATATCCTTTACTACCATTTCATATTGCTCATATATTAAAAACCCAGAAAGGCTCACAATACTTCTACAAAATTCTGATAAAAAAGTATCAATTCAAAAACCAAAATTTTGCCAAATGGGAACATATATTATCCCATAATATCAATGACAGAGAGCGCACAAGCTATAACTTGTTAGTTTTTCTATGCACTGATTCTACTAAGTTCCAATGGTTTCAGTATCAGATTCTACACAATATTCTACCTACAAATTCTCGCCTCTATAAAATGGGATACGTTGAAAGTGATTTATGCAGCTATTGTTCATCAGAAAAGGAATCTATAGTCCATTTGTTTTGGGAATGCCAATACATACATTCCCTTTGGAATGATTTGAAAAGGTGGCTCCTAACAGAAGCTCAGATAAATATAAATATATCAAAAGAAATGGTTTTCCCTGGCTATACCGAAAGAAATAATAACCCACTTAACATTATCACACTAATAACTAAGCACTGCATATTCACCAGGAGATTACAAAAGAAAGCGCCAAAATTCAAAGAAATCCAAAGGGAGCTAATAGATTATTATAGACTAACTAAATATGCAGCCTCCATAAATTCAAACCTCGACAGATTTTATAAATATTGGTCAAGTTGTCATTTGCTTTTTAGTTAGTTCTCATGAATTGTAAATGAGTATGCGTGACTGTAAAAATGCAACAAAATAAAGAAATTATAAAAAAAATATATATTCAGAGTGAGTGGGTGATTGAGTGAGATTTGGAGAGAGGCTAGATACTAAGTAGAATTGACACCGTTACCTTACTTTGTCATTGAACCAGGGTAAGCAACCATGAGGAGTTTTGTAGATTCATTAAACTGTGCCATGGTTAAATTGTAAAGCATGCACCAAAAACTCTCATGCCATTCTCCATGTCGGTCTTCAGGCACGAGTCAAGAAACACAGATGGTATAAGAAGATTCTGAAAACCAGGAATCCTCTGATTGTCTCCCTTGGGTGGCGGAGATTTCAAACTATGCCACTGTACTCAATTCAGGATCACAACCTCCGCAACAGATTGTTGAAATATACACCAGAACATCTCCACTGTCACGCTTCTTTCTGGGGTAAGTTCTACACGAGGAAGATATGTTGAATAGTTAATCCTGACAACAATATGAAAAAGTCAGCTGTTTTCTTGGTTCTTGGTATGTTTTGCTTGGTTCTGATATTGTTGATCAAAGGTTTAAGTAATTCTGTATGTATTTCAGGGCCTATAACACCCCAGGGGTCAGGCCTCTTGGCTGTGGAGAGTGTCTCCGATGTTACCGTAAGTAATCTCAGTGTTGGAATTATCTGATATATGTTTGTACAGGGTATTTTATATCAAGATTGTGTCACATTCTTATCACTGAAGACTTTGTAGAGAATGTCAACTTTTGCACAGTTTTTGTGACACTTTTACTCTAACTCCTTTGCTTCATTTTCCTAAAGTTTTAAGAACCGAAAAGGAGACCATTGTCTTGAGATACATGAAATTACCGTAATATGTTGATGTAGTTTGTGCAGTAGTAAAATTTAAGATTAACACTGTTTAAGAATATGAGAATACAGTTATCCCAGTCATATCAGGGGATGTATATGATATCAAAAATGTGATCACACGTAATATTCATACTCATTTGGGTAGGTCATCTTGATGCGAGTTCTGTCACCTATATGTTTTGCTATATGTGATACTTGCCACACACATGTAGGTGTATTGTATTTACAGGCCAAGTTCCGTATTGCTGCAACTGGGGTGATTCTGGAACTAGACAAGTCAATGCAGATTGTGAAGAAACTGAAGCTGACTGGCACTCCCAGTAAAGTCTTCAAGAAAACAGCATTTATTGAGGTTGGTGGGTGGAATATTATTGAAGAGTGATTGAGTTCAACTGTACTCTTTGTACTGTTTACTTAGAGCTGTTATGAATATAACTGCTTATCCTACTGCAGTGCCAGGATATCCTATATCAGATTCAAATAATGCTCATCAGAGCTCATCAAGTGTCATATATCTAGTTCTAGATTGTGGTGTATATGACTGGTGTCGAGTAGAAAATTTAGATGTGTATAACAATGAATACCATTAAGTATTCATAATTACAGTGGGGGCAAGTGTGCATACAACAAAGAACAATATGTTTTTATTGATTTTTTTTCAAAAGCCCAAACATTCCCATAAGCAGGTAACAGCAGAAATACGAAGTCAGCAAAAGAACACAATTTAATCCTTTCATAAGATCGATATGTGAAGTGTCAGAGTGATTTTTGGAGAACTTACAGTCTGGTTCATAATTATTGAGAATTTTTCTTTTTACTTTGAGCTATCCTAACACCTCAACTGATTCACTGATACTTAAAACTAACTAATGGTATAAGGGAGCTAACTCATCTTGGCCTACTGAGTATAGTACAATTAGAGTTACCTCCCCTGAATTTGTAGCAGACGTCATTTTCCTCAGCACTGTCAACAATGTCTGCTGAAGATAAAAGAAGGTTGATTTTTGAGTTGTGTAATCAAGGAATTGATGATGTAAATACATTGGCTGAGAGAACAGGAACTCCTCTTTCTTCTGTGTATAGGATTAGGAAGAATTTTAAAGAGGGAAAGGATTTTGGGCACCAGAAAGGAGCAGGGAGACCCAGAAATTTGGACTTCTCAGATCGCGTCCGGCTGGGAATTTTAGCGTCTAAAAAGCAAAGGGCAAGCATCTCCAAAATCAGGTATGAAATGATAGAAAGGGGATCAACAGTTGTATCAAAATCTACAGTTAGAAGAAATTTGATTGATCTTGGATGGGAGAAAAAGACTGGAATTCCTTCTCCTCTCATGAAACAAGAACATAAAGACAGGCGTGTTGAGTGGTGTTTGGCACATGAAAACTTTGACTGGGAAAATGTGATTTTTACTGATGAAAGCTCAATATGGGTATATCCCAATAATGTGAAAATATGGACAAAGTCTGCGTCAGCACCGTTGTATCCACGACCTAAATACAGCCCAAAGTTTCATGTATGGGGAGGGTTATCCTTATTAGGAACGACCCCGCTGTGTGTGTTTGAGGGAAATCTGACAAGTCAACGCTACACTAACATATTAGATAATTTTCTCCTTCCAAGTGCACATGTGTTTTATGGAAATGACTGGATTTGCAGCAAGATAATGATCCTAAACACACCGCAAAACATGCCAAGCAGTGGTTTCAGGAGAAAAATGTGACTGCATTACCATTTCCTGCATATAGTCCTGACTTAAATCCCATTGAGAACATTTGGGGGATGATGAAGGAATGTGTGAATCAAAAGGGGTTGACAAAAATTGAAGACATGAAGAGAGAAGTGGTCCGATACTGGGACAGCATAACTCACGAGACACTAACCTCTCTGATAGGAAGTATGCCTACCCGTCTTAGACTGTGCCGTGAAGCTCAAGGAGACTTGATAAAATATTAAATTGTTACTTACACAACATGAAAAGGTCAGTTCACTTTCACAATACATTCAATTTTATCTGATTTGTTCTCGTTTAATAATATGAAATGCTTTAGCTATTCTCAATAATTTTGAACCATACTGTATATGGAATATCCAAGGTCTGGCTATTTTCTAGAGCATCATCGCCCTTTAACCAACTGCTGCTTGTATTTATAGGGAATGTTCAACTCAGCACTAGAGGTGGCCAAGTTTGAGGGTGCAAGTATTCGGTCTGTCAGTGGCATCAGAGGTCAGATCAAGAAAGCTCTTAAGACACCTGAGGGGGCTTTTAGGGCAACCTTCGAAGACAAGATCTTGATGAGTGGTAAGTTCAAGTCACATTTATGAATATGTAGATAACTCAATGTATTTTCTGTGACCAAAAGGACAGGGTTTCTGTGTGTCCCCAGTTGATTTGTCCAAGTCCACTGTTGTAACCAAGTAAGAGGTGATTGAAGAGAAACATCTTCTTGCTCTTTGGGACTGGTTTTCGTATTTTGTGGTAAGTGTCTTTATAAAACTGGGTTTATCACTTGTTTTAATAATACTTCTTAGAAGGTAGTACTGTGTTGTCCCATGTAACAAATGCTTGTCTAAAGAGGTGACTAAATGTAATAGGATTTGGTTGTCAGACTCACTGACTTGGCTGACATGTCATTGTATTGCATTTGTTTAGATTGATACTCATGCTGTTGATCACTAGATTGTCAAGTTACTTTCCTTGACTGTATAACATCTCCCTCCTTTTCCAGACATTGTGTTCGTGAGGACATGGTTCCAGGTGGAGGTCCCCAAGTTCTTCAACCCTGTCACCTCCCTTCTCCTTCCTAAGTCACAAAAGAGTCAGTGGGTGGGCATGAAGACAGTCGGACAGCTTCGTTATGAGCAGGGAGTTGCAGTGCCACAGAAAGGGGACTCTCGGTACAAGGTAAGCATTAACCCCCCTTTATGCCACAGGGATATATATGTCCCTCGTCCTCACCCGTCATTTTGAAGTCCAATAAAATTATAAATATACCATGCACATATATATACTTCATAGTTATGAATTCTGTGGAAAATTCCCCATTTCATGAAACCACCCACTATTATCTCAAACCAAGCTAAAGTGCTTAAATTTGCCTTTCAAAATAGGCTTCGTCGTAAATGTCGCCATTTTCACACTATACAAAATCGCGATTCAGAGTGATTTTTGCTGTATGTTTTGAAATGTGAAAGTCGGATAATTACTGGGAGTATTGAATTTCAAAAACAGCATATTAATGATCACTGATATCAAGTTTTCATGTAACCAGTAATGATAATTCTGAAACGTCGCCGATGAACCCAGATGCTGTTGGGATGTTTTTGAATATATACTTACACGAACACTAACATGCGCTTTCCGCCATATTGGATAGTGTTTACGAAACCTTTCGAGAAGGCCGGAATTGAGACGCCTATTACATCATGTATATTTCATAGTCAGCTGCGACAAATGCATCATTGAATTCCCCAAACATCCCTAGAATAAAATTACAAATGGTTTTTGTTACCAATACCAACTGTCTAGATAAAACGAAACGAAATATACTTGGAATGAAAACGAATGCTGTTTTCGAAAGAAATTGCTTGTTTGAACTGTAAACAAAGAAAAATTCCAATTTTACACTGTGTAGCATTTTGGGGAAATTTTCCAGCTTCCAGTCGTGTAATCACTGCTTACAATGGCTCAATACGCTTAGAATATTCATCGGAAGAATATTGTAGCAAGAGAAAGCAAATTCAAAATAGATACACGTACAATGCAATCATTTCATAATTCATAAGAAACTGTCAAACTTTTAGTGCAGCGTGACACCATGACTGACGCAAAATCACGCAGAACGACAACGGTACTTCTCAGCATTTCTGGCTTCTTCCTTCATTTACAATGCAAATGATATAAACATATAACAATACACAGATGGTCAGAATAATTCTGATTACTTACATCTCACATTTATGTACCAAGATGCCCGAATCAAGGAAAGAGTCCTCATAAAATTCTGTGTATCCTTGTCAGCGAAGCTGCAATTTTGAAAGAAATCGGTCATCTGTAGTGATGTGTGCACTACAGATGACCGATTTCTTTCAAAATTGCGGCAACATTGTTGCACATATTAGGCAATTTCTTTGAGGTGCAGGTCAGTTGAACAAGAGTAAACACAATGGCCATATCATTCCGATTGCACTTTCAGTATTGTGATGTATATTTTGGGTATCATTCAGGTATTTTTTCATGAAACTGATTTCAGTATCCACATATATCCATGTTCAACACCATATCATATGTGGATATAAGGTATACATTTGTATTCTTTGAAAGCTTTTGATTGTTTGAATAATATTTACATGTAAGTGTATTATACCACATTTTAAGCCTCTACACAAGTGTTGGAAGATCACACGTAGCCATTACTGCAACATGTGCTGTAGTTAACTTTGATGTACAATATTCAATACGTTGGGATAAACATTGCAATTTCATATGAACAGGTTAGTAAACAGTGATTTAATTCAACCTTGCAGGTAAAACTGATAATATTAATGAAAATGATTTGTACATTTTATGAAATGTAGAGGCATGCATATTTAAAGGAATTGTTTTGTTCATTGCATTGGTTTGTGTCGTTTTTATAGACAAAACAGTTATGAACATTGATTGACCAGGTGCGAGTTTGTCAGAAACGTTTTATGATTCATTATCATTTTTTTAGAGAATAAAGTCAATTCAAATTCAATTCAAACATATCTGATGACTGAATATCTAACTCAGACAATATTTATACGAAAATTGTTAAAAATATATAAACCAGGTCATTTCTTAATTTACGTCTATATTCTAATAGTTCTGTACTGAAAAAGCAGTCTCTTTGTACCTGTCATTGCATACTTATGAGGTGAAATAATTGCATTATCATAAGAAGTAAAGTCTATTTCCTTAATGAATATTCAATAAATATTCAGGTGTTGCAAAATTTTCATTTACACTAAATTAATGCCAAACAGGTGCGTGTGTTGCTCACAATAAGATATGTAGTAAAACCGTGTAATTGTTGGTATATTCAGGACACTATTTCAGTGGTAAAACCATTCATTTTATTTTTTGTCTAAAAAGTATTAATTCGGACAGAGAAGCCGAGATATTTTACACATTGAGTGGAAATTAGGTTAGATATGTACTAATCAGCAAACCAGTGTCGTCTTTTTCTAACGTCACAAAATGCACAAAACATGCCATGACGTCAACTAAAATGTCACATTATTTTCAGTTACTTCATTACATTTGCAAATGTGGCTGTTACTCCGTTAATAATGATGCAAAATTAATCAAAATACATCTACACAAACAGGAGAATATGGGAATCTAATAACTAAATTATGTGTTGGATAGGTTCATCCAAATCGCTATTACCTGCTTTCTGATGTAGTACATTGGCATCTTTTCTTGCAAATTGTGAAACTACCAAAACGTATCCTCTCACATTGGGGAACTTTGTATTGGAATAGTTTGGTTCACTGTGAACAAAACATAACGAAAATATACTGTTCGTATCCACAGCGAATTCTGTCTATGTGATCTGAGTTACATTGACTTAATGTAAAGCATTGCAGAGTTTTGCCCCCTTATCTTTATACGCACATGACCTCTCTGTCGATGTTTGACGTCATAGAAGAAAATCAATTTTTCACATTTGCAGGTCATTTTTGATTTTGTGAGTATGACGTTATGCATTAGCACATACATCCATTTCATAGACACTCATGTCGTTCAGATATCAAGCTGTATTTTCTTCACTCATACTATAGTGTCTATTTCTCAAGACCCTGAGGTAGTCGCAGATATATTTATACCAACGGATAGGAAATTAAATATTCTACATTTCTGTGTAATTTCTTAGGCGTATGCAGATCCAGGACCACACTAGCACAATTCTCGCACAACGTTCACTTTTCAAACCTTGCGAAAATGTGTGCCTGAAAAAAAACTCGGCATCCAGGGGTTAATATAATAAGCATCTGGAGCATTATAATTAAGATTTCATGTTTAGAAGAAGGGCACAATACCCAATTTCATATATACTTAATGTTCCCCAAGTGGGCAGTCTGCTGAGGCATCCTCTTCAGTGATACTTTTGGAACAACTTTTTATCAAACCAAACAACCTCACTCCGTATGTTCAATATTGCAAGCAGCCTTCCAAATTATCATTATTTGGCTTCTCCGAGACTGCAAATTTGCATTAATTAACTTCAGCTGATGTGAGTTCTTGTTTTTGGATCGCACTGGAGATATCATCCAAGCATTAATGTTTTCACAGGCTGTGGAACGAATGCCAAAGAGACTGAAGCCTCTCATCATCCCCCGAGAGCTGCAGCAGCGACTGCCATTCAAGGACACTCCGAAGGAGTTGCTGAGTCTGCCGGAGCCCGTCAAGCGGGTGTCTATCATCAGAGAACCTAAGGAAGTCAAGGTATGAGGATGATGCTTTCCCTTTGGGAAACTGAGCAAACATGAATCAGACAGCTTGTACAACAAGCACCCTCCTGGAAGAGTGCAAACATACCATGTACAGCATTAGACATATTATATAGGTTGTCAAAATTCCTACTGATCAGTGTTAGGGTAGACTTTCAACAGTGATAAGAAATTATTTGCCTGATATCGGACCTTGTGTGCTGGAGGTTTGCATGCATAAATACACTGGGAAGATTCTGGCAGAAAGTAGAGGTAGAAAGAAACTATGCTAAACATGTTTCTCCTTTTCTCCAGTATTTGATTTGAGTTGATGAAAGTAATAAAAATGTATCACTGTTGTCATCATTCCATTGATCATACTGTGGAAATGTATCTAGTCCAGTATGTTGATGAAGTCATTTTCAATCTTAAAGACAAAATGGTTGTATTATTACTGAACATAGTCTTATGGTAATATAAATAGTCTGAATGTCTTGTTTTAATGTTTTTAACCCCTGTGATCTGGTGCATCTGAACATGCTTTACAACCAGAGGACAATGGATGTTAAACTGTGATGTGGGTCTCCTCAGGTTGCCAAGGTGATGAAGATGATGAAGACTCTGTATGAGCACAAGCGGCGCTCAGCACATGTACAGATGAGGCAGCGCGCAGAGAAACACCAGCAGAACCAGGCTAAGATTGATGCCCTTAAGGAGCAGAAACACCGTCAGGTGAAAAAAGACATTTATAGAATCCTAGGCAGATTGGATGGCAAGAAGAAGCAGAAGAAAGCGGGGCATTAAGATCCACTTGTGAGATATCTGGTGACGGCAGTATCACAGTGGGAATGATGGGGGTTTCCAAGATAAAACAGGCTCCAGGTCGACCTGCTGTTAGAGGAAATGGCCCTGGTGGTCATGTGTCATCGCTGACGGTATTAATCACTGAATTATCTGGTCTTTACATGCTGCCTTCATATAGCCAGAACATTGCTATGTAAAACAACAAATATTTATGGTGACACATACATAGACATACAGTCAGGGAACTATATGTGCCAGTGGCAGGGTCCATAATCCCTGCAGCAGCCAGGCAGCAATAGCAGGACCCTTGACACTTGACACTTGGATAACGAGGCACACAGAACATGGATGCTGTTTGTGAAGCTGTTGTACTTGTTGATGCCTTAAAAAGTATCAATAGTGATATGAAAGAAATTGACAAGAATGTGAACTTAGCCATGCATTGACATCTAGGAACGATTTTCGTTGCAGTTACTGTTATATGTAGGTTGAATTATTTATGATGGATTTGTCAGTAAACTCAAAAACTGCTACTTCCAATTGAAAGAAGCAAGCTAGCACTTGACATTTCCTCCTGGTGTCTGCCTATCCAGCCATCTAAGACACAAGAGTCCTGTCTGTTTGCATACCAAAAATTAGATTGTGGGATCAAATCATTGTTTGCCCCGCTGAAGTTTTTAGGTCTATGAGCACCACACCCATGTGCATGGCTAACAAGTGGTAGACAGTTAAGACCTTCATCAACTTGAGGATTAATCCCTCCTCACCCATCATTCCATTATGTAACTTGAAAACTGCTCCAAATGGTTTGAAACTTGACATCCGCGCCTCCTGGTTTGAAAAATATTTGGAGACTTCTTGTACAGTAACATCAACTGAAAAAATGAATTCTAAAGACCTTATTTGTACATAATTCAATATGTAATTCTGTCAAATAAAAAAAATTAACAATGGAGAATTTTTTATCCTTGATCTGTCAAAGCAATAAACATGTACAGTGTCACTTCAGGCTTTCCTCAACCTGATCATGATATATCCCTTCATAAAACTCCATCTCTGTAATCTGACTTGGGAGTGGAAGTCTGGTGGTGCTGGGGAAAGTTTTGTCACTCTCAAAAACATAAAGGGATAGTTTATGTTGTTATCCTGTCTAGAGCACACGTGCACACAGTCAGTTTATTAGCAAAACAATATACCTCTAAAAACATTGCAAGGCTCATGTTCTGATTTTCAGGATATGTTTGTTATTCTATTCTTTTACAAGGAAGTAAGTCCTGTTCAAATCATGGTGTTTCTAATATCCTGTTTTTTATCCCCCCGGCATGTAATGCGGGGGGGATATAGTTGATGCCTTGTCTGGTCGTCCGTCCGTCCATCGTCTGTCAGTCTGTAATCATATTGTTTCCAGAGCATAACTCAGAAACCATTCAATATTTTTAGACCAAACTTGACAGATATAGTAATCTCAGCCTATGGTTGTGCCTTTTGCTATTTACAGATTTTTGGCATTTACATTTTTTTGTTTTTTCATGGAACATTTTGGTGTTAGTCTTATGGGGTGTTTCCAGAACACAACTTAAAAACCGTTCAATATTTTTTCTGCAGAACTTGGTAGATATATCAGTCAGAAGCTGAAGTGGTGCTTTTTGTGATGTACAGGGTTTTGTGATTTATTATTTTCTTGGTTTCCATGGAAACGTTTCAGACTTCGTCCCAAAATGGAGGGATGGGCTTCATTTCCAGAGCAGAGCTCAAAAACCATTCAATATTTTTCTGCAAAACTTGGTAGATATATCAATCAGAACCTATAGTGGTGCCTTTTGCTATGTACAGGGTCCTGTGATTTATTATTTTCTCGGTTTTCATGAAAACGTTTTGGACCTAGTCTGAAAAGTGAGAGGTGTGTTTCATTTCCAGAGCAGAACTCAAAAACTTCTTAATATCTGTCAGTAAAACTTGGCAGATATGTGTTGCAGACCCCTAAGTGGTGCCTTTTGGTTTTTAAAGGTTTTGGTGATGTATTATTTTCTTGGTTTCCATGGAAACGTTTTGGACTTTGTCTCAAAATGGAGGGATGGGCTTCGTTCCCAGAGCACAGCTCGAAAACCATTTTTCAACAGATCTTGGCAGATATATGAGACAGATCTTGAAATTGTGACTTTGCTGATTACAGATATATGGCATTTATAATTTTCATGAATTCCATGGTAACAATTCAAACTTAGTCTAAAAAAAAAAATTAGTGACTGTGAGATGATTTGTCCTTTCAAACATGTGGGGGCCAGGGGCATATGTCATCTTCTGATGACTCTTGTTCTACATGGTCACTTTAATTTTTGGATTCAGCAACCCATGCTTGCTATAAACGGCGACTATGCTTGTCACTTCATCGGTTCCCAGTTGCGCAGATCGATGCTCATTTTTTTTATCACTGAATTGTCTGGTCCAGACTGAATAATGTACAAAACCCCACCATATAGCTGGAATATTGCTGATTGCGGCATAAAACTCAACTCACTCCTTTTGCTTTTTGGAATATACATGGTCTATCATTAGTTAATGTCATAACTTGTGAAATAAGCAATCTAACTGTTGATAAGGTTTCACATGACAAGGTACTCTGACTTAGACATGACATTGAACAAACATAAGTCAAGGTTGTTAAGTGAAATTAGTCACCATTAACATTGCCAAACAAGCTCTAACAACCCCAAACACCTTTTTGTGTCAGGGTCAGAAACAGTTTTACTTGTGATAGCATTAAGTTGTATCTGAAAACCTGTAACAATTCTCAACATATTTCAACATATAAGGGGTACCATACAACTCTAAGTGCACACAGCACACGACCAGCTCAAGAATTTGTTTTGTTTCTTTGGAAAATGTTCATTGCACGATGGGAAGTGCATGGTTGAAGAACACATTGCAATGTTTCACAGTTCTTCTGACTTCTTCACCACTTTTCCCTTGCTGTCATCTTGTCACAATGTCATTCATCTGATATTATTCATCCTAGACAAGTTAATCTTTCTCAGACATGGGAAGATCCGGGTGGGGACGTATCTTCAAGAACTAATGCTTGTCGTAAGAGGTGATTAGATGGAAGAGTGGTCAGATTTGTTTACTTGCTTGACATGTCATATCCCAGTTATGTGGATTTATCAAGTTAGGTTGGGCGACCCTTTTAACACTATTCCAGTTATATCTCTGGTCGGCAAAATGTTGGAGAAAAAAAGCCTGAGAGGTTGCAGGTTTCAGATGTTTACCATGTTGCTGAAAGGAAGGACACAAACTCAGACACATGATTAAGACCAGCAAGATTCCAACCCACAATAAAGATTCTCTGAAGCCCAATTGTTACAACAGTGTTTGAAATACCTGCCTGTCTATCCACCCCAGAACACATTATTTTCAACACTGACTTCCAGATTCTCAAATTCACCTGCCTTTTTTCAACGGTGGGTTAAAATTTAGACATGTGTCACTGAAGACATTTTATGGGCAGGTAGGTTTCGGTCAGGGCTGGCAAGTTTTACATCTAACCAGTGATGTGGTCTGGCTGAAATATTTGCAGTTTCATACCCTGGTTGCAATCAAAGACTACACAGTTTGTTGCAGGATGTATATTCAGATTTAATATCAAATCTAAATTGTTACGTAATCAGAGCAACTCATCTTCATGGCAGACAACCACTTCTGACAAATCATTCACACAACCTCTCCATGTTAACAGGCAATATTCAAAAGTGTATACATTTGAAGGTGATTGTGTAGAGTGTTCAGCATCTTCCAGTCAACAATGGTCAGTCTACTTCTTATGTTTATAGAAACCTTCTCCTGTCTTCATGCCTAGTTTGCCCTCACCCACCAGCTTGTCCAACAGGGGGCTGGGTTTGAACAAGGGATGGTTAGGGTCCCTCTCATGCCAACCTGTGGACAGTGATAAAGCATTACATCAACACAGCCACACACAATATTAGTGAAATTCATTACTATAAAATTGTTTTCCATAACAATATGAGAAAGTGGGCAACTGCAATCTGTAATCTTAGTGACCAGCTTTTTAATAATTGGGTGGGGGGAGTGTGGTCTTCAGTAGCAAACAAACAGATCTGCCAGTTTCAAAATATTCATAAAATGCATGAGAACACATTGCAACTGACAATTAAGATTAACTGACAACTTCTCCTCTTGTAACTATGACATGTTCCAATCTGCTGCACCACACTGAACATTGGACTACATAATATTTGCTGACAACTTTGAACAAAATCTTGCAAGTCTTACTAAAATTGTCTTAAAATTATGAAGAAAGTGCTTCGCACTTTCAGTGGCATTCATGTATTTCTCTACTGACTTGTACTACCAGTGCTGTTTACTGTTATGGTTCCTAACCCATAATTTAACTTGGAGGAATTGAGATCATGGTACAGTTATGTTGCATGCACATCTGGCCTGGGTAAATCAATACTAGAACCAAAAGCATGCGGTTCCACAGTACATAAAGCCACATTGAGTCCTAAAGCATTGTAAAACATTTTCATGGATCAAGTACACTTCCTTCTACATACTGTAATTTCAACATTTGTAACTCACATTTGCTTACATCACTATTTGAATCTATCAACCAGAGATAGTAACAATAAAGCACTAGAGCGGTGTCGGGTATTACCGAACAGCTAACACCACATTCCGCCTAATTTCTGCCCTGTTTCATCACACAAAACAGTAATTTAGACACACAGTGAACCTCTTAATGTGCATCATATTCACCTGTGAAGATGAGTTAATACCACCAAACCTGTTTCAGGCAAATATTTGACGCGATGTAATTGTCAGATTTTGCAGTCTTGTCGGTTCTGCTGAACAGTGACGTCGGGCTATTCCGAACAATGATGTCGGGCTACTCCGAACACTCGTCGGGCTTTTCCAAACATTCGTGCTGGTCTATTCCAGTCTATCGTCGGGCTGACGACCTCTATGACGAGTGTTTATGCTCAAGTGCGGTCATTTCGTTCATATTACATACTCTGAAGTCCATATTTTTACTGAAAATTTGTATAATTTAGTCCGTTCCAGTATATAGCTGGAATAATGTTGAGTACGTTGTTGAACATCAAACTAACCAACCAATAATTGAAACGTGCAGCTAGGTCCTCCGTGATTTTTTCCACTCGACACTATGGGTAAAAGGAATTCATGTAGATTTGCTTGCAATTTCAAGAAGACTTTGTTCCGAATAAACGTAATTATACTGTAATCTTAGAAAAAAAGAAAAATAAAAAGACGACGTACTGTGTACAGTGGTGTGGTCGTAACTTAATCAGGGAGTGTTTATAGAGATTGTTGTAGATTATCCCTGCCTTAATATTAAACGTACACTGTACAGTATAGAGTAATTGTGTAACTATAACTCATATATTACACATATATGAGAGTATACATGTCGTAAACAACATGTTTTTTTTATGTGTTACTGGTATACCATAATGAAGTTAATGATGACAACATTCTCCCATAGCCATGCAGGTAAAACACGTCACGTATGTACCATTCAAATACTGCCATGAACATATCATATGAAATAATTTTTGCTGGTATATGTACGCAATTTACGCATATGAGCATGAGTCAAACACACTTCTCGTGGCACAAAAGGCATTTGTCGGGTGCTGAACAACTACATACCAGACAACAACTCTTTAATACGTGCATACAGCGGAGGGAACAAAGCTGGAACAAAGCTGTCATGAATGATTCTTCACATGACAGTGCCATGTACAACTTTGAAAGACACTGGTTATAGCCACCCCAACCAAAATTAGGTCACAACGCTGGGGATTATAGGGACTTACGGTCATCAGTTATTACAAGTACAAAAATCCTTTCAGTACTGATCTTAACCACATGACTGAAATATTCTTGATTGGCACTGACAACGACACTATACTGAAACACGAAAAATACAGGTATGTGAAAGAACTACAAACTATAAATCAGACCATATCGAGTCTGCTGAAAGGAATATGGTCAGTTAAGCTAGGTGAATGGGTAGCATGTTAACAAAAAAGGCACATCTGATTCAACTTTCATATAATTTAACAATGTCAGTTAAATAATTTGATAAACAGTAGGCCCAAACACAGAAGAAATATTCTTTCATCTTTGCTCAAAATGCAGAAGTTTGAAGGAAACCTTTCACCATTAGAAAAATCAGCAGAAAAAATAATCTAAACGAAATTCCGTGAGATGTTTTGCACGATCACTTGATTGATGTTTTGCTGAAAATACAGTTCTTATATTCACTTGTAAATCATATATCTGCAAGGTACTGTAAACCAGAAATTTTTTGCATACGATAAATTTAAGCGAAAAATGCGATGTTTATTGTGCCGCATTAATAAATTGTCACATTTATTTAAAGCTGCTTTCTCATGTTGACGATCAATAGTTTTGCTGATTCAAACGACAAACAAGATGTATGTGGAAAGCCACTGATGTTGGGGAAAAAACGACCATAAATATTATTTCAGAAATCTTTTAATAATAATTATCTGATTACGGGAAAATGAAAACATAAAAGAGGGAAGGTAAATATAGCGGGATCACATCGTGGCTCTCAGCGGGGGGGATATAATGACATGTTACAAATGAATGTCCCTATTCCAGTATAATCGACCACTTCTTGAAAGTGCTTGTGGAGACAACAAACAATAGCAATCGGGCCCACTATTAACAGTACTCGTGTATTGCTCGCGTGGCATTGATATTCCTATAAAGTCACGGTCGAAGATCCTAAACGTTTACCAACATGTTTCAACAAAAATGTTCCTGATGTAAAAGTAAATTGTTCCCCGCACTAATGTTTGGAGTTATTGTCTGATTTTTAAATACTTGACTTGGGAGAACACAAAAGCTTGAACAGTAAAACCGATTACTTTATGAACAATCATCGTGTTTTTGTCAGTAGGGCACATTTCCAAAGTTAACGATTATGTATATACACAAAACAAGTTAAATTCTAACATCTACGGCCAGAGAATGGAGACAGGTATAATGATATGGCTTTGTGTTTGTCTTGACACTTTATAAACCACATGGAGTAATTAAAAAACGTTTGTTTAAGTATCAACAAATAAGCCTTAGGCATAACGTTGAGCAGCGTCAATGGGCTTGTTCGGTAAAAGACAACAGGGTTGCATAATGAAGGGGTAGTGTTGATCGGATGGTACAGTCCACATATGGTTAGCAAAGCTTTGCATTATGGTTTGGAACAGCGTAATGCACTTAAATAGACATAGTGCTGTATTTAGAATGGGGTATGCCAGTTTTCATTGTTGGCTTAGCCATCTCATCGACAATATACGCACCACGTTTAAGGATGTGATGCCAGTTGCTTGTCTTTTCGTAAGTTTTATTCTTCGTGTCTTTTGAAATATATTTAAGGAGCAGACACTTGTTTTTCCGGTAGAGGAAGTTCCCACATCAATGCATGCGCATGAAAATTGCTGTAGCGATCAGCAAATTGAGTAAACAATGCGGAAATGGAATTTTGTTCGGTGATAGCTGCTTGTTCGGTAATACCTGACACCGCTCTACATGGATTCAGGATAGTCACTCTTGGAGATATTTCCCAATGGAGTTACTTTCCTTAAAATCAGAATATTGAGACAATCAAGACACTACAGATAAACTTCAGTGAATTGACAGATACTGACCATCTAGAATAAACTTCATGGTGTCCAGTCCAACATAGTCACTCAACTCAAAGGGTCCCATGGGATAGCCAGCTCCTAGCTTCATTGCTATATCGATGTCCTTTGGGGAAGCATCACCTGGAGAAATGAGTGAATGGGTGGATGGTCTTGAGATAGTGAGTGAGAGTGAGTGTCTGTATGAGTGAGGAAGCTGGGATCGGCTTGCAAGGAGATTGATTCAGCATTGATTTGTCTCGTCCAGTTTGGTTTGTATTTGTACTGCTATTACTGCGATACTGCAATCCATGTCTTGACATACATTCAGTCACTTCTGTCAACATCTTGGTGCATATCACAGCAGTAGCTGGTTGCTTGAAGGCCACATACTGAAGCTGATATTGAATTGATGAGATTTCATAGGTACCAGATATGGTGAAGCAACCTTTGAATTTCTTTCTCCCAGTGGGTAGTGCCTCACCTTGGTTACCATTATTACTGCTTGTTTATTGATACAAGCTGAGGTAGGTGGTAGGGTAGCCTCATGGTTGAAGTGTCTGCTCGTCATGCTGAAGACCCATGTTTGATTCCCTGCATGAGTACACTTTGCAAGTTTTTAGGACAAGATGAATTTGATAATGTGGACTTTTTAGGACATGAGAGATGATCTGTGAATTACCTCTCTCCACGAGACGAACTGCCTCCAACATATAGGGCACCAGGAGACGGTTCACAATGAATCCAGCCGTGTCCTGAAAGGTGGTGCACAGGTGAAAAAAGGGGGTGCTAGCTTTTGCTGGACAAATCAATAGTGTTACCTGTTTTTACACAAATTGACAATGTCCTCAATTTACAGTACAACTGAATGCAGGAACTCATTGGTTTATTTTCTTCAGTCCTTGATAAACTGAACACACACATTTAATCTTCATCACAGTGAGCACCATCTTCACTATTAAATGTCCGAATGAGCACCCTACCTTGCAATTCACAGTGACCTTGCCCATGGCCTTGCCAAACTCCACCAGGGTGTTGAATGTCTCATCACTGGTCTCTGATGTCCTGACGACCTGCAAACAAACACAGGTACAACTTATGTCAATCACCAATTACATCTGTATGTGTTGTAGAATGAATGAGTCACTTCATTAGATACAATATGAACACTAATGTAGGTGTAGGTTCAGACTTGTGTATGAGGAAAGCCTGGAGTGAAGTACATTTCAGACACTGCCCAATTTGTTGAACCCTACAGGTAGCGGTGTAGTGCCAAAAGACTTAGAAACACAAGCTGTGCAAATCCAAGATTCAGACCTCAAATCATTGTCACTGGCTACTTACACAAATAAGGGACACAACTCTGCACAACATAACCAAAGTATGGTGACTTTAATTTAAAAAAAAAGAATATTATATATATATGTATTTGCTTAATCTTGATTGAAGCCAAAACCAATTTTAAAAAGCACAACATCTCCTTATTTTACAGTTCCAACACTCAAATCACTCACACTCCCCACACTCTAATCGTTAGGCAATAACAACCAGTCACGACATACTTCATAAGTCACAAATATATATGTGAGCAGTAAGGTATAAATAATTGTCATGGTTTCACTGTAACAGTTCATCAAACATTCCACTTTCAGAAGGTTACATTCAGTAATGTTTAGAGGCCACAAAAATACATACATAAAAATGTGGGTGCTATATGATTGGTATATTGACACAGTGCTTCTATTTCATAAATTCCTTACAATATATATCATTACATAACTCTAGAAGATAGCCATGAAATATGCAATTTTCTGAATAAAACTGATATTTTATACTTATCCTGACTCATGCTTAATTCCTTACTCTCCTCTTCCTGGCGAAGTTAGTGGAACACCTGAAATCCCTTGAAGTTCCCTTCTAAAAGAAGCGGACGTAAAATCACACTCACCCATGTATTACCTCCCTTTCCCTCCACATGGTCAGCTGACCGCCATGATACTTACTCTCTCCTATAATCGCCGGACTCGAGAATACAGCGTGTTTGTGAGGGCGGCTGGGAGGGCTTTCGCTATGAGTCAGGATAGGTATAAAATATCAATTTTATTCAGAAAATTACATATTTTCCCTTATCCTGACTCATAATTGCTTACAGAATCCGACGGAAATGGTGATGGGTCAGACCATGCTGGATTCTCTTATCTGTTCCAAATTACATCCAATAATTTCCCCCCCAACGGGAACTTGTAACAGCGATAAGTCAGTCCTATTCTTCTCATATTCATTGTAGATTTGGAGGGGATCACATCCAGCCGAACTTGTCTTCCATAGAAGGCTTTGTTGACTGGCACATGATGACATCAAGAGTAACTAGCGTCCTGCTAGTTTCTGATGCAACTAAATGTCAAGATATAGCAAACGAGACTAGTTGTCAGGGTCATAATCACTTATGCTAGTCTGTTTAAGACGTGTGCAGGGACTTTCCACCACATACTCCGCAGAGCGTCTGGCTTCCACAAGTCACGTGATAAAACGGGTGAGTGAACTCAGCACCATCGGAGAACTGTTAGCTTAGCAACTGCTGAACAATGACAAGAGGCCCAAACTGATGAACGCAAGAGATGTCCTTTGTGGTCATGTCTTGTAGGTAGTGGAAGGCAAACACCGTGTTTGACTTCCAACAGCTGCCCTCCATTGTAGTTGATAGCGAGCAATTCCCATGTAGCGCTAGAGTAGAGGCCAAGGCTCTGACTTCATGTGGGTTGGAGGCTCATGGAGGTTCCAATCCTGGTGCTTTAAAACACTCTCAATACAACAGCTCTGATCCACACTGAGATAGTGTTGCGGGATACTTCCGTAAGTGTCTCAGTAGATATAGGGATAAACAGGTGCTTGAAACTTTCCTTTCTAGACTTGGTACTTGCGATGTATATCTTCAATGCTCTGACTGGACATAATGATAAATTTTTAGTATCATAGGGTCTTGGGATTGAAGATAGTGCCGGTATGTGGAATTGTCTATCCGGTTGACCTGGCTGTTGATTTTTTGCAATAAAATCCCATCATAGACCCAGATCAAAGCTCGTGTGGTTGAAGTCTAGAGCATGAATTTCTGACATTCATGCAGCTATAGCCAAGGCAAGTAAAAAACAGAGTCTTCTGAGTTAACAGTTCAAATGAGGTCCGATGAAGCAACTTGTACGCATCACTTGTGAGATGTTGGAGTACGATGTTTAGATCTCATGCTGGAGCTCTAAATTTATGTCAACTGGAAGGAGCGTAGCCAAATAACTAACTCGGGTACTTTAGTCAGCTTGGTCCTCGTTTCCATGGTGAGAACGGAGCTGAGAGCTGTCAAGTATGACGATAATGTAGAACCTTTCTGACCTCTGGAATGTGGTAGGTGACATAAATATTCTGCTAATAATCTGCGGATATGTTGCCTTCATCGCCGTGAAGCCTTTCTTCTTGGCCCACTTATCATAAAGGGTGCGAGTGGATTTCCGTAAGGCTAAGGTAACTACTTTCACTGCTCTCGTCGAGTATGCTCTGTTTTTTAAACAGATTTTGATACATTCCACACGTGAAGTCGGAACGCAGATGGGTTGCCGTGTGCCTGTTTCGTATAGGAGTGGACGAGAAGATTTTCCCAAGCTGGTAGTTGTAGTGTTGGTTGTCCTAACTCCTTTATAAGTGTTGGAAACCAATGTCTCGTTAGCCAGTAAGGCACGACCAACGTCAGTTGTAGCCTCTTGGTCTGTTTTATTTTCACGACGACTTTTGGTAGCAGCACTGGAAGGGGAAACGCGAATGCATTATAGTTCTTCCTATGGGATGCTGACAGCGTCTATTGTCCAGACTAATGGATCTGGTACCGGTGATACAAAGGTTGTAGTCTCTTTGAGGAACCTTGTTGCAAACAAGTCTATTTGCGGCAATCCAAACATCTGGCTGATTAATTAAAACGCCTCTTGAATCAGCATATAGCAGACTCCTAGTATGTGACATGCTTTTATTTGGAGATTCAGTTTGTTGACCATGCCGAAAAGTTGAAACAACAGGTGTAGTAAAGATGGCAATCTCATTGACCCTTGCTTGTGTAAGTAGAAAGCCACTGTTGTGTGTGTCTGTGTGGATCATCAGTAGCTTGTCTCTCAGTGTTGTTGACCAGTGATGGATTGCATGAATCACCATTTTCATTTCCAGCTGGTTGATGGGAAGAGTTCGATCTTTCGTCTTCCACATTCCTGCTGCAACTTGTTGTTTAGATGGGCACCCCATCCTTGGACAGATGTCTCTACATAGGGATGGCTGTTGAATGCTGACTGTAACATATAAGTTCCTGTGCAGACATTCAACTGGCGAGTTCCCCACAGCGGGTGTGGTTTCAAGTTGTCCAGCATCGTAAACTGGTCAAGATGTGAAACCGTGACTCAGGAATCGCTGTCATGGACATAGTTGTAGGTGTCTTCTTCTGGTCATATCCTGAGAAGACGTGAGCAGACCATGTAGACATTGGCACTGTCATAATGGTAGCAGAGAGAGTAGAGCTTGATCTAACATCAACTTGAACTTTGACCCACCGATTCTCTGGGACAGCGGTGTATTTCCATGTAGTGATGAATCAAATCCTGAGGAATTTAGATTCACATTCCATCCGAGCTGAGTTAGTAGCCTGATATTGAAGTCCAAATGTAGACTGAGTTGACTTCTCTCATGAAGAACTTGTATGTAGTGATTGTAGATGTGATGTCACCGGTGTAGCAGACAACTGATCATCATAAAATCTTGTTCAAACAGTGATATCCCTTGCTAGCATTCAGGTTTGTCTGCAACCATGTTGTTTGGCGAGCACGTGTCAAGATGAGTAAAGCGTGCAAAAAAAACCCTTCCGCTGCTTTAAGCTGATGTAGACAAATTGTCTTCCAGGTAGATGTGTCGGAATTTTTCCCCGAAGATAATACCATCATCTCTTGTGATCAGAGGTGTAGTATGCATTGGAATGTTGCTGTCATCTCGAAGAATCTTTGTGACGTATTCATAGTTGAGAATTCCCAGCTTCTTCCAGTCGAGTTGACGACATTAACCAACTGGAGATGGTTGTATGGGAACGGCTGAGGGTGGAAAACTCCAGTCGTTCCGACCCTGATCTCCAATGTTTACCTCCTGTATTTAACTTCTTAACTCTCATTCTCTGGACTTTGGAGAACTTGGACTTGTTAGTGTAACGCTGATTTGTCTGCTTCAGTTATAGCTAAAACGACACTACATTTTATTTTATTTACATCAAGTTATCAAGCATTCTTTTGGTTTGTTTGGTGGTCCTGAAAAGGACCGTTGTCAAGGTGTCGATGGACTTGATCATCATGACTTCTCTAACATGTTGGGCAATCTTGTCGAGGAAGTAGATTCAGTTCCACAGTAGTTGAGACGAGGTGTTCGGACGTAAACTGCTGATCCTTCTTTTGAGTGACGAAAGTTGACAGGAACATTCACTCTTCCTCATTCACAGGATTGCTGGACTTGAGATGCTAGCCTAAATCAAGCCCGTCCGAATGTCATCTATCTTGAAAGATCGTTGCAGGGACTGCTGATGATCTTGTTATTGTTGAAACTTGGATGCTGACTTGAAAGCCGTAGATAACTTCTCAGAAATCGGAGCTATCGCCAGAAACGTTAACGCATGTCTTCCTTCTTCATCCTCATTTTTTGGTTTTTTTTCAATGTAAGTGCTCTGAAGTGAGTGCTCACACGGCAACGTAGTTGAAGATTGTAGTCTTCATCCTTCTTCAACATGACTTGAAGACTCATGTTGCATGAAGGCATCTGTGTCGAACGACTGCACTGAGTGCAGTCACGGCTGACTCGTTGAGGTGTCTGCTGTCATGACTGAGGCTGCTAACGAAATCTGCGTTGTCTGATGACCCGGAGTGGTGACGACGCAGTCATGATAGATCTAGGAGCAGCAGTCAACGTAGTTGGAGATTGTAGTCTTCATTCTTCTTCAACATAACCTAATCAAGCTCATGTTGGATGCAGGCGTCTGCGTCGAACAGCTGCGTTGAGCGGAGGGGAGGGTGACTGCATATGGCGTCTTCTATGAATAGGGGAGACTGAAGGAAACCTTCTCCGTTGACGAGTCCATCCACGCAGACCTCTTTACTCTTTACTCTTCCAAATCGTCACTCCATAGATCATCATCTGCTCGTGAATTGTTGCATGAAAGCGCCTGCGTCGAATGCATGTGGTTCATGCATTGACAACTTTGTTGAAGAGGTGTCTACAATCCCCGAGGTTGCAGTCGACATGCGACTGATGTCTTCACTGAGTATCAACAACGGAGACTCGTAAAAAAAATTGACATTCTTCATCAACAAGGGATGATTCTGCGATGATCTTACAGATGAAAACTGACTTAGTTTTCTTGGCCTGTGACAGCCCTGCCTCAACAGATGGTTTCTTCTGAGACTTGGGAGGTGACTCGCCCAACACTGGACACAACCTTGGAGATATGACTGGCATCTCGCTGGAATAAATCTCAGGATCAATAATTAAACGGTTACCCAATTTTATTTCACTAGATTAGACATGGCTAATGTGAGCCAACATTGCTTATCTCTAGCACGTCTGTGAACAGACCGTAAATATAATAAGAATTTTGCCTCAGGCAATTTAATGCCAAATTTAAAACCAGTATGAGCAGAACATAAAGGTTTACACGCCGGCCAAAGTACAAGCGGGTCAACCGCCGACAGCCATAACCTGCACTGAAAACACGATTTTGTGATGAAATACGTGTTAGAAAAAGTCACAAAAATCACAAATTTATATAATAATAATAATAAACATATACAACTCAAAAATCGCATACAACACAAATTTAGTTATAAAAACCAAAAGAATGAAAAACTCATCGCCGCATACAGGACCCCAGGTGCCTCCAGCCGTCCTTGTCAGACGATAGGGAGAGAGTGAAGTATCATGGCGGTCGGCTGACCATGTGGAGGGAAAGGGAGGTAATACATGGGTGAGTGTGATTTTACGTCCTCTTCTTTTAGAAGAACTTCAAGGGATTTCAGGTGTTCCACTACCTTCGCCAGGAAGAGGAGAGTAAGCAATTAAGCATCAGTATAAGGAAAAATGCAATAATTTCCTACAATGACTTCTAACTATAACAAATAATAAGTACGACCATATAAGCAGTTCCTGGGGGAAGACAAGCACGTCCTACCTCCAGGAGCTTCATCATGGGTACAGGGTTAAAGTAGTGTAGCCCTCCAAACCGGTCCTTTCTCTGTGTTGATTCAGCGATATCAGTGATGGGAATTGAGGAGGTGTTGCTGCTGAAGATGGTGTGTCTGAAACATGCGGGTTGAAATGGGAGTTTACATCAGGTGCATTCATACTGCCACAAGCATGTGTTTGTGTGCCTGCTTCAACTAAGCTAGACTGTATATTTATTTTTGTGCCTCACTCAGCAATATTCCACATATATGGCGCTGGCCTGTAAATATTCAAGCTTGGACCAGACAATCAAGTGATGAATGGAATGAGCATCGATCTGTGCAACTGGGAACCGATGACATGTATGAACCAAGTCTGATCACCCAATCTTGTTAGTTGCCTCTTACAACAAGCATGGGGTACTGAAGATGAATAGTCTGACCTTCATGGGTATTCAGAGACAGACAGACAAGTTTAAGAAACATCTAATGCCACCTTTCGAAGTCTACTGTGTTTTTGCTATGCAGACATATACAAATGATGTAAAGTCTGTGTCTGATTGATTACTTTTTCTCTTTCTCCTCCCACTGAACAAATACTGAAGGTGCCCAAAGTGCATAACTCTGCAACATTGCTAATACAAGTCTTAAAACCAGGGATGGCAACAAGTGAAAGTGATTTCAGTGGAAAATCAGCCGGGGGTCTGGGGGTCCAGGATCAACTGCCTTGCATTTTAATCCATGAATTTCCACAGAAGCTCAGAAAATTGCCATTCCTATAAAACACCATGAACGTCTTGTATAATGCAATAACTGCTGAGAAAAAACAGCATATTATTCTTCTTTGCAGTATCTATTACAAAAGAGTGTCATCCACCATTAGCCTTACTGTGGTGCAACTTTGTCCAGAGCAGAGAACAGCTGTTTCTTGACCCCCAGGTTCTCTACAATAGCCTCTATAACCAGGTCAGTGTTCTGCACAGCACTGGAGGAGTCTGTGCTTGTGGAGATGCGGCCCAGGACACCGGAGATGAATTCTTCACCATCCTTTACAAACAAGAAGAATGTGAGTTACATGTGTAAGAAGCTGGGTGTGTGGGGTAAGTATCTTACACTTAGATTAGACATTCTCACTAAAGTACAGATTCTAGATTTTTTTGTCTTTTTTTTAAATCCAGTCCACAATTCAAACCCAATAATACATGATATAACAAGTTAATTAAAACAATAGACACGTCCCTTCAAATATCAATCAAAACAATTTCATCTGCAGCAAAAATCATGGTGAGACAAAAACATAAGGAAAACAATACCAGACAAGAGAATATTAGTCATCAGTTGTCACCCTGAATAAGCCGATCATGTCAAAGGGTTTTATATGTAAATCATCCATTTGTACTATCATCATCGTCATGGTTCGTGTGTCCATTTGTAATGTTGAAGACCCTGACACATGGGTACAATGTGTGAGGCCCATTTCTGGTGTCTTCCAGCCATGACATTACCTGAATATTGCTGAAAATGGTGTAAAACTAAACTAAGGTCATTTACACCCCTCAACCATCAGTACTAGCTCACCCTCAAAATCTCATGCACCCTGCTATAGTTACATATAAATCTAATATGTCCCCTATCTGGAGAAATGAGGACCTCGCGAGAAGAAAGTTATAACCCACACTTATGTCATTTTGAGAAAAACGCATTTAAAAGTTTGTCATTAGCTGACAAATCCTGTAGTAGGAATAATTGGATATTGACATGTTTGTTTTGGAGATCATGTATTTGTGTAATGAAATATAAATATTTGTACTAAAATACAAGTCATAAAGTTGTGATTTGTACGTTTGAAATATCACCATACCATATATTTTTGTTGGTTATAACATTTTTTCTGAAAAAGGTTTATCATTGCCTTCCTGAAGAGTCATTACATAGTCAATATCAGTCAATATCATGTGTTCAAAAACACAATAACTAATTTTATTTGTTCAGAACATGATTGAAAATAAGGAATGACCCCAAACTAGCACAAAAACAGAGTGGAAATGTTATTCAGTTGACATTACTAATGAAAACAAACATCCTTATTTTTCCATCTTGAAATCCTGTCGTGGAAATTGATTAAAACGATGATGCAAAATATCACAGTTGTCAACTGGATAAAAACTAAATGAATAAAATCGTTTTCAGCCGGAAATTTAACCAATAACAAAGCTGCTAAAATTTTAACATCATGAACGAAACAGCTCAAAACTCTTAAATTCTTCTTTGAACAGGGTTTCAACTTGAAACTTAATTAACACAGCATGTGTTATCTCGAAGTATCTTTGTCTTCACCCAGGCCCTCCATACACTTTTTATTGCAAGAGCATGCAGGTCCTGTAGTGACTACATCAACTTTCTTCCCACTACTTGATACATAAGCTTCTCCTTTGTTCTTTAAATCTTTATTTATGGCCTTTTTGGATCTGTTTCTGGAATTTGTGTTTTTTCTGTCTCTCTTTTATCCTGAAATCGATTGGTTACAAAATTTTATTTCAAAATCAGCATATGTTCTCTCAGTAAACCTAATTTGTTCATGTGAACAGCCTGGAGCACGTGACACTAACATTGACATTGGGGATGCATATGACTTTGATATGACCTTGTACTGATGAGAACTCTACACAAGCAGCATCAAGGTGCAGCAAGTCAGAAGGAAGAACTGAACACAGGTCATGTGCTTTGACTTCTGTAAAACTCACACACAAAAATTCAAGTTTTGGGCAGTGTCTAACATTCTCAATTTCATTCCCTGGGAGCACAGAACATCCACTGATGTTGAGAATCTTGAGAAATGGTTCATGTTTGTCAGAAATGAAAGAGATTGTATGGGTGCATGAGTGATGTTCAGTGTGTGAAGTTTGGTAGATTTTACAGCTGTTGGCACACAATGTCACTTGCACAGGTGGATGAAAACAAATACTCAGCATATGGTATTTAAAAATATCTAAAACAGGATGAATGAGACATCAGTTTTTGCAGATGGTTCTTCTCAAACATAAAAAGTCAACAGAAAAGTCATCCACATTGCTCCAGAGAATACTGTTTCCATGAACAATATTGTACAGCAACATATGTCATATTTGGGATTTCACTTCCTCAGTAAAGTACAAATTCTAGTACTTTTTTGGTTGAGTCCCATCCGGGATTCGAACCCGCACCCTCAGAGTCAGGCACCTAATCGCCAGCACACAAAGTCAGCCGCCTAACCCGCTCAGTCTACTTCCCGGATGGGACTCAACCAAAAAAGTACTAGAATTTGTACTTTACTGAGAAGTGAAATCCCAAATATGACATATGCTGCATTTGACCACTTCCTAAATGGCATCACGTAATAATATTGTACAGGAATTTGCAGATTGAGTGACGAATTGATTAAGTGTTCCAGTTTAATGAATTCCAGAATTGTAACTAATACTTCCTCGGGTAGATTTATCAGTGTCATCTGTGAAAAAAAAATGTTAGTTGTCAATTTGCATCTGAATGTTTTACCAAAGTGAGCGTTTTAGTGATAATGTGTCAGTTGATAACCCTCAGTATTTTCCACTTTCGTTTCACGAAGAAAATGATAACCTACAAATACACACTTTCTCTGTTTACCTTTTGTAGAAGACACCCCAAACGTTTTTTACATGCATATGTATATAAGTAACTTCAAAGTATCATTTCATTTTTGGGTGAAAATGCTTTTGTTTTTGCGTAATAGAACCCTGGGGTTGTCACAACTGACGAAATGAGCGATTTGGAAAGAATATGATAACCCACAAAATACAGGAAAATACCAAATTCTAAAGCAAAATAAAACTTAGCTCTGGGAAACTATTGTCACTGGATGCAGAAGTTGTCCCTTTATATGTAGGATAAACTGTGGTGTCATTGTTTTCACTGTCACTAGACAATTGCGCTAAAACTTGATGATCTGTGACATGTGTTCCGCCATGTTTTTGTGGGTCATGATTGTTTTTCTGATATTGGTTCATGTGGGTGTGGGTTGTGATATTTTGGGTGTTGATGCAATAGCTTAAGTTTAAGAGTAAGGGGAGATAATTTCCTTTCACATGATTAGTTATGGTCTGGCAACCCACAAACTATGAAAATCGCTGAAATTCACCAATGGTGGGTTATAACTTTCTTCCCCCGAGGTCTTCAAATATGTTTGAGTACCATGTAGAAAGACATTATGCCACCTATCATGCAATAAACAAACGAGGAAACAAGATCACAAGCAAGTAATGTCACGTCCAGCATCTATTACCCTGTGGTCAATGTATCGGTAGTTGCATACTCATGTCGTATGTATTGTGTTGACCTGTGTCGTAACAACTTGACCTGACATTCTTAGGATTTGATTGGATAATGATGACCTCTCATGTCATGTCGTGACAGAACTACTTCTCCATTAATAACAAACATGTGAATTCATTACATCTACAACGTATATGCATTGTGGGAATGTAAACATTGTGAATGTTGCTATGTCGTTTAATTTTGAATTGAACTGAGGCATTACATCTGTCAAAAAACATAAACACAATGTTTCCACCAGTGATGTTAGCTTAGTGAAGCAACTGCAAACCAAGAAAAGGGTGCTGTGAAGTAGTCTGCTTTGAGAGGCTGATGACATCTGACATGCATCATGACATCGGTTAGCAGGGGTCAGACATAGTGATGTCATTACAGTGTGGCGTCATGCCAAAAGTGTACCACAGTAGAACATTCTTCCGCAACGTCTTTATGAATCAGGTTTCGGGTTGAAACCATCTATTAACAAAAAAATATGCTATTTTGCTAGTGTAATGCATGTAAAACATGGGTGATAAATAATCTACCACACAAGGTCTCATTACATATGAATTATACGAAACTTGCAAGCTTCACTGTGACAGATACCATAGGAAGGACACTTGTTTCGTATAATTCAACCATGTGTAGTATTCTCTATATATTGCCATATTGAAATTAGCACATCATTCCTCTATGTCTTGTACCTTGGGATTGTCTGCATACTTTTTCTTGGAAACTCTCTCCAGACTCTTCCTGATGCTACCCATGGACTTGTTGAGGATGTCATCTGACTGGTCCACCAGCGTCACATTGTGTCCAGTTGCTGCTGCTACCTGCAACACACAAACCTCTCACTGTCACAACTTCCAGATGGAGGAGACTTTAATTCTATGGAAATTGAAGAGTTTCTCTATGACATTTATCTTGAAAAGTATACAAGCAATCTTTACCAGAAAGTGACCCCCAAACACTTAACATCCATTCATATTTCATGTCTACTGGCAAACAAGGATAGTATTGGGGAAGCGATAGGCAAGCTGGCTCAAGTGCCAGACTAGTGATCTAGTGAGGTTGAGGTTTCAGGATCGAGCTCACCTGTGACCTGATGTAAAAACTCTTGGAATCAACTTTGTGTGCAGATTCTTTCGATGTTGTCAAAACTCCTATTGTGCAGTACACAACAGGGCTGCGTAGTGTAACTGGTCTACTGGTATATACTGGTTCAGACATGAAAACAATATGCATTTGGATACACTAATCGAAAACTGGTACTTTGACATGCATTGGAAAAACTTTGTAACACCCAGAAATATTAGGAGGTTTCCCTATTTCCACACCCAAAGTCAAGTTAAGTTCGGTTTGAAGTTGTGTTTTCAATGTTTGTTCAAGTGTTTCACAATGTTTTGGATCTGACTGTTTTACATGTTTACTCATAACTGACCAGTGATCTCTGGTATGTCCTAAACAGGATAATTTTAGATGCTGTCTAAAATGCCAGGGCATTTTTTTTAAAGCGACTTCAAACTAGATAAAACCAGTAACTGCTGTGTTGATGTTAAATAGTTCGTTTCCTTGCATTATCTGTGGCAAATATCATAACTCTAGTATAGTAGAGTTTTTTTGCTAAAGAATACATAAAAATATATTGCAATACATATCGCAGTATATGCTTTCAGATGGCAGTATATCACAATATGAAAATTCTCAGAGATACCCACCCCTAGTACACAACCGTGTGCACTTAAAGGTCACATTCAACGTAAAACACAACTTTGCAGATTCTGGTACATTTCAGCATGCACTTACGGAAACAAATCATAAAAAATGCCAATTCAACCTATGAAGTTGAAAAAAACGTGATGAAAAAAAAGCCCGCGAAATCGGAGTTCAAACGTTTCACTAAATTCCCCCCAGCACTGGGGGGAAAACTGGTTTCAACAGCTGTGCTGCACTGCGTCCATAACGCATGCGCAGTGAATAGGTTCGTGGCGCTTGAAACAGTATGCATGCCTAGCGTCTGAGGTAGTGAGCAGTAGTCTAATCTTGGTTGTGTACACAAACAATTAAATAATCTATTCATTACGTAAAAAAACTTGTTGATAGTGGTAAGCAGTCTCTGTCACAGAGAAAGCTCAGTGTCTGGTTTATTCACAGCTAGATGTCTGCCTGCCTGTCTGCTAAAGACAACATGCAGTACACAGCTTCAGTCATTGACCACGTGCAATTTGAACTTAACACCTATCAGACTAAACGACATAAAGAAAATAAGTTGATTTATGACTCGTGCACCCGAGTCCCGGCTCTGCCACATTATGTAATTAGGCACGTGTGATACACATGACATGTTTCTATTTCTGCGGGTTGCAAACAAACTACATTCATTTTTTTCGGATGACTGGATCTGACAGAAACTGGTTCAAACTCTTGTCAGTCTCAGGTCCTGCTTTGTACTTGGACAGATTCCAGCTACGCAGTAGTTTACCATCTCTACTGACATGATTTTTGATTGGATCGAACGCAAATTCAGAGAACATGTATTTTCAAAACCCAACATCTCTATATACATTCTTCACGCATAACAACTTCTTCTAGTGTATGTGATTTTGTTTGACAACAGTATATGAATCCATACTGAAACGACGCATCAAGTACACAAAAAGAAGTTGTTATCCATAAAGAATCTTACTTTCTTGTGACTTGCTATACTTCTAAAATGCCCACCAGACAGATCATCTTTCTGTACACACAAAGAACCCTCAGCACATTAGCAAATGAAACAGCCAATCGGAAGCCGTTGTTACACTTGAGTGCACATCCACCCGCTGGGTTCGGTCTCCCGAAGGCTTCGTTTCTGGGGAAGTAAGCCCAAGTACAAAATATTGCACTTTTGAATCGCGATTGTACGCTTATAATTTTGTTTATTTGTTTTATTTAAAGCAGCAATGTATATTATATGTCATGAATAAGTGATAAATGTGTTTTAATTATGTTTGATTTTTTTGTTGCATGTGACCTTTAAAAGCACCCATAAATCCATTGGTATATGACCAGGTGGTGGTCACATGAATATGTTTCAGGCACCTAGTTATGGGAACAGCAACGTGCAGCAAACTTGGACAACGTACTGTGACTTTGTGTCCAAGTCCACCCATCTGGGAAATGGGTACCTCGTTAGGATGAGAGAGCCACAATAAACTTGGCGTGTCTAGAGGCAGCAAGTGTTGTATACTCCCCAGCAAGTTGAGATTGATAATACAATGTGACACTGGGATGAACGAAGGAAAACAAAAACCAGCGCCTTCAGCAAGCAATAGTTGCATGGATATGTGCTCTATAAAATATCTTATTATAACAGGTTGAGACTACCCTGACAACTGACCTATATTCACATACATGGTTACCGCCCACTAGCACTTGCCATTGTGATCGAAAGGGACCAAGGTTGTTTGCAATCAAGTGAGATCACATAAGTCTTATGAACAAGGCATGTGCTGCAATGCAAGGAATGCATTTCATTCTCATGCACTGCACATGCACTAGCCTGCATTTGCTCTCCCTTTCACAAACCAAATGGATTTGCTCACTGCCATGCAGCGCCTACTTCTCGTAAAGGCATTCTCTGTGTTGGTAAAACATATCTACCCATGATAAAGTTGGAAGTGCTCTTGAAATATGCTGGCATAGGAGTGGACCAAACAGATTAGGTGGTGAAGTTTTGACAATCTTTGACGAGTTGGGTGAGTTAGAACTTGTCCCTGAACGTCTAAAAAATATTTAGTCACTAGGGTTTACACTTGTTTCACTGACCACAAGACTACCAAATAACTTTACTGTTTACGAAAAGGTGTTATTCGAAACTTTCAACAGTGTCATAGCTTCAATTATGAAACCAGCAGCTCAAGAATACCTTAAAATTCCAAGCAATATCCCTCGCCCTAACCTTTTTCAAGACTGGAGGTCAATGTCCGCTTTATCATTAAATCATGAGTGATAATCACTCAACACAAGGCATGATAGTCACAAATACTAACGATGAAAGCAGGGTGTAAATCGTGTATCTTGTTTTATTTATTATTACCAACAGCTTGTTGACAAGCGAAAGATGTCACTCTAGTGTGAATGCAGATGCTATTCAGTATTTGTGTCTGAGCTACCCGCTGTCCCGTCAGGGTTCAAAGTACACGTCAGTTCCACAGCAGTTAGCTGTCGCCGGTGTGCAGGTTTTCCAAAGTGCTGTCGGAGAGTTATTCTGTGCCACACGTACCTGTGCAATTCCTGAGCCCATTAAACCACTGCCAATAACAGTCAAGTATTTAACAGGACCCTGCCGTCCCACTGAGGTGGACAGTTGCCGAGCGATAACTTTACAAACCGATGCCATGTTTGATGGTCAACTGAAAGTTGATTGGAGTTACCTCCCTTCAAAAGATCTCCCATGAGTGGAGGAATTAATCCTTCACTCGAGGGATATTGTCAGGTCTCTTCTAGAGACGTTAAAAGCATATCACAAAAGGGTACTCTCGTGGTTACATAATGGCAATCGTATGAGAATTGTATATAACTGTACTGTCGTTATCGGTTGGGAAATGTAAAACGAAAAAATGTAACGCAACACGTATCATCTATGAACATGAGATAGTATATATGATACGGTCCCTCAATATTCCGTCCAGTGCTTTTGGGTCTGCATGTGTTGGTTTCCAAATGAAAATAACAGTGCATTGCAGTAGCGCGAAGGCTTTATATACTTGCATGTTTTTTTGGGTGTTTTTAAGGATTATGTAATCTTTTCAAAATTGCTGGTTTGAATTTCCGAAACATGAGTGAAAATGACCAGACCCTTTATGTGTCTGTTTTACCACATGACACGAATTAGTTCTGTGCACTTAAGACCATTGTGCATTTAAGGGCACAACATACGTCTCGTATTTTAGTCCTCATCTACGCGAGTAATAGACGGTTTGCATTCATGTTATGTTGCAGCTTGTTTAATTTTTATAAGTAAATACAGGTGCCCGTGCCACTCGCCTCTATCTAAGTTGAAGATCCGGGTTAGAATTGATCTTCAGTACTCACGTTTATCAGCGCAAGAGGCATTTAACGGGATGTGGTGGTCAGAATCGCGTGCCACTTGTATCATCGTATCCCAGTTGCTCATTCGGTTGATTCTTGGATTGTGTGGTCCAGAGTCGAATATCTGCAGGCCGCAGCCATATATAACTGGAATATTGCTGAGTGCGGCGAAAAAAACCTCACTCGGTGACTCCAGTTCACGACTATTTCCTGCATGTAAACTAGAAAGTAAAGTTGACCTGCCATTGTTCCATCTTTGCAGAAACCTACAACAATTTGTCGTAGGCGGTATACGTAACTCTTGTGTTTGTATTACAGAATAGTATACTTAACACTTTCACAAAGGACATCCAGCTATGCTTAGGACACCTTCGTTATTGTATCTTCAGACAGAGGTTGTCAGACCGGTGTGACCAGTGTAAAACTCCACCTTAAAATGCCGTGTCATTTACATTGAATGTAGTACTGATTCCCACATGATATTCTCTTAATTATCGTCAGACAATACACTTTGAACATATACTTCGAATGGTTTACAATTAGAAGTTAGATGTCCTGTCAACCAGACCACGATATTTATTCCGCTAGAACAGCATATTAACGACTTGGGTTGTGATCAGTCCGTGGCAATTGAAGTATGCAACAGTTGAGAGACAGAACACACGCACGCACGCACACACGCGCGCGAACACACACACACACACACACACACGCTGTTTCAGCTGACTAGCCACTCTTCATCTGTTCACTGTGCCCATGATAAATCTATGACAGCATTATCCACTGTAAGGTGCAACATCCACATCCTCAAAGTCAAACAGCCATGAAATGTTTGGCGGCCATCTTGGACGCCATATGAATGTTTTGGAAAGTGGGCCCCCAAATTGGTCGCCTACCATACGGTTTATCATGAAATTTCCTAACACTTTGCAAAGTTGCATGCGCTAGTATCTATTTTCACCCTAAGCCACTGCACTATGTGCTGAAATTTAATGTAACATAAGATAGTGATGATGTCGATATGTTAAGCAAATAAGCCAAGCACACGCCCGGATGATAAAGCGTGTATGTAAAAGGCTTGGGATGCGTAACTCTAAGCCTTGGATGGAATCGAGTCCTGTCTGGATCACGCGGTTACTCACGCGATATCTTGTTAAATGGTCAAGGTTCTCTCTAACTTGGTTATACTACAGGTCACTAATGTTGGCAATTCCTTCGTTTGCCTTTCGTAACTCTGTTGTGCAGCTGTCAAATATATAGATGCATGGACTTAGTAATGCAGGATAAAAATACAAATATAGAAAAAATATCTATTTTTTACTAGGTTGAATACGCGCAACGCCATCACATGAATATCTTGGAATAAATGTTCAACCTTGACAAGAAAAAAGAGCTTACATGAACACCTAATAGGTCACCGTGGTGTATATACATTTGGTGGATGTAGGAGTGTCACACCTATGCATTTGACAGTCGGATTGTTTGGGTCACTGTTAGATTTGAAATATGTTCGTGTTATATCACGTGTTTCGTTATGAAGGTCCAAAGTAATGCACATCTCAGACCTGTAGAAAACCCCCAATATATATATGATCTTTATCTATACTAGGGGTATACACGTGATGTTGCAACAATATTGCTAAAAGCGGCGTAAAACCACACTCGTATACTCGCGTTTGCGTAAGCTGCACAGTATATCAATTCTTAATGTCGTTAGACTAAACTGTATTTCTAAAATAAACTCAACAAAAATAAAAACTTTACGCTCGTTTCAAAGTCAATAATTTGAACATTTTGGAAAATGGGTTTGAAATAACGATTGTATTCAATTCTCTTGTCATTAAAGATGCTATAACATACAGATTATGTTTGTAATGGAATCGGTTCCACCGGAAATGCGACTACAATGTCCATGATCAAAAACTAGGCGTCACAACTTAATGAAGTCATGTCAATATCGGGTGTGTCCTCCATGGGCGTTCACAACTGCGATACAGCGTCTTCTTATGGATGATGCGTCTGAACACAGCTTGGGGAATGCGCCGCCATATTTGTACCAACATGGCACCAAGCTCCTGCAAGTTCTGTGGAGGGTTCCTTACTTGACGGAGCCGCCTGCCTAACACTTCCCACACATGCTCTATGGGGTGGAGGTCCGGAGATCTTGAGGGCCACTCCACGATATTGATGCCTGAGGAAATTCGTTCTTAAATTGACCGTTTGAGATCTGGCTTTATCCTGTTGGAAGGTCAGACCTGGGCCAGGAGCTGCCATTAATGGCAAAAGCTTTGGAACGAGCACCTGATCCTTGTATGCTTCCGCATTATGGTTTCCCTGGGTGACAATGAGTCGGGGCCAAGCATGACCGTTGATAGCACCCCAAACCATAACGCTATCGCCCCCAAATCGATCCACTTCCTGTTCGCAACACTGGGCATTGCGTTCTCCTCGTCTTCTCCAAACTCTTTCCCTTCCATCAGCAAAGGTTTATGTGAACCTTTATTCATCACTAAACACAACCCTATTCCAATGAGCCATTTTCCAGTTTTGCCGTTTAGAGTTATCTGCCCTCTGTGACACGTGACCGCGGGCATGACGACACGTAAACAACAGCTGTCAGGTTGACGTTCCGTTTGTTTTGTCGACAGACGATATTGTTTACCTTTGGCCTGCTATCATTATTTGAAGAAAATATCAAGTATGTTCTCGTCAAAGACTGTACCACAGTTGAAAATGTATTTGAAAGATCGTGGTGTGACATTTACAGGCTACATTCGTCGCGAATTGATCACTTTGTGCGAGTGTGTTGCCAACTTGAATTTGCCCGTCTTGCATGATGTTTCCGATGTAAACTGCGCATCCCAAACATTATCACACCTGAACATTAATTCTGATCCTTTCCTTATACCCGGCTACTCTAACAATTTGTCACAATCCCCGGAAATTGGAATATATGACGTATTTAATTACTTGGTGTCGTTCAGGCCCGATTACGACAGAAGGAAGCTCCGTGCTTACAAATCTTTTCAAGACTATCGCTTGTATGCTGATGGGCATGTCAACAGTGTAGAGTATGTTGATGCTACTGACACCGTCGGAATTTTTAAAGCATCTGTGAAGCCAACACAACGGGACAAGACCTACTTAAAGTCCGAGTTCTACAACCTATGGATTGCTGTGGACAAAATGAATGTTGACATTAAGACCGCTTACTGTCAGTGCCCAGGAGGGTAAGTGATCTAACACTAGGAAGGTCTAAATCTCATAATGATCCTTAAAATTAAATGGATTGGCTGTTTTTGACTACATAGCATAAAACTTAAACAAGCTTAAATACCATTAAAGCCAAATTTCCCAACTGTCTTCAATTTGCAAAGAAACAACCAGTCCCAAACTCTTGGAAACAATGAGCATTTATATCCTTGTTTCAGTGGATCATAGCCAATATTTGTAAGTTCCTAATATTTCTGTATAGGTAGTCAGAATACTGTGAAAGTAGTTATTGATGTTGCTCATGAAGATTACATATTCAATATTTGTTGAAGTAACCCTTATCCTGAAAAATAAAACCCTTTATGAATATTCTTTTCACATATTTCAGTTCTGATGGAGCCTGCAGACATATAGCAGCAACACTTTTTGATATTGAAGCTTTTGAGAAAAAGAGCATCACTGATGGCCCTTCCCTTTGGACCAAAAGACCAAGACCTCATGATGAGCCTGTGCCACTGGCTCACCTAAAAGTCAAGAAAATCAGGTACAAAAAGAAAAATGAGGATATATGGGGATTTTCAATACATTAGTCTGTAAGTGGTCAATAATATATAACATAATCTGGTTTTAAATAAATGACAAACAACAGGAAATAAATGGAAATATATTTAATGTTGCTATATGTATAACCAATCTGTACTGTGTTGCAGTTATGGACAAACGCTTGCTGACACAAGTAGTGACTATGGCCAGGATACTTTTGATCCTCGACCAATAAGTGACAGATCAAATCCATCACTTGAACAGGTGGCCAATTTTGCAGCCTCACTGCATCAGGTTAGAATGACTGAAATATTTTTATTTCAGTTTGCAACATGTGATATGTAGCTTAAACATGAAAATGTTAAGTATTCATATAAAAGTTTTTGGAAAAGGTGAAATCAGTGAATATCTATCTGTGAAACAATGCACTTAATGCTTATAACACTTCCAATGTGGAATCATGACAGAAAAGGACAGTTTTCAGTGTTCAGCACGAGATGTATCCCAGGTGAATTATATTATATATGTATTATGTAACTTATCCAAAACTTTCACATTTGCAGATCAATCCTAATGCTTGTGCCTTGGAGAGCCTCCTTGATCCCACTGACACACAGATTCAAGCAATGAAAATTAATGAGGAATGTGTTGCTATGTCCCTACTCAAGAAACTAGAGGCCCTTGAGTTGCCTCCTTGTTCTGACATTTCTGAGGACATTATTGATAGACTGAAATATTGTCCTGATGACATTAGTTACATTGAACATGAAACAACAGGGCAGAGTGAGAATCCTACATGGTCAGTTATGAGAAAAGGCATGGTGACTAGTTCAAATTTTAAACGTGTTTGCACCAGGGCAGATGCTTTTGAAAAGAACAAAAACATTGACTGCTCAAAGTTAGTGAAATGTTTGCTCCATGACAGTCTTAGCACTGACATTAGCAATGTACCATCTGCTATTGTGTGGGGTAAGAAAAGGGAAAGCAAGGCCAAAGAAATGTACACACAGATTGAAAGAAGGAGACATACAAAATTATCTGTGAAAATAAAAGGTTTATTGATTGATAAGGAAAATCCTTTCCTTGGTACTTCAGTGGATGGTACAGTTGAATGTCAATGCAAAGAAAATCATCAAGACAAACTGTTAGAAATTAAATGTCCATGGGCTTTGCGAGACTGTGATCCTAAAAGTGCTGCACAAAATAGGGGGTGTTACCTGAAAGATGGTAATTGGCACCTTAAAGATGACAGTGATTATTATTATCAAATTCAAGGCCAATTAGGCATATATGGATTTCAGTCCTGTGATCTGGTCATTTACACAAGGAAAGGTATACATGTTATTAATGTACCTTTTCATGAACAATTCTTTGAGTCTATGATCAGAAAAATCAAATCTATTTATGTAAAACAATTGCTTCCTTTATTGCTGCAGACTTTAAACAAGTAAAATAGATGAAGACTTTTGTCAGCTCTGACTGAAACTTCCTGTTTACTGTATGAGGTACATGTATTTCTTTTGAATGAACCCAAAGTCTACTTAGCAAGAACATTGTCCAAGTTACACAGTGAAGCTGCCACATTCACACACTGACAAAGAGAACCTTTCATTTTCAAAGGAATAACACCCTGTAATAGTTTATATTCTTTCAGCCTACCAATAGCTCTCTCAACATGTATTCTAGCACTTGCTATTCTCCTAGTTTTGGTAACTGCTACTGAACTGAGTTGTCTCCCATGAGAAAATGGTGGTATGTTGAGAGTTGCCTTCTTAAAGGCTAACAGATCTCTTATTAAAAAGCCTCTATCAGCCATGATGTCATCATGTTCAGAGAGTAAATCTAAGAAACCAGACTGCTGAACTATCTTCCTATCTGAAATGCTGCCTGACCATAATTTTGAAACAAAAGTAAATGAACCTTTAGGAGAGCAAGCAACCAAACACTTTAAGGTATTTCTATGTTTATAAGATGACCATGTTACTCTCTGGCTGGAAGGAATGCTTGGTTTTTGAAGTAGAAATTCTGTACAATCAATAACTGCTTTGGTATTTGGAAAATATTTAAAACATTTAGGAAGATTGTGTTTCACCTGTCTTGTGGAAGGCCACTTGATAAGAAAACATAATTCTTTGCACATCAGATTGATCCATGTGTTGAAAATTCTACTTATGTGGGAATTTGAAACACCAAATAAATCTGACAACTGCTCCACATCATTAGCTCGCCGTAGACGCATCAGAGTGATGATGAATTCCTCATACAGAGAGAGCAGTCTTGAGGGGCCTCTGCTGGATTTTTGCTGCAATACAAAGTAGGAAATTGTTAACATTTACTCTGCTGTACCATTTACATTGTGAACTGATGTTGTCAGAAACTATTTTGGAAATAATGCACTGGTTGCCAGCTAAAATTCAGAGATGTATTAATTAGGAACATTCTTTATTATCAGTAGTATGTCTTTATGTTCTGACCATAATAAACTATTTCTGAAAATGTAACCAGTATGGAATGGTGTATATAGTATGTAAGATCCTTTGATATGTTCTGACATGACCACTAATGACAAACACACCCCATCCTGCTTTGTCTCACTTTGTCCTCTCCAGTAGGTCATCCTGGCAGCCTTGTCTTTCAGCCAGTTGAACACCAACATGAGCATGGCAATACTGAGCCCTGTTGTAAATGTGTAAAACTGATCATCTATCTTCATTGACTATGTGAAGTTGAATAATAAATTAAACATGAATGTTATATTTTGCTTACAGTGCAAAACCCCAAAGGATTTATCAGTGTAATAATTAAGTTATTTCATTTATATATGCAGGTATTTTGTATGTATTTATGTTAATACACAACAACATGTAATATATTTACCAGTGTAAAACTTCCTGCTTTTGTTGTTTTTAGTGATGTTATCCATTGTTAATTTTTTTGTCAACATCTTGGGGTTCTGCAGCATATCATCTGTGTATGTGCTGATGTCATCAAAACACAGGTTTGTTTGTGTAGAGGCATCAGCAGTAGATTTGACAGTGGAGTAGGCATGATCACCAAGAGCTGTCATTGGACCAACAATGTCCATGCCCGTTTGAATTTCACCTGCTAAATAATTGAACATAATTAGACCGAACGAATATTAACATAGAGCATATACAAGTATGTACAATTATCACATAAAAAGGATTCAATCCAAAACAAGACAATGCATTAATTGTAAAGCAACATGCTCAAGTGAATGTTTTTAAACATGCATACATTTGGTAGGTAAGACATCATCCTCCACACTTCTCTTTTCGCATGGAGTGTCTGAAGTCACTCGATCAGCCTGTCTATGACGAGGTGGTGGTCTGGGCTTCGAGGGTGTGGAGGTTACAGGGACTGGGTCGGGGAAATCCACAGTTGGTCCACGGCCACCTGACAGAATATTTATAAACCAGTTGTAGTTAACACGAGCACTGAAACAACAGTTTAAAAATTTGCATAGGTGCATTATTTTACAACATGTAACCACTTATATATCTGTGACTCAGGTTGTAGTTTTTTTCATTGTTCGAGAGATTAATGATTTGCATTGACGATACATGCTCAATTTTCACTTTCACCTGACGCAAACAAACACAGCAGAGTAGCATATTCACAAAAAAACTCACCTACGAAGTGTTTGGAACAAATGTACGTGTGCCTCGTGATGCTTTTCACATCAAATCCCTCTCGACCACAGGCCCTCGTCCACCTCAAACATTTCTCCGGTTGACTCTTCGGTTTCGGAAAAGGAATAAAAAATACGTGTGCCATGTCATGGCGATCCTTGTACCTGTTATCAGACTTGCACAAGCCATAGCAACAGTGGTGGAAAGGCATCTTCAACTTCTCTCGGTGTACACGTCAGATAGTGGTCGGTGCACCGTCAAACACGTTACAAAATTTGACAGCCGTTTGTTTTGACCGTTTGCCCGCGGTCACGTGGTTTTGCAAAGGGACATCACTCTAAACGAACCTTTGTTGCGAAACTGGAAAATGGCCTAGGTGCCGTCGTGCCCAGAGAAGACGTTGGCGTCGATGGAAACGGGTTAGAATTGGTCCACGATATGGTCGCCGTGCATGAAGACGAGCAGAGCGAATGGTTGGGGCAGTCACTCGACCTCCAAACAATACATTCCCAGTGGATGTTTCAGTGACAAACCGATTTTCGCAAATGACGTCACACATGGTCGACCAGGACGTAGGCGGTCACCTGTTTTGCTAGTTTGATGGACACGTGTCTGGAGATTATGGATGGTCTGTCGACTGCATCCCATCACCCTCGCAACATCAGTGACGGTCGTTCTCATATTCAGCATGCCAATGGCACGTTCACGCTAAAATGTTAGACAATCGTTGCATTGCACATTAACGATTAATTAACCATAAACCGTGTTTTTCTGAGATGACATTCTATTCTGCTACTAAGAATCACAACTGCACGTGTATCAATAGGTCACGTGACTTGTGGCTCGTGGAAACGTGATTTTCGCGCGCAGCGCTCTCCCCTTGCTACGTAGGCCCGACCAGTTGAATGAATGTGTGACGTAATGCCCTTGACAATGCATTTAACCATAATCACAACAAGAACTCTTCAAGAAAAGTTTCAAAAGACTGTTTGAAAAGTAATGAGTGTCAAGTTTTTATTTTTGCTGAGGTTTTAGAAGAGTTGGTGTTCTCTCTTCTTGGTTCGTTCTTCTACGTCAGGTAGATAGTAGATGAAATCAACATAATATTTCACAAGACAAATGTACAGGACATGCATTTCAGGGAATCTCTGTGTTATCTCTGCTGGACGGAATGTATTTCCTAACCGATATAAGTCTGAACACAGACAACAATCAATACGCATGATTTCTCTCTCTCTCTCTCTTGATATATTTACTACATTTTCAAAACAACACAGGTCATCACAAAACGCGTTAGAATTACTGTGGTTTAAACAATTAAAATCAAGACATAAAGACTTGTACAATGCAGAGTGAATAGTGAGCCAATGGTATGATTTGTACTCATCTTTGAAATGCATAATGTAGAGGTAATTTTCAAAAACAGCTCGTGTTCCTGTGCATTGCGCTCAGGTCAAATGTCAACTGTTAAGCAACGCTTGATTCGGAAAGCATTTGGATGGGTGACCGTCCACAACGGAGCACATGTGATACATGTGGTCTCACCGTTGTTTGTTTGCTCTAAATGGCCCCTGTTCACCCAGCAGAAAATGGGTACTCGGTGAAATAAGTTGTGAAACTATTTTTCTTCTAACGCCTAACAGGCACCTTGGGTTATCCGGGGTAAGAATGATCTGATTGTGCGCTTTGAGCAGGATATCTGGCCTGGAAAAGGCATGTTATGAATATTCTCATCATTAAAAGTAAAGAAAACACATACTGAATAGCTGAGTCAATGCTATGTGCTTTGGTAATATTATCATTAAGGGTGTTTGGATATAAGTGTTAATTTCCGGATATATAACAGAAAGTCCCAAAATACAAATATTTCTCCAGCCAGAATGAAAGAATCACACTATGTTACCAATCGTTTCCATATTTGGGGAGGATTTTTCATATTAGTTGATTAAACGAAATAGCAGAAATGACTGCGTATACGTTACTGTAAGAGTATCTTTGAAATAACGCCAAACATGGAGTTTTTTAACTGGGATCATCATAATAAACGGCATAAATGTTAACTTTTCAAATGCGAAAACCTTATCATCGATAAATGTTCACATGCCATGCGGGGAAACAACTTCAAGGTTTTCTCATAAATACAGTTTCTGTACTCTTCAGGAAAACAATGTTGAGGGCATTGTCTTTGTCTGTATGGTCCTGTCGTATTTCACTGTCAGTTTCCAAGATTATAATACACGTTATGGGGATATCAGTCTGAACGAGCCCCCCAGTGTCAGTTGATTGTGAATTTACGTAACGGAGCAGTGACTGCAAGCCCGTTCTGAATTGTCACAGCTTATATTCCCATGTTCGTTGTCAATTCCAGAGCATCTAACTGTTGTGTTGTTAACAATGTTCTATTACATTGTATTAACCAGCATGATTTTCTGGACACGCTCTGAAAGTGTATGCTTTCTAAAGGGTGCTATGAGTTATCAAAAGTCATATGCTTATGTTATTTGATATATTTGATGTCAAGATATCACCAGTGCCGTGTTATGCTCCGGAGAGAGGTTTTCAACCTTTAACGGATGCTACAACAGGTTTCGTTAACTACTGTACATAAACTTTTCATCAGTGCACTGGTACGCCGAATGTTGTGAAGTAGGTCGATACCCACGCCAAATTAAAATGGTTAAATACTGGATGCCGATTCTTTAACAGGAAGGAAAATAATGTGATTTTGGGGAAGACACATCGTTACCAGTATGTTCTGAACCCAAATTTATCACATAGCTACGTGTGCACTGAAGAAGGACGCAGCCTCTGAGTTAGTAAATTGGAATACATACATATGTGTTAATTTCTCATCAGGCCACTACTCTCAGTTGTCTTTCTCTCATACCTCTTTTTCTCCACCAGTCATAGCTTATGAGGAGGTCACGTAGCTGAGTGGGTTTGATCGCTGATATTGTATGTTGGCAATTAAGTGCCTGACTTTGACACTGTATGTTGGACTCCTAACCTATCCAAAATACTAGAATATGTACTTTACAGAGAATATATAATTCAGATGCAGCATATGTTACAATCCATTGTTTGAGTGGTAATACGTATGATATACACACAGAAAAAAGTATCTCAACGCCCATGGATTTTAGCCTCCCCATATTCATTTATATTCAGATATTATGGTATGTATATGTGTAAGATTATTTTTACCCCTCGTACCATACGTTGACTTTTAGATATGCTCCCGCTGAGATCAAAGGCGAACACCAAATGCGTTAGGAAAAGGTTTCTACATCTCGATAACATAGAAAATCACTCAGTTCCGTTGTCGATAAGTAACCGTGAGACATCAGCAACTGACAAGTGCTCCAAGATGGCAGTCTACTGACATGCAGAATGCTGACATGCCACGAGGACGTTTACACGAGATGTTGGCTGACTGAGCGATGACTCAGAAAACATCAACTGATGAGGTTAAGGAGCGTCATCGTTCAGGTCGGTAACGAGTGATAACTAGTAGGAAAGCTACAAACTTCTTAACACCACTTCATCCGTTCATGTCAAGTGACATGTCAATACAGAGTGGTTTCCATGTCGTCGTTGTCCAAAAGAACTATACGAAATCGCAGCAAACTGAGCCAGACTACCTATCATCTGTTATCATATATCGATTAACGATTCAGGGAAGTAGAGGTGACGGGATCGAGCCAGCCTGTGACCGGGTGTGAAAACTATATCACACTCTTTCAGTGTTGTCACAACTCCTGGAGTACCGAACACAATCCTGTGCACTTAAAAAAACAACGAATCGGCTAGTAAATGACCGGATGGTGGTCACATGAATACATGGAAATACCTAGTGGCGGGTACAACAACTTGGACAAAGTACTATGACTATCTGTCCCAGTCCACCCAGCTGTTAAGGGGTACCTCATAAGAATGGGAAAGCCAAGCCACATTAAGACGGTGCGCTTAGTGGTTGCAATAGCTGCGTGATCCATGAAAAAAAATAAGACGTGCCGTTGAGATCGACATCCAGTGATCGAGGGGCAAAAACAAAGCGCCTTTGAGTGTCTGAGCTGGAGCTCGGCCTATGGGTTAGCATATTGTTAATACATTACTAATGTTGGTTGATCTTAGTGTGATCACTGCACTTATCTTTCTTTGGTCCTTTCATTGTGTTTCTGTTCTGTGCTTTCATTTGCTTGTTATCTTACGTCAAAATGTTGCGAACAGATCACGGAACAGAGCTGGACGGCGTCCTCGTCCTCATGGTCGCTTCCGTTGAAAATGGTTTAAATAGATATATTTACAATGTGTCATATTCGTTGCCATTGCCTGTGCCTGATAACCCTTTATAATATTGAAGAGAGGAAATGGATTGTCTTAAATATAATACCACATGTGTAAACTACAAAGCATTGTATTTAATGTTTCATAAAATTAACATTAAAAGATAGCTCAAATTCGTTTTTTCAACGTTTAACCTGCGCAATGATGAGAAGTACTAGTTTCCGTGTTAAACTGTAACGTGAAACGTTTCATGATGCTTTTCCCAAAGCTTTGCATGACAAAGTTTTCAATGACCATTACATTGGGGTTTGTTATATGCCCATACATTAGCCTGCATCTAGTTTGTATATAAAGACAGTAAGTATAGTCTATAAATTCCACTAATTTTGATAATACTATAATGAAAATATCGTTTATTCAACTTAATATACGTTGAAGCAGATCATTGGTATATTCACTTTTGCAAGAAGAACCCATAATTTAACATTACTTTATAGAATGAACCAAATTAAGTATATTACTTGGTATAACAGAAACAAAGGCTTTTTTCGTAGATTAATAAGGAATCTCCAGTGAATAATGCTAACTAAATCATGGTATTAATGAATCTTTATCAATAAGTGGTGGAGTCTTTCCAAAAAAGTGAGGGCATTTGGCACCTCTCGAATAGTCGTCACAAACACATGCAATGTCAACTACAGAAACATGAAAAAAAATTTTAAACATGCCTCCATATTGGGTTACGCCTGTCTCGAAAAACTTCACCGCATGCCTCGCAGGAATCACTCTTCCTCTGGCCCGTCCATGTATATTATGATAATTTCATAAATGTCATTTCGTTAGAAATAATAGCGACAATTCAGATATTTTGTGGTTACATTGTTCTGCCAAACACAAAATCCGTAATTCTAAACTAAACATGTTCGCGATACACATGTTACTGTCAGAAATTGAACGAAATTAATAAATACATGCTATCTCGTTTTCTAGAGGTGAAATCTTAAGATTTTATGGCAGGGTGATAAATTTCAGTAAAAATCAGAAAAAGGAAGTCACCAGCCCTAAAACCACTACCACTACCCTAATACCTCTTACTTGACATTTACTGATTTCTCCACCGTTGCACCTACCATGATGTAAATGTTAAGGCGATTCAGTTTTGTCACCTCGAACGCATCCGTTGCGTATACAGTCCATATTACAGTCCAATCACCTGTTCTCAGTCTGTGACAAACGCACTGTAGTGCATGCTGTATGGGATGACACACTTAAAAAAAATACATTTTATCATACTTTTTGATAGTGTAATGTATTGGCTTGAAACTAAAACGGTAACTGAGAATAAGGCAAGAAAATGTGTGTGAAGACATCAAACAACAAAGGAAGGTGATGTAACTATCAATTTATTATAGATTAATTGGTCACAAATCAATACCAAAGTAAATATGGCAGCTCAAAATAGAATGACAGTGCACATTTAAAGATAATTCAACACAAGGACAGTGATTGTAGCACTAGGCGAGATGTTGGTAATATTCAGCAACAATAATTCAACTCAGAAGAAAGCCAGAGTATCAAGGTTATACTCACACACGCATACAATGCTGGTTTTCTTGTAACTTTTCTTGCTCTGTGCAATGAGAGGATGGAGATACCGACCCTTATATAACTACAAACAAGGGGGGATGTAATACATTCCAGAACTCTGTCTAAATATAGCACAAATCTGAATGTATATCACATCACTGCCACAACTGGATGTCGACAGGTACAGTGACTAATTACACATGGGGACATTGATTCAAATTGATTAACACTGCTTCATAACAATAGTTATTCGTAAGCACATGTTCTTCGTGGAGTCAAACGTGACAGCCCTTTGAAAAGAGTTTTGTTTCTTGGATTTACTTGGCGTGCATGTAACATTCCTGGACAATACGGGCACTGGCACCTGGAGAAGATGGTAACCTGACGGAGTATACGTCAGTGTATTTTGAAACGGAATAATCATTAGACGTCGCGGATGTACGATATAATTATTTTTATGAACATGTTCTGTTTGCAATACCAAAACTACCGTGGTACATCTTCTCTGATAGCTGGTACTGTCACCACAAGCTGCTCACATTCATTGGCATACAACAACTTCAGTACTGTGACCAGATGATGCTAATAAGGAGTTGTGTATTTTTGTGGGATCTTAGAGAATCTCACCATTAAATTATTGTGCTAGCGTAATGCTATTATCATAACGACAATTAACAATGCCATTAATGATATGAAATTAATAGAACCCACTACGTACCTGTTTGCAAGCTTTTGGGGTAACATACAGCCATTTGAGTAAGGTATCAATGAAGCACAAAAAGAAGCAAGTGCAATCACCAGGTGTCGGATGAGAGTGTCGGTTCGATTCCCAGATGGCACTCAGTCAGAAAAGTACTAGACTCTGCACTTTACTGAGAACGCGTGATCCCAAAGATAACATATGTTGCACTGGACCACACTCTAATAGACATTGTGTATCCACTGACGGGTGTAGAAACAGATACGTTCTGACCTTCCGTTTGGAACTCAGAAATACCTTTTTCAAGGATACTTTCAAGTCCCTAGTAAAACCTCACCTTTTTGTTACGGCCTACCTTTAGAATACAGCACCACAAACTTTAAAGAAACGTCATAATACTATTTTACGTAATTGCAGGTGATTTTGTTCAAAAGCACGTTCTTGAAACAATGCCCTATGACGCTGGCATAGCAACAAGGTCGTCAAGCTCAGCGAGTGCGTATACGCTCCGCTCACTGATGTTTCATCTCTACCAGCCATGTCATTACAGAAACCCAACAATGTTGCGAGTTTCCAGTGGTAGTTCCCGGCGGATGCGCAATTTTTCGCAAGCACCAGTTTTAAATATTTTTTCTTTTTTTGACTAATATGCTCATATTTCTTTGTATTAAGAGGTGCTGAGGTGTTATATTTTGTGTATTTATATATTTTCTATGTTTAAATTTAGTAAGAATGACTTACATTGGTCACATTGTGCCATTTTTAATTATTCGCAGTTTTGGTCAATTAAAATAATCTACACATATTCTATATTTCGGTTTCAAACGTAACTATTTGGATCAAATGAATTATAACTGTAAACTAATATACATATATATCTTTGTCATTCAGTAATTTGCACCATTACATGGAAATATTTATTTTTCGAAGCGGTAAGATTACACTGGATGCGTCAGCCATTTTCGTGCCGATTCGGTGAGCGTATTTATTAGAATTATTGCAAGGGCTAGGGTTGGGTTAGGGTTAGGGACTAGGGTTAGGGTAAGGGACCTAATCCAAAATAGTAGGTAAATGCATGAGTACCAATTGTTTTCCTTTTCCATTCTTAATGCTTTGTTCACGAAGAAAAACGGGAGACCGAAAATATCAAAAGTTAAATAAACGATGAAATGGTTTAATGTCGAAATTTTGGGCTGGGGGAAATCGGTCTCCAGCAACTTTCACCTCTAGATCTACATATTTTCAATAATGATTCGAAGTCTAACTCACCAAACATGCCCCTGTCTCACTCATTCCTTAGCGCGATCGGCGATCCACATTACCCTTACTGTGTTCCCTACAACACTTTTCTGTCACGAAATCACACAATGATTTTTATACAAGCACGCCATTCATGCATGCACCGTGAAATCAACGTCTGACGCCTGACGTCAACAATCGTTTTCAATTCGAACCATATCGGCTCATTCAACACAACATGGTATCACGGAATGGGACAATCCTGCCAAATGATATCGGGACCATTCGGCAACTATCAGTAGATTGAAAGCACGAGGCACCAAGTCTACCCGTAACCTTCGTAATTGTCAGCAACTACTTCGACACTTTCCGTTCATTTCCGTGACGTCACAGGAATGACTAGCTAAATTTGCACATTGTACAACAATGTGGACGTAGCTCAGTCGGATAGCGTCCGACGGGTTCTCACAAACTGGTTGCCTGTCTCACTGACATGTGACCTACGGTTGGGAACGTCCTTACGAGAAACTGTGGTGCTGAATTCTCAAGGTGCTCCAACTATGTAAAGCAGCCACGGAACATCTTTGAGGAATTAATACTTGGCGCTCAACAAAAGTACTATTATTTCGTCATTTCCATCAAGACAGACGGGTGAATACCATACTGGTCTTGGTGAAGCTATGAAGCTAATGCTACATGGTACTGAAGCAATATACACCTCTATCTTTATATATATATATATATATGTATATATATATATGTATGTATATTTGTATATATACTTGGGCACCATCAAAAGGTGGTGATCCTCCATTGTCATAAAAGAATTCAGAGTATGTTGGTTTATATCTTACAAGGGACAAATGTTTCAAATCATCTCAGTCGAAAGAGGTTTAAAATATGTAACATAGTAATTTAGTATGTTGATAACTAATATTGTTTCATGCTTTCAATGAGTCCTGTATAATAAAGAAAAGGAAGGGAGTTTTTATGGATGTCAGCTTCTTTATTATGAGGAGCACAACATAAAATTATAATAAAGATGTTGACATGCACAAACACTCTCTTCCTTATGTGTTACAAAACGCCATTCAAAGATCTAATATCGATGTCACACTAAAATGTAGAGATACACTTTTCAAAAAACAATTCAAAAAATTCAAAAATGACACTTACATTTTTATACACATATGTAAACTCAAAACTTTTTTAGGGTTGCGCTTTGTTTCTGGAATGTTTTAGAAGAGCATGCTTGACCAAACGCTACCAAAAATGATTTTGAACGGTTTTCTCAATCAGGGTTGTCATGATGTGCTTGGGTGTCATGCAGCACGAATATCAGGCACAATCACTGTTTCTCACGTGCAAAGCATGAGTACAGCATGTGACTATAAAATACCCAAATGAAACTTAATCTCATCCACGATCTTTGCAAGAACTGTACACGAAAATGGGACGCCTGAACGCTCCGATCGAAATGAAGCAATTGGATGATTGCAAGCTGGCAAATCAAAGCGTGACGTGGCAAGGATCTTTAAAGTTCATCCCAGCACAATACCTGGATTGTAGGATCGATTTCGTCAAACAAATTCGACAAATGACCGTCCAAGATCAGGAGTAACCACACCTGCCCAAGATCGGTACATCCGGGTAACCCACCTACGTGATCGCCGGGACGCAGCACAAGAACAGTTTGGAGCCCAAAGAGTGTCCGATCAGACAATCAGGAACCATCTCCGAGAAGTAGAACTACGCCCCAAACGTCCAAAAGTTGCCCCCTCCTTTGCACGACTACATCGACGTCGACGAGTGAGATGGTGCAACACGGTGCTTCAAAGGAACCTTGCAAACTGGACGCGCATTTGGTTTAGCGATGAATCCCGTTATCTCCTCAGGCGACGTGATGGTAGAGACCGTGTCTACAGACGACGTCATGAACGTTTTGCTCCTAGCTGCATCAGGCAGGTGGACAGAACCGGTGGTGGGAGTGTTATGGTGTGTGCAGATCGGAGCTTGTACTTGTCCAAAACAATCTGACGGCGAATCGATACATCGACCAGATTCTCCCTCCGTACGTCTTTCACCTTGTTGGCCGTCAACGGCAGCGCTTCCAACAGTGGTGGCGTGTGGTCCTGTGCATAAAGCTCAGGTCACAATCAGGTGAAGTTAAGCATCGATGGGCGCGTTCAGTGCTCGGATGGGTGACCGGTAGTTTAACTCCTGAGAGTTTATTGGACTTCAATTCTGCCCCACAACGGAGCACATGACACATGTGGTCTCACCCTAGGCAAGTGCGTTTGTTCACAATTGCCTCTGTTCATCCAGCAGAAAATGGGTACCCGGTGGAATACGTCATGTAACTATAACCTTCTAGCGCCAAACAGGCAGTTGTTCCATATGCTGCAGGAGGATTCCACAACAAAACATCCAACGACTGATTCGATCTGAACCCAGGTGTCGGGTGGCGGTAGCAGCTGGAGGTGGTCATACGAGGTACTGACTTCAACACCCCTGGTGGACAGCAGTAATGACTCTGATGGCTGTTATTCTCATGAAATATGGACAAAATAGCAATGCATTGCCTCACAAACGTCCATTCATGTATCTCTGTTTTCTGCTGATCTACACGTCCTTGAGTTGTTAGTACTTCTGTAGCGAAATATGGAAATATGGATACACAGTGTAAACTGATGGAGAGAGTATGTTCCTACATGTCATTAAAGTCATTTCGTAGTGCCGTATCGTAGAATGTGTTCCTCATATTTTTCCATAATCCATAATTCCATAACACCTGAATGAATGAAACCTGTTCGGCTCCTCCAATTGGTGGTGATTGGTTGCATCTTCTTATCATGTACTGTGGCCAGGTGTAGTGATTGCATACAGGTGTTAATTTTCCATAAAAGTGTCCATAATAATGATACTGGGTTGTTTTATCAGAGTACAGACTGTGAATAAGAGAACTCAGTAGATCTGGTCTAAATATCAGCAAATCATATTATGGAGACACACGTTCCCACCGAAAGGTTCAGAAGTAGATTTTCTTTTCCAGTTCCATTCTCTCCTTGTCATCTGCAACTTCAGCAAACCGCTTCAAATCTAATTCTTTGCACGTGACAAACCAACTAACAAACTCCTCTCCAAGTGCTTTCACCAGATCTGTATCAGCTTGCAGATCCTTTAAAGCCTCATCAAGGGTAAAGGGTAGGGGTTCGCCTTCCTTCAAATTCGTACTGGGTGGACATTCTAACTTGTTCTTGACCCCATCCAAGCCGGCAGCAATTATGGCCGCCATGACAATGTAAGGGTTGCTTCTTCCGCTTGGCATTCTGTTCTCCAGGTAGGTTCCTGAAGGTCCATGATTCTTGACACGAAGAGAGGCTTCGCGGTTTTCAATGCCCCAAAAGATACTTCCTGGAGCCCAAGGCTGGTGAAGTCTCCTGTAACAGTTAATTGTGGGCGAAGTTAAAGCAGTCAACGCCCTGCTGTGTTTGAGGATCCCAGCTATCCACTGTTTGGCAGTTGTTGACAACTTGTCACTCGCCCTTTGATCATAGAAGGCATTTTCCCTGGTGTCTTTGGACAGCAATGAAAAGTTAAAATGGGCCCCGCATCCAGTTTGCTCCAGATCTAGTTTGGACATAAATGTAGCCTTTAAACCATTCAAATCAGCCAACTCCATCAGGCCTTGTTTCAGGTTGAATGTTGCATCTCCCCCTCCTATACCATATTGCGGTTTCATCACAGCTTCAAACATTCCTGGCGCATATTCAGAATGGATTTTGTCAACATCAACGCCTGCTTTGAACAATTCTCCTTCAAACTTGAACAAGAGTGGCCCAGTTTGGTTTTGAATTCTATGATTCATGAAATCCCTCCCAAAGAATATTGGTTTCATTGTATCAGCATGGAACAGAAAATATTCTATTTCAAATCCAGAATATAAATCTAGACCGAGCTCATCTAGGCGTTGGATTTGTTGCCTTAGAACATACCTGGGACAGGCTTCCTGGGGAGAGTTGTCGATTCTCCAGTGCGATTCACACAAAAGTTCGGCGACTCTGAACTTGCCATCGCCTCCCCATGGAATCGGCCTAAGAGTATCAAGGTCTGGCACAAGGGTCATGTTTCCATAGTGATAACAATTCTTGTGGGGTATTGTAGCCAGTTCAGTTTCAAGGCTGAGCATCAGCACCTCTGAAACAAGAGGCATTTTGATTAACAGCAGCTCAGCATGTGCCCGGTTTGGTGCATGGCGTTACTATCAGAAATACCAACTATTAGATATACTAGTAGCGAATGATGATACGGAAGCGATGGCCAGTTGTCTAAATATATTTTAAGAAGTCGATATCTATACAAAAGTGCCCAATGCCATATGTTTTAATCCCTTGAGGCGCACAGGTTTAAAGCGAATGGCGATATCGTCCACTTTACATATCGACAATATGCACGAAACACTTGAGCTATTGAGAATATCATTCTCTGTTCCCCGAGAAGTTTCTCATCTGAATCTGCCTGATGGCGTAATTTGCTTACATAATCCGGTGACAGTTAACCAGGAACTCCATTCACGAAGCAACCGTTACTCCCAAGCTTAACATCAACTCCCATTCTTTAACATTGCACTAAGGGTACTTTAGTATTTTGTAGACGGATGCGCTGACCAATATCTACCGATTTTCACTATTTATCCCTTACGTTTTCTTATGCAGTGTGCCTTAGCTCATTGGTTACAGCTTAACTATAGTTTATACGATTTCATGAAAACGCACACTTAATTCAGTACATCTCTATACATCTATTATATATGTACTCCTAATTGTACAGTGCTGTGTGTGTTTCATGTGGAAGCCATTTTCCTTTTATGCAATTTTTTACTACTGGTTCTTACTTGCACTTGTCCTACGCACACCCAAAATAATAAAGTTTAGACACAGATTCAACTATGACTGCTATGACGGTTGTGAACACAAGCTTTGAAGATGTTCACTGTAAACTTAGTGATGTTTACATACAATCATACATTAACTGAACGTTCGTGTTTTATAAAGGAATATTATATGTTAACTGTTCATAGTTCTCGTAACCACCATATCAAAAACATGAACTCCACCCATTGGTATTGTACACCACCACCGTCTATTCAAATAATCCAACATACTAACTAGATCATACCCAGTAGATGAATTTTGCAAAACCCTTTCGACCTTCCTAAAATCTCAGTCAAAGGCAGAGTCCGATCAAAGATTATTAACATGCTATCAGCATGGGGTTTTGCAGCACTATGAAATAGCGAGGATATCATACAGGGGAGTTAGTTAATATATGCTTCCACATCCGTGACCTGACACGATACTCTATGATATGAATCACCGCTGCTTAACATTAGAATATTAAGACATTTGAAAATGTTAAGACACATTTGGACATCTGTTGGCTAAGTTGCTCGTTACACTTTGCATGAAGGCTCTTGTGTAAAGAGAACGAATCCATGTTTAGATGAGGATGTTTCCTGTGTTTGGTTTACACGTATACTAACACAGTAAATAGACTGGTCAATATACAGTACCCCAAAACGTGACGTTTCTAAATAACACAGGCACATTTCTCCACACAGCCATCTAGCCGACGTCAGAGGTACACATCTTAAGGTGAGTTCTCACGGTGAGACTTGTACTAACACTTTGTAGCATACGACTTCTAGTAACAACACAAATCGTGTATTTGTGTAATTTTAAGTCGCATATAAGTCATATCTCGCGAGATTCTCACGGAAGACTCAGCATCATGGATTCGTCGGCTAAAAAGATATCGCATATCTCCCATAGCAGTACATCTGTTCCGCCATTAATGACTGGGCGGCGATTCTGCATTCCCTTTGGAACATGTGCCGTGGTGCATATTCCTGAGACATTACTGGAACAAGTAGTATCCTATAAATCGTTCGGTATCTTCCCTGGCGTGGCTCCGTCATAATGTCAACGTAAGCACAGCTAAGCTGCTTAATTGGTCGAGAGCTTACGCCTTACAGTATGAATTAGGACATGTCCTATGTCTCGGTTACAACTAATTGTATGCGATTTCAAGTCGTTACGATTTGAAAGTTCTCACGTTGCAAAGTCGTATGCTACAAGTTGTTACTACAAGTCGCACCGTGAGAACGCACCTTTCTGTGTTCCTATTCATAATTCCTATTCGATGTCACATTATTCCCTATGTTATCAATGTTTCAGTTCTTCATCATTGCATGCAAATAATAGTGCTTGCCACTCAAGCATAAAGCTGCTTAGATTGAGCTTTTTGACACCTTTTTATGAAAAACACTTTTTCATTTAACATGGACACATTTACCTTATCGATAATTGAAATCACTCTTAAATCAAAACTTAATGTAGTAGTACAAGAAAGGCACATACAAGGCACGTGCTTTACATAATATCTCAAAACATATGGGTCATAACTTCCCATGCTTCAAAAGTGCACATTGGGATATATATTTTGAATATCTAATGGAAGCATGTGCAATGCAGCATACGAAACTGATTCAAAGGACGACAATGTTTTAAAAAGTTCTTGACATTGCCAGACGTAGACTTACGGGAAAAAAACGCGACTGTACATTACAGCCTGGAGTGACTTAATGAATTCCTCTGGCAACATCGATGCTAAGCTCAACATTTACCAAACGGTTATTCGTCACCATGTCAGGAAGCTCGTCACTTCCGGTGGTGAAGAAAATGATCGCTTAAGACCCAAGCCTCCTTTCTGAAGGCACTAAGGTCATCGTAAGTCACTAATTAAGGTAACCTTAGAACAATGTTAAAGACTGTGAGGTATGGTTAAGCTAAGTAAAGATTGCTTCTTGATAGGAGACCCTGGAAGACAAAGACCAATATCCGAGACACAATCCAAAGCAGTTGCTTAATACATCATCGATTATTATCACCATAGATTATTATCTTCTGCGGACACATTAAATTGACGGACTGTACTAAATACGTGTGTAAACAACTGAATATGTATCTCATGTGTGAGATAGATGGTTCATTATCATTCTTTCAACAATCCAGAATGATTCAAACACTGTCACCATTCACTGCTCACCTTCATACATGTCAACTCCTCCTTCCAAATACTTGGCAGCGTTGCGACTTGGAACTACCACCCCACGACATGTTCCATTGATGTCAGTGATGGCGAACCTGATGTAATCATAGTTAGCTATCTCCGAGCGGACGATATCCAGCTTCGACATGTTGGCGAGACGACGGTATTGTCAGTCAGTGACCGAGTCGGTTGTTTCAAGTGATATTGTAAAAGCCACTGTGAGTTTACGGTGTAACAAGCAAGTTGCCGCTTTACTTTCTGAACGGAAGATGCAATTACTGTGGCCTGATTTCAACCGCATGCGTGTGAAATCACTCCACTTATACTGTAACCTTCACTGGCATATAACGCTTCGCAGAATTAGGTCGTAAAATCGTAGGTCGTAAAATCGTTAGTGGAAATATCACCGCCGTGTCTGGCAGTTTAACTGGTTTGGTATTTGTTGATTCAGCTAAAGCAGTTAATATTACTTACTGATGCTATACGTTGTGCTCCCAGTAACATGAAAGTAACTTCTTTGTAAGACTAAAACTGAGAGACATCAGAAAGCGGATGAGAAGAATGATGAGAATGGCGATGATTAAGATGAGGATGACAATGGTAATGTGAAATATAACAAACATCATGAAATGATGATGTAATAGCAGACTAGGTTATAGATAGAAGATGGTTATTGATCTTGTTCCATAATTCATTTGATAAAGGATATTATGCCGAAAACAGGGCAAATGCATTTACGTATTTTTTCGTAATTCTTTCCTCCAGAATTATTATTTAACGGGTTGGGCAGATGCATTTGTATGAAAAGAATGCTGATGTGACAGTAGCGTTTGGACTTGGGTCTGACCATAGAGACGAATGACCCGGGTGGTCCCCATCAATGGATATTGGTTAAGTACTTGTTGTTTGATGTATTTTGTCACTGCTTCCGTTTTAATGTCTTCTTACTACATGAACGGTGGAATTCAGTTCCATTAGCTAAATGTGATCAAGGATAACTTTATTGTCATGATTTACAAGATGTAAATTCCATCGTTAATCTTTACCTCACCACCATTAGCATACGGCGCGTGCAGCTATGACGTTTCGTTTAATAGTTTAATTATTATTCAGGAAGAACAGCTTGTTCAGCTTGACTTGATCAAGTGAATACTGTTGCATTACCTGACCGTGTCAAGTTAGGTCTATTATTGCGAAGGGGTGCACCTTTGCCAGTTGATAGTCAATAAGTTCGAAAAGCCGTGGCAAGGTCACCGTTTGACATCTCTGTGTCGAGAAATCGTCAGCAATGTCCCAACTTTCGTTTAAAAAGCAGTTACATATGGTTTAAAATTCCCATTCGGTCCTTTAGGCAGCAATTATAAACTGGTGTTTCCGGTGATAATTGAACTGGGTGTAGAGAGTGATAGCGAGAGTGATTGTGAAAGTAACTGGCGTCTGTACGTTGTAAAGTTCGTAAACCAAACTAGATAGCATATGGCTGTATAAACAGTTCAATTAAAACATGAACCGGATGTTTTCCTGGACAAGTTCTGATCCATGTATTCATTCTTTGACGAAGGTAACATTTATAACATTCTCTGCTCTCATATTAAATGTAGTTAACTCGACCTGCCTTTTGTGCTATTTGACCCCTCTCATTCGGAGACAGGCGGGCTGCAGTGTATACTGTAGGTAGTGGTACTCTTTCAAAAGGGCATTTTATCATACTATTTGATAGTGTAATGGTTCTCAGTTTGGAACTAAAACGTTAACTGAGAATAAGTCAATAAAACGTGTGTGAAGACATCAAACAACAAAGGAAGGTGATGTAACTATCTATTTATTCTAGATTAAATGTTAACAAATCAATACCAAAGTAAGTATTGCAGCTCAAAATAGAATGACAGTGCACACTCAAAGATAATTCAACACAAGGACAGTGATTGTAGAACTACAAGTGATGTTGGCAATATTCAGCAACAATAATTCAACTCGGAGGAAAGGCAGAGTATCAAGGTTATAATCACATGCGCATACTATGCTGGTTTTCTTGTACCTTGCAATGTTCTGCGCGATGGGACGATACCTACCCTTATATAACTACAAACTACCAGATCTTTATTTAACTTTTGGATGAGGGATGTAGTACATTCCAGAACTCTGTCTTTGTATAGCACAGGCCTAAACACATAGCACACCACTGCCCCAAAGTGGACGTCAACAGGTACAGTGAGTAATTACACATGGGGACATTGACTAAAAATGATTAACACTGCTTCATAACAATACTTATCCATAAGCACATGTTCTACGTGGCGTCAAACGTGACAATCCTTTGAAAAGAGTTTTGTTTCTTGTATTTACATAGCGTGCGTGTGACATTCCTGGACAATAAGGGCACTAGCACCTGGAGAAAATGGTAACCTGAAGGTGTATACGTCAGTGTATTTTGAAACTGAATGATCATTAAAGTTGCGGATGTTCGATATAATTATTTTTATGGACATGTTCTGTTTGCAATACCTAAACTACCGTTGAACACCTCCCCTGATACTAACACTGTCACCACAAGCTGCTCACATTCATTGCCATGCAACTCCTTCAGTACTAAGACATAGGCTAATAAGCAGTTGTGGCATTTCCGTGGGATCTCTCACCATTATGTTAATGTATTAACGCAATGCTATAATGATAACGACTATTCACCAATGCCATTAATGATATGAAAGTAATAGAACCCACTATTTACCTGTTTGCACGTTTTTGAGGTAGCATACATCCATTTGAGTAAGGTATCAATGAAGCACAAAACGAAGCAAGTGCAATCACCAGTGTTACCCGTTAAGTCTGTTACTAACATTGGGGATCGCCTGACTTTATGCAAATATACACTAAACCATAGCATAATCCATAATCTTCAATATGGTTCTATGAATCACCTTTTAGTAGTGATGATAAAATCATTTCGAGACTCCACAGATGCTTCATGCCACAAATACTAACAAAGTCACGTCAATAATCCACGTATGGAATCTCAGGAGAATAATGGTACAAGGTACCACAGAAGAACGTTGTGAGCTTAATCAAACAGAAAGTTTGAAGCAGTTTTATTGGGAATAATAAGTTCTTTGTTAATGTAAACTTTCTGTCTTGTATTCTGGACTCCACTTAGTACACATACTTTCTGATGCGGTCATCGTGACGTTGTAAATGGTTTGGTATTTGATCACTCAACGACGGCACCTTCCTGCGATCCAGACTGCAGATATTGTAGTGCCTGCAGCTATTTACTCAAATAGGCGACTGTAACTCTCGCTGTGTGCAATCCTTACCACCAAATTTCCTCAACCTTCAAACAATTTAAATTCAGCTAATAGATATTTCGTTACTCTTACACCGTCACAGGCTCTCCATTACTTCATCAACAAGATTATCATCCAACTCCATGACTGCTTCTTCAATGAAATTTTCATCTTTATCTCAAGGACCTTATCTCCTTAGATCAATATACAATGTCTTTTAGAATGTGGTTCAATGCAACATAGGTTATCTTCGGGATTACACTTTCACAGTAAAGTGCAGATTCTAGTACTTTTATGATTGAGTGCCATCTGGGAATCGAACCGACACTCCAAGAGTAAGGCACCTAATCGCCACATGCAGTCAGCGATCAAACCCACTCCGATCCTTCTGTGAGACCTTCCATTTGGAACTCACTATCAAATTCAGAAATACCTCTTTCAAGGATACTTTCAAGTCCCTAGTAAAACCTCACCTTTTTGTTACTATTTAAGTAGAACTGTCTGAATCACCAGTCGTTCCACTGTACATTATCGGTGTTATAACACTTTCAGCTAGGTAAAACCGCCACGGAGCGTGTTTGAGGTGTGGATATTTCGCACTGTAGTATTATTTTGTCATTTCCAATAGACGGACATTTACGTCTGCTATGGCTGAGAATGTATGCGTGCGTACGTACGTGCGTGCGCGTGCAATGCATCCACATAGAACCATCGTACTTGTGTTTTAAACAAATTGCCTTATTGGTCACTCGGCCTTCAGTACTGACATATACACTTTCTCTCTCTAATTTAAAAAAAAAATAACAAAAGCAGCAGGATATTTTTATTTCAGATAATGAGTAACTACAATGAAGCATTGTCTGTCTATGAGTACCATTCTGGTCTTCATTAAGTTAATACTATATGGTACTGATACAACAATATCATCATCTGTATATGTATTTGAAAAGTCATGGTTTGACTATTCCCGATATATACACTGGTCCTTTTTAAAGTTGGTGATGTTCCATCATGATCATGACAGAATTCAGAGTTGAATCCTATCTTACAAAGGATAAATGTTTCAAATCATCATAGCTGAAGGACGTTTAACAATATGTTAGCATACATTTACCTGTTTCGTGCTTTTAATTTTTCCTGTACTATAGATATAAGAAAGAAAGTGTTTATGGATGTCAACTTTTTTGTTATAAGGAACACAACATATAATCTTAACAACGATGTTGACATCCACAAACACTCTCTTCCTTATGTACGTCACATCTAAATGTCATTCAAAGATAAGATAGATAACATATTAAAAATGTATAGATGAATTTGATAACTCATATTGTTAGTACTTGTATAGCTAAATATGGAACAAAATGTGTAAATTGACGGAGGAATTATGTTGGGAACATGTCATTAAAAGTCATTTCGTGGTGCTGTATTGTGGAATGTGTTCTTCAAATGTATCCATAATTGCCAACACCTGAATGCATGAACCCTGTTTGGCTCTTCAGTTGCAGGTGATCTGTAGCATCTTCTTATCATGTACTGTGGCTGGCTCTAGCGATTGCATAGCTGGTGTTAAATGAAACCTGTCATATTCTGGTTACTTATTGTCCCTTCTTATTAGCAAATACCCATCAATCCGGGAAGGTCCGGTTTAGAATATTGATCTTCAGTAATCCGTGCTTGTCGTACGAGGCGGTTATCGGGATCGGGTGGTCAGGCTCGATTGCTTGATTGACACGTCATCGGTTCCCAATTACGCAGATGGATGCTCATATTGTTGATCACTGGATTGTCTGGTCCAGACTCGATTATTAACAGACCTCTGCCATATAGTCGGAATATTGCTGAGTATGGCATAAAACTATACTCACTCACTCATCACATAATCGTCACTATATTGACAATTTTTAAGACACCCTATGTCCATAGCAAATGTGTCCAGTTCTTTCTGACTGATTTGAATTTGTGAAAAGCAAGTTTCAAATATAATAACCAAACTAGAAATACAGCTCAGATATTCCCACAATTAACGGTTTTTTTCTCATTTTTTCACTGTTAGTGTCTTTGTTAGTGGTTTTCGAGACTTTCGAGACTTTGTGTACAGATTGTGAATAAGATAATTCGGTAAATCTGGCTTATATAACAGCAAATCTTGTTATGGAGACGTACGTTCTCCAACAAAAGGTTCAGAAGTAGATTTTCTTTTCCAGTTCCATTCTCTCCTTGTCATCTGCAACTTCAGCAAACCGCTTCAAATCTAATTCTTTGCACGTGACAAACCAACTAACAAACTCTTCTCCAAGTGCTTTCACCAGGTCTGTATCAGCTTGCAGATCCTTTAAAGCCTCATCGAGCGTAAAGGGTAGGGGTTCGCCTTCCTTCAAATTCGTACTGGGTGGACATTCTAACTTGTTCTTGACCCCGTCCAAGCCGGCAGCAATTGTGGCCGCCATGACAATGTAAGGGTTGCTTCTTCCGCTTGGTATTCTGTTCTCCAGGTAGGTTCCTGAAGGTCCGTGATTCTTGACACGAAGAGAGGCATCTCGGTCCTCAATGCCCCAGAAGATACTTCCTGGAGCCCAAGGCTGGTGAAGTCTCCTGTAACAGTTAATTGTGGGCGAAGTTAAAGCAGTCAACGCCCTGCTGTGTTTGAGGATCCCAGCTATCCACTGTTTGGCAGTTGTTGACAACTTGTCACTCGCCTTTTGGTCATAGAAGGCATTTTCCCCGGTGTCTTTGGACAGCAATGAAAAGTTGAAATGGGCCCCGCATCCAGTTTGCTCCAGATCTAGTTTGGACATAAAAGTAGCCTTTAAACCATTCAAATCAGTCAGCTCCACCAGACCTTGCTTTAGATTGAACGTTGCATCTCCTCCTTCTATACCATATTGCGGTTTCATCACAGCTTCAAACATTCCTGGCGCATATTCAGAATGGATTTTGTCCACATCAACGCCTGCTTTGAACAATTCTCCTTCAAACTTGAACAAGAGTGGCCCAATTTGGTTTTGAATTCTATGGTTCATGTAATCCCTCCCAAAGAATATTGGTTTCATTTTATCAGCATAGAGCAAAAAATATTCTATTTCAAATCCAGAATATAAATCTAGACCGAGCTCATCTAGGCGTTGGATTTGTTGCCTTAGAACATACCTGGGACAGGCTTCCTGAGGAGAGTTGTCGATTCTCCAGTGCGATTCACACAAAAGTTCGGCGACCTTGACCATCCCATCACCTCCCCATGGAATCGGCCTAAGAGTATCAAGGTCTGGCACAAGGGTCATGTTTCCACTGTGATAACATTTCTCGTGGTGCATCGTAGCCGGTTCAGTTTCGAGGCTGAGCATCATCGTCCCTGAAACAAGAAGTATTTTGATTAACAGCAGCTCAGCATGTACCCGGTTTGGTGCATGCCAACAATTAGATCTACTAGTAGCGTATGATGGATACAGAAGCGATGATCAGTTGTCTAAATATATTTTTAAGAAGTCGATATCTATACAAAAGTGTCCAGCGTCATAGGTTTTAATGCTTTAAGGCACACAGGTTTAAAGTGAATGTCAGTATTGTCCACTTTACATATCCACATGACAATATGCACGAAACACTAAAACTAGTCACAACAGGAAACCCACATTGCACGTGAGCACAGATTCAGCTCCAGAATTATCATTGTCCATTCCCCAAGAAGTTTCCTATCTGAAACCTGCCTAATGATGTAATTTTCTTTTACCTAATCAAATTCACTATGTATCCCTTACGTCCACTCATTGGTCAACTCACTTGGCTACAGCCTAGCTTTAGTTAATATGCGGATTGGTAAATATACACACTTGACATCATGACATCTTGGACACATAAAGTCCATTGCTTCGGACATCGCCATTTTTCTGCCACTGATGTACGTACCGGCCCTCCATTATGTACTGTAAACAGCCAAATTTTCGCGAACCTCGCGTCAGACTTCATGACGCGAGAATAAAAATACGCGATAATATAGATATATCATTCACTTTATTCAGATAAGTCAACAACATAAAAACAATACAAGTGTACACTGCTCATTCACGTGTCACCGCTGGGCTAATCTGAATTAACACATGTCACTTACTGATCCTCTTACTAACAGTTTTCACAAGAGATTAGCTTTTTGCCAACCCCTCAGAACAATGTCTTTCTGTTTGGAGAGCTTCTTCTCCAGACATTTCACTATCCACCGTGCATGTACAGGTTTCATAACACTGATTCGCACGTCTATTGTTTCATTGATGTTTGTCTTGCAACTGGCGGCTACCTTCTCTGCATACCACTGTATACATCCACGTAAGCAGTCACATCACGTGAGACGAGATCATTTAGTTTTCATTGCTCGAACACCCGGTTAAAGAGAACTAGGTTTGATATCAATTACACTTGTTTTTAAATCACTACGCAGATCTGTTTATCTTATAACAACTCAATGATCACGCACCTGAGTGTTGTGTTAAAACATTCAGAGACGCCCTCTGTTAAAGAATCACATGTTTATTACGTGGCCGGTCTTTTTCATGGCTGAATGAAAGATTTATCGATCAATATTCTGCTTGAAAACCGTAGTCATGTAAAGTACCCTTTAAACCTATATCTCAGGTATTTATACTGTATTGCATTTGTCAATATATTGGTCAACTAGCGCCTCGTGAAAATAAGAAGGCGCGAAAAGGTTTAGTGACCGTCACTTTTCATAACTTTAGAGATCCGCCATCTAAAAGATCTCACAATCGGAACTCGACCCACATATATTGTACACGAAGCTTATTCAAGTTTAATCAACTGCACTAACTAGAACACATCCTATATACAACATTTACAATACGAGTTCTAGCTTCCTCAATAATCTCTGTGAAAGGAGCCTGATGAAAGGTTATAAACGTGCTTTCAATATGGGGTTATAAAGCACTATCAAATAGTGAGGATATCACATAGGGGAATTACCTAATATATCTTTCCACATCGGTGATATCTGTCACAGATACATACAAAAGCAATGCAACTGTTCGTATCAAACCATCGAAATGTGCAAGGGTATAAACAACTTCAGTATCATGTGTGACAGTGACTTGACACAACACAATGTGATTTGAATCACCGCTGCTTAACATCAAAATATTAAGATATATTTGTAAATGTTAAGACACATTTGGGCATCTGTAGGCTAAATTGCTTGTTAAATGTTGAAAAGAAGGCTGTAAAGAAGGGGTAAGGATAATGATTCCACGTTTAGTTGAGGATGTCTCCTGTGTTGAGTGAATGAGTCCATTGCTTCGGACATCGCGATTTTTCTGCCACTGATGTACTGTGTTTGGGGGTCCATGTATATAAGACAAAGAAATAGATTGGTCGTTATGCTGTACCCAAACAAGCAGTATGAAATAGCATGTGTCACTGAAATGTAAGAAGCAGATTGAAATGCCAGAATATCTGCCATTTTGATTTATGACGTCATCGAACACCTGTGTGACCTCATTTCACAGGGTGCAATGATCTTGGAGAACAGTCTCAAATCCACCGACTCTCCTACCCAGAGTTCCATGCGGCAAGCCAGCATAATATCTCTGCCACAGGTCAGAAATATGTGACGATTCCTCACATCTGACACAGGTCGTTCAATATAATGTGCACATTTCATAACTGTTTTATTTTTATGAGTCTACATATCTGATGTAATATCCTTGTTAAAATGGTTCAGTTTCACTGAGGAATAATAATAAAACGTGTAACACTATTTCGATTTGCGCAGCGATCCTTTCTTTACATGGTTTGTACCGCTCCACGTGCTGTAATCAAAGCCTTATGGAGAACAAATGATGGAGCCGGTTTGCAATATAAATATGTATTGTCATAAACCTTATTGACGCAGTTGTAGAAGAATATTTACCTAACAATGTAAGCTAATATGAAAACCTCGCCGAATCGCTTGCGATATGCCAGTCTCAGCTTATTTACGAATATGCACATTTGTTTACAAACAAAAGTAAAGTCCGGTCACGTGATATGCAAATTAGCCTGTGATGTTATGCACCGGAGTGTGAAATCCACCATGTTGGTAACTCAGTCAAGCACCTGACTGACACTCCCTCGGGAAAAGGATCCGGTATGACTCACACTGACCGAGAGTTAAGAAACACAGACCCCGTGGGATGACACATCCAGCGTGACACCATACCATCACACCATGACATCACAACATTATTTTGGACTAATCAGCGTAGAGCAACTATCAAACTTACTTCGGTGTGACTCACGCTGACTGGAGGGTTAATGACTGCGGACCCCCTGGGAAATAGATCTGGAGTGACTCACGCTGACGGAGGGGTGAATGACTGCGGACCCCCTGGGAAATAGATCTGGAGTGACTCACGCTGACTGAGGGGTGAATGACTGCGGACCCCCTGGGAAATAGATCTGGAGTGACTCACGCTGACTGAGGGGTTAATGACTGCGGACCCCCTGGGAAACAGATCTGGAGTGACTCACGCTGACGGAGGGGTGAATGACTGCGGACCCCCTGGGAAATAGATCTGGAGTGACTCACGCTGACTGAGGGGTGAATGACTGCGGACCCCCTGGGAAATAGATCTGGAGTGACTCACGCTGACTGAGGGGTTAATGACTGCGGACCCCCTGGGAAATAGATGACACATCCTGCGTGACATCATACCGTCACGCCCTGACATCACGACATTATTTTGGACCAATCAGCTTAGAGTAACTCTTGAACTCACTCCAGTGTCACTCGTGCTAATTGGGGTCATTGGTCATGTACCCGATGAGATGACACATCCCGCATGACATCACGCATCACACGATGACATCACGCCAGTAGTTTGGGCCAGTTTGGGTGGGGGCAGAGCTGGGGGACTGCTATCTGCTATGGGAGGGTGTATCAAGTATTCTGTCGAGTAAAAGTGAACGAAGAAAACTATTCTTAGTAAACGTATGCCTCCCGTGTCTGGGTGGGCTGGATACTACCCAAGACAAGATATTCAATATCCAGCAGAAACGCAATCGTCTCTCTTGCTCAAATGCAAACAAAACATTTCAGTCTGTAACGAATACCCTTGTTCCGCACTCTTGCACTCTTGCACTCTTGCACTTAAATATAGAAAACTATAGTTGTGTCATGTCACGTTGACTTACGAGTGAAAATGTACTGCAACGGCCAAGGAAGACTTGGAGTGTTCACCTTCAGTAAACATACCTTTTCTGATACTATGTTCAGATTTCATATAAACGGTTGTAACCTGATTAATTGACTATTCAAATCACGGGTTAACACGTATGTCTCAAACCTAACATAGCAGTAAATGAAATTAAATACTTAGAGTCAAACTAATGATTATACTCCCTGGATATGGCATCTTACACGTTGGTACATCTGTTCGTCATGTACGTGAACGACGTCGCTTTCAAGGTAGCAAATGCTGCTGTACTGTTACTTTGTAGATAGCTACTCTGTCCGGTGGTTCGATGGCATCATAACACTAAATATCAAATCGTAAGGACTGAACTTGTAATATGGCAATTAGGGGACAAAAGGCAATGGGTATCAAGGGCTGGGACAATAAAAGTTTCTAGCCGGGTACCCGACGCCCTATTACGCTACTCGACCCGGGTACCCGATATATTCTTGACATCACCTTTGTAGGAAAGGGCAACATATTCTTGAGCTCGGAGGTTAAAGTTTCGAGTTTTTCAATATTTCAATCATGTATTTATATTCAAAACAGATGATGTTAAATAATGTAAAACATGCCAAAGACAATGTAACATTTTAGTATTGAAAGAGTAATATACTACATTGTTGAATCTGTTAGTCACAAGGTCATAGTGGGTCAGGGTATTAAGACGGGTATCCGGGTCCCACCCATTACCCACCCGTCCCGGACCTCCGTGCTACCTTGTGGCATCTCTAAGCGAAGGCAACACAAACACACACATACGCACGTACACGTACGCACACGCACGCACGTACACACAATCACGCACGAGTGACATAGGATTATATCTGTGTAATTACTGTGTACATACTGTTATTCCGATATCACCTCACTTCAATTCACATATGGCAGCACTGTATTTATATCAGCTGGTGAGATCTCGAAAAGTAACTTAAATAGGTCATACAAGTTTAGCATCAACAATTACACTTAATTACTGGACATCTAGGTGAATATGTGAAGGTCTGTTTTCTGTACAGAGCTAATTCATTGCCGAAGTTTTACCATCATCTATGACATGAACATTTGCGTGAAAATGATAAACAAAAGATTACATCATTTACAACATGACCCTGAAAAATGTCATTTCCTCATTCCAAATACTCCAATGGTCATGAACGCTAAACTGTAGTCCATACCACTTAATCTTAGGGCAACGCTCGCGTGTGAACATTTCATATATGTGTTTCTTAATATCTTGTTGGCTTCTGCAGACCCATCCATTTGACGCACTGTACTTAGTACCTGTGTGAAAAGTGACGTTTGTCGTGTGTGGAAAGGCTTTCAGCATCGAAGTTTCTTTGTCACAGTTCATTGAGAAACAGCTCACCTTCATACATGTCAACTCCTCCTTTCAAATACTTGGCAGCGTTGCGGCTTGGAACTACCACCCCACGACATGTTCCATTGATGTCAGTGATGGCGAACCTGATGTAATCATAGTTAGCTATCTCTGACCAGACAATATCCAGCTTCGACATGGTGACCAGGCGACTGTGAATTCAGTTAGTGAGAAGGTTACTTTTGTCAATTTCTGTTCTCAAAACGAGGCTACGTGCTGCAAGGAACGGAATACAGTTTCGTAGTCAGTCGCCAATTTTTAATACACACGGCCCCTTCATACCCGACTGGGCTTGTTCTCATCGAGTTTAGCTGCTGATTTGCAGCTTAGGAAAATCACCGTAATAGATTCATCTGTACGTGATAATCCTGAATCCATTATCTCAATTATGCACATTGCGAGGGTGTGTGCGGCCACATTGGTGATCAGGTATGTGACTGAGGCACGTGATTTGCCGATTGCCTTAGCTGGTCTAACGGTACAGGCTTTCTATGACGAGTCCCATCGTTCCACAGTAAAAGGTGAAGTCACCGCATGACCATATAAGTGACCTGGGTTTCAGAGTCAGTTGTTGCTGTGATCCGTACACGTACCATTCACCGATAGGGACCTTTGACATCAAGACCCGTCCTTGTTACTCACAGAGAGTGAGAGAGAGAGAGAGAGAGAGAGAGAGAAAGAGAGAGAGAGAGAGAGAGGCACTTTATTCTATAATAATGTATATGTACCATTTTACAGTTAAGACATAATGCATACAGGTCACGTGAACACAAACTGAAACAGTTATCTAACATTAAATAAGTTTTAACAATGTTGCAACTGCATGCATATTAACATGAAGATTTTGAGAGTTTAATAAATTTACCATAAACATATTGTCTTTATAGACATGTTTAATATGTGGAAGATATTTCTTTCTCAGATTTGATATTTATCACAAGCTAACAATACATAAAATTCATCTTCAATAAACCCAAATTACAGTTTGAACATTTTATTGCATCAATATCGTCTTGTCTATACCTTCCGGAAAAAAACCCTGACATTAAAGTTGTATAGAGAACTCTAAATTTACATATGGCTCTTATCGAATCCTTATTTTCTAACGTAAGATGCGACTAATGGGATCGGGTGGTCAGGCAAGCTGACTTGGGTGACACACAGACCGCCGCCACATAGCTGGAATATTGCTGAGTGCGGCATAAAACTTAACTCACTCACTCACTTATCTTCTAATCATGTTAAATATTTCTCTGAAATATAGCTGACGTAATCCCATTATAATGACATATAAAGAATGAAGAAGAAATACTACTGTGCCAGTTATGATAATACATATCTTGTAGTCTTTGTTTTAATGAAAATAGAAATAACAAAGTCTTGTGTAATCCAAACAAAAGAATACCTACAAGTAAACAGCAAATATGTAATATTTGAAACCCAGTTACAAGAGGCCGTACCATTATCATCAAGCGTGTTCAATAAATTATAGGAGCGATAAGGACATGGTTGTCGTTCTATCGTTAGAAATTCACACCAGTATTTAACATTCCCTTTTGGCCGAGAATGAAAAGAGCATAACGCCCTGTGTCTCCTACAATGGCCTTGTTTGAAGCAAACGTCCGTACCCGTAAATGCGCTTACGAAGATGATTGGACTTTCTCTGTTGCCTTACTATATTTTGAGCTCCATTTCTCTGCCCCATATAACAAAATCGATGCGGTGTTACCATCAGAAATAGAAATGACATTTGTTTTTGTGAGTTGACTTCTAAACCCCATTTCTTACAAAAGGATGGCGTTACATTTAATTGTTTCTGCAGGCCATTAAACAGTATATGAAAACTTGACAACATCATCAGCAAAAAGAAACAACATTAAATCAACAATATCCTGTGTCACAAATACACCTAACTACACTCTTCATAAACTTCTGTTACAAGTTCATTAATGAAAAGGATAAACAGAGTTAGGATTAATATTCAACCCTTTCTCACCCCACTAGACGTGGGAAAACTTCTCCGTTCTATCAGATGAAGTTTCAATGCAAGATTTCATGACGAGGTTTAGTAAGCAGTGCATGTAACAATTTCTTTGTATCAGCGTAATCAAAAGCTTTTAAATCAATTAAGGCACAGTAGAATCACGGACAAGTCTAAAATATATTGACCAAACAATGAACACGTTACAATGAATAACAATACAGAATACAGTAATGGGACACACACATTAAACATTGTAAACCCAAAGTTACTGTGTTCTGTAATCTGATTGGTTGAAAAACATGATCAAATGGTATTAGATTCCCGGAAACTGCAAGACTATTCACTGCGTATTGACACGTAAACAATTGTTTTGTTGTGTCATCAACAGTAGGGACGTCATTCAAATCATATTGTGACGTAAAATTAGAATGACGTCACAAATGAGCAACTGCAGATGCTACCATGGGAACCAGCTGAAACGGCCAGCTGATAACACTTCACTACTGTACCCCTACTCGATGTAAACGAGTGCAGACAGTAAAACCCCTTTGGTTTACTTTTGCGTTTACAATGTCGATAAACATCATGTGTTGGCCAATTTCCGGGTGTTATGGAGTATTTGAAGCACGGGAATATTTCATTTGAAACCTCCGGCTGACGCCGTCGGTTCCAAATGCATTCCCGTGCTTCAAATACTCAATAACACCCGGAAATTGGCCAACACATGATGTTTATCTCCTAATTAACTCACAAGAATCTTGGTATTACAGAAAGATCTGATATAGTAAATGGAGCTTGTTTCCAATGAAAGAGCAGTCAGGCAACTAAGGACCAATCTTGAATGTAGATGCTGTTGTTGACAGAGAGACGTTGATACGCAGAGGCACACACTCCAAATTCAGAGTGTAAGTCCGTGTGTGATCGTCAACCCAACACTTAGCCTTTATGTATACTGACACAGTAGAGGGCACATTCGAGCAAAGCGTAGCTGTATCGCCACTCTTTCTCGATAGCCGGAAGTACACAAGATAATTTTAACAACCAGTCATGGGAGGCAACTCTGGAGCGTTGTCAAGAAAACCGTGCCGCTCAAATACTATTGGCATTGAAAATGTATGATGCACGATATGACCTATAACAACTACCACCTAATCAATATTTAAACAGATAACATGTCACAATTTAATTCTGGACTCACAATAGTCCAGAAAGTATCCGCACTGTGGCCACTCTCTCACAAGAGATTTGGCACAAATAAACATGCAGCTATTATGAATATGTGCTAAGGATGAAAAAATTTAAAAAGTTTTTTTTCGAAAACTCAAAATTTAAACTCGCTCGCCCATGGGCGAGAGCGTTTAATTTCGTCCAGAATAAATGTTTAGGAGGTTGTAAATGAATGAAAAAATGTTAATAAGTATCATGACTCAAATTTCAGCTCGATTTGACTTGACTCCGCTAACTGACAGCGATTTAAAAAAATCTCGCCCATGGGTGAAAAACATATTGGCCCATGGACGAGAATATTTACTTTCACTGACAATTCATGTTTTTCCCCATTTTTTTGCAGTTTGTAAATAAATGTAAGTATATTTATTAGTGTCGTGACACGAAAATCAACTTATTGTGACTTAACTCTGATAATTTAGAGCGATTTAAAAATATCTTTTGGCCCATGGGTGAGAATATTCACTTTTACTCAAATTACATCTTTTTGCATGTTTTGGGGGTTGTAAATGAGTGAATGTATGTTCATAAGTATCATAATACAAATTTCAACTTAATTTGACTTAATTCCTCTAATTTAGAGCGATTTTAAAAAATCTCGCCCATGGGTGAAAAACATTTTGGCCCAGGGACGAGAACACTGCCTTTTACCCCAAATATATCTTTTCACGTGTTTTGAAGGATGTAAATGAATGAAAGTACATTTATGAGCATCATGACAGAAATTTTAACTCATTTGACTTAATTCCGCTAATTGAGAGCGATTTTAAAAACTCTCGCCCATGGGCGAAAACCATTTTGGCCCATGGGCGAGAAAATATTTTTTTCACTCAAAATAGATCTTTTTACATGTTTTGCAGTTTGTAAATGAATGCAAGCATATTTATAAGTATCATGACACGACATCCAACTCATTTTGACTTAATTCTGCTAATTTAGAGTGATTTAAAAACAATCTCGCCCATGGGCGAGAATATTTCCTTTTACTCCAAATACATCTTTCCAATGTTTTGAAGGATGTAAATGAATGAAAAAGGCTTTACGAGTATCATGACACAAAATTCAACTGATCTGATTTAATTTTACGAATTCAGGGGGATTTTAAAAAATATCCGAGAATAATTACTTTTACTCAAAATACATCTTTTCCTGTGGTTTGGAGGTTGTAAATGAATGAGGATATGGCACAAAATTCAACTCATTTTGACTTAATTCCGCTAACTACAAGAATCTGCACTTCCACTCCAAATACATAGTTTTTCTTATTGTTTTAGAGGTTGTAAATGAATGAAAGCGTGTTTATAAGTATCATTACGGTCTTAATTCGACTAATCTCGCTTGTGGACAAAAATATTTTCATTTGCTTGTTTTCTATTTTTTGCAAGCATATGGTTAAAATTCAGATGAAATTATAATGACAAATAATTTCAGTTTAATTTAGTGAGTTTAGTTCTATGTTGCACTCAGCAATATTCCAGCAACATGGCAGCGGTTTGTAGATAATCAATTTTTGACCAGACAGTCCAGTGATCAACAGCATGACCATCGACCTGCACAGTCGGGAACCGATGACATGTGGCAATCAAGTTAGGGAGTCTGACCACCCGATCCCCTTACTCGCCTCTTACGACAAGCATAGTCACCTTTTATGGCAAGCATTGCTTGCTGAAGCCCTGTTCTACTCCAGATCGTCACCGGTCCTGACCGCAGAGCTATGAAATTGAAGTTATTTGTGAAAGTCCTTACTCCAGTGACAGAAAGACTATGCTGGGACACATTAATAAGTCCGTGCTCCTTCAGAAGAAATAAGTAAGTAAGGATCCCCAACTGGGTAATTAAGTAAACAACTCAAAATACTGTCACTTTCTGCCCAGGACATCACGCGTCACCAGTCGTGAGCTAATGACCTTATAAAACCCCTCACAAAGGAAACACAAAGCACCAAAACTGTATTTCTTTCTAGGTGACACACGGTATGTTGTCAAAATTTTCGTTGTTGAATACATTCTATAGTGGGCAAAACCTTACGCTTGGAAAGTGTACCTACCCAGTAGTTTTAAGTGTACCTACCCAGTTTAGCATGTTTCGTTTTAATATTGTGGGATCCACTTTTAGTAATTCTCGTCTGTCCGTCCCAGGTTTTCTTCGACCGAGGTTTTATGGTGTATTCTCCTATTTGTCAGACCAGTAATAATCTACAACAGTGATAGGTCACTCGCTTGCTTTCTTTACCATTTGTACCAATTAACATGTTCCTCATCATGCTCCAGCGCACACAGTGACTTGGTTCGTTTCCAGCGCAACTTCGGCTGCGTTTAACAGTACTTCAGCCAGTTTACTGTATCAGTCGAAATCTCACAATGAATGAATGAATGAATGAATGAATTATAATACGAATTAAGAGCAAGATGTATATGTGAATGAATGAAAGAAATAATAAAAGAAAGAAGTACATATGTGAATGAATGAAAGAATAAATGATACACCACGGCCATCCCTTCCTAAACATGCTAAATAATGCAAAACTATCGTTAGATCACATGTGTTAACATCAGCTAATTGTAGTCTCTGTAGTATCTTCTTGGGATCCATGTCTGCTCAGGGACACACACGACATGCGAGTAGTTCCAATCACCCGCTTTATTATTCTGACGTAGTACGCAAGTTCACAAGTTACATCATGTGACCTCAGATGCTATAAGGCATACAACTACATCTCAGAATTATGCAAATACTACAATCCTCCCACAGTTAGTACTGAAAACATCCATTATTTTCAAACATAATATTTGAAAATATTTAAACCTACCACCAATCAAGCATGTAATAAATTCATAAATGTGTTACAACAAATAAATAGACCATCAAACATATCCCACTTTCATTATTATACAAGTCTAACAATGACATAATATGAAACATTCAAATATTCATTTCTTTACATAGTCTTTCAAATATGCAGGAGCACGACGTGTCCTTTGAGATCTTCTTAAACAAGCAGTATCTGCTGACAGTGTAGCAGATCCACTCAGTTCATTTTCTTCTTCAGTTTCAGTCACATTAGTACTCATATCTACAGCTAGATCAGTACAAAAGTTATCCTGTTGAACAGTAAAGTTCTCTGGCACTGAAGTTGCTTGTACTTGTGACTCAGTTCTGTCTGATACTAAGTTTCTCGGAATCATATCTTCAGGAATCTCAACATTGTCAAAGTTCACTGGATCCTCACATGGAGCATGTCTAAGAAATTTAGCATTTCTTACGCTGATAACACCTGTATCACAGTTCACAACCTGGAATGTTTCTTGATGATCACATATTTTACAGATTTGTACGTTGGAGTTAACTTACCACGCACAAAATTAGCAATGTACACCAGATCACCAACACTAAACATATGATGTTTCATACTGTTCTTCACATCTGCATATGTCTTCATCTTCTCTGCATAACAGAGTTTTCTTGATAATAATGGATCAGGTTTTGAGGAGTACAGCATTGGATATTTAGTTTTAATGTTCCTATGAAGCAATAACATAGCTGGAGTTTCACCAGTAGCTCGATGTGGAGTAGCTCTATACATTTGTAGAATTCTGGGTAACTGTCGTTTCCAGTCATTCCCATCAGTTGCTGCAGAACGGAATGCATTCTTCAAGAATCTATGAAAGCGTTCGATCTTTCCATTGCTCTTGGGAAAATATGGTGACGAACGGATATGTTTAATCCCTGCCATTCTCAAATATTTCACAAACTGTACGCTCACAAATTGGCGACCATTATCTGAAACTATGCTCTCTGGGAAACCATGTTCAGAAAATATTCTTTCCAAAGCTTCAATGATAGCACTTGATGTAATGTCTTTAATCACCACTGCAAATGGATACGAAGAAAAGTAATCTATCAACGTTAACACGTAGGCTGAATCAATAGGTCCAACGATGTCTATACCAACTTTCGACCACGGTCTTGGTGCTGGATCTACAGGTTGTAATGGAGTGTCATTTCTTAAAGGTTGATTCAGACCACAGGTAGCACACTTGTTAACAAGTTGTTCCACATCAAAATCCATCTTTGGCCAATAGAATCTTGTACGAAGGAATTGTTTAGTACGTACTATGCCTTGATGTGTCTCATGAGCTATACTCAAAACTCTCGACCTTAGTGATTGAGGAATCACTATTCTCTCTCCTCTCAAAAGAATTGAGTCATATGTTGAGAGTTCATTCTTGAACTTCAGATATTCCACCGACACATCACTCCAATCATCCGAGTTTATAGCACTTAATACTTTCACAATTTCTCCATCTTTGGATGAACAATTCCTAATTTCATCTATTGCAATTGAATCAATATCTAGTACACATGTGTCAACCACAGATCTGATATAATAGTCAGCCACATTATCACAATTCTTGGATGATAATGATTTTCTTGAAAAGAAATCTGCAATGTTAGATTTGCCAGCAATGTGTCTAATTTGGAAATCATATCCATTTAACTTCCATGCAAATCTTTGAATTCTAGGGGGTAACTGAACTGTTTTCTCTTGAGTTAGCATGTGAATCAACGGACGGTGATCTGTTTGTAAAATAAACTTCCTTCCCCAAAGATACTTGTGGAAATGTTCCACAGACCAGATACATCCTAATGCTTCTCGTTCTTTTTGTGAATACCTACGCTCAGTTTCTGTCAAAGAACGACTAGCAAATGCGATAGGTTGAAAACTACCATCATCTTGCTCTTGAAGTAAAACTGAACCCAAACCAACTGGACTAGCATCACAAACCAGAATAGTTGGAGCATCAACATCATAGAAAGCTAAACATGTGGCTTTACTAATAGCCTTCTTCAAAGATACAAATGCTGACTGACAAACATCATTCCATCTCCATTTCACTCCAGTTCTAGTGAGAAGACGTAATGGTTCACACAGATCTGCAAAACTAGGAATAAACTTCATCAAGTAATTGCACACTCCTAAAAATGAACGTAACTCAGAAACATTTTCTGGAGGATTAGCTAATTCAACAGCTGACACCTTCTTTGGATTAGGTCTGACACCTTCAGAAGAAACCACATGTCCTAAAACCTCTATCTCTGTCATACCAAGTTTACACTTGTCCTTGTTGAGCTTTAAATTGTACTCTCTACATCTTTTAAAAAGTTTTCTGAGCAAATTTTCAAGTTCTTCAAGAGAATCTGCATAACAAATCAAGTCATCAATATATTTCTCCAAACCTGTAATATCATGGAAAACATAGTTCATAGCATTTTCATATGCTTCAGAAGCTGAATTCAAGCCAAAAGGGAGTCTTTTGAATCTAAAGATACCTCTGTGTGTAACAAAACTTGTCAAATCTATAGATTCTTCTGCCAATAAAATCTGCCAAAATCCCCGTTTACAATCAAGCTTGGCAAAGTAGCGTGCTGATCTCATAGCATAGAGTGTATCATCTACAGTAGGAATAGGAAACTTCTCACGAACAACAGCCTTGTTGACCTCACGTAAATCACAACAAACTCTAATCTCAGAAGTATTTGGTTTCTGAACACAATGTATATTTGAAACCCAAGGTGTAGCATGATGAACTTCTTCAATGATATCATCATCAATCATTCTATCTAACTCAGAACTGACTGCTTCCACCATAGAATAGGGTAACCTACGAAGCGGTTGTGTAACCGGTGGGACTGATTCATTAACCTTGATTGTATGAGTAAAATCTTTAATTTGACCCAAGCCATCAAATACATCTGAAAATTCATCAAAAAGATGATCTAGATTTGTTGAAGAACTAACCTTGTTTACGTTGATCTGAAGCAAAGACAACTCAAGACTAGACTTCCTTCCAAGCAAAGATACCTCATCACCAGACATGACATAAATCTTATCTTCAACTTGATTATCACCAACTTTCAGAAGAACATCAAAATAACCAAGACATTCCATAGGCTGCTTCTGACCATAAGTTTTAAAATGTTTAGCTGTAGGAGAAAGTGGGAAATGTTTGAAATATCTATCATAAGTCACCTCTGAAATTATGTTCCTATATGAACCTGAATCTAAGAACATCTCCAAATCTCTACCATTTACATTCACAGAAGTACAGAGATCTGAATCAAAGTAATACACAAACTCAGCATCTTCTGAAAATGAATCTGATTCAGATGTTTCATCAATCAATACTGCATTCAATTTCTGCTTATCATTCTGTTGCTGAAATTTAACCTTACCACCTTTCTTTTTCTTTTAACAGCCTTCTGCTTTGAATGAGCTTGCTTATCAATATCTAACTTACCTAACTGAAACCTTGATGTATAACTAGACCTACTACCTGGAGTTGAACTACCAGCTGACTGTTTTGCTTTACATACTCTAGCCAGATGACCCTTCTTTTTACAGAACAGACAGTTGGCATTAATAGCATCACATTCAGAAGCCTTGTGATCTGAAAAACCACATCTGTAACACCGGCTATAAGACTGATTACCAGACTGAGTAAAGCTAACATCAACTTTGTTAACATTCCCTCTATTGGTGAAGGCCGTGTGGGATTAGTTAAACAAAGAAACCTAGTCGACCATGCCTCATAATCCTCTTACTCCGTAAATAAACAACGCACCTGATCTGTCGAAAATTGAAATTTTGTAAATTCGATGTTTCGGCCAATATGTAAGGAGGTAACCCGACGTTAACACTATGGCGTTAACACACCGGACAAAAGGTAAAAAAAATACGTTAACAGTACATGCTTTAATGTGGCCACTATGAACGAGGTAGACTATCTGATCAACACAGCTTATTATGGAAATATCTTGTGTCTGAAAGTGGTCCTTGACACGCTGAAACTTTCTGTCTTCTTTACTGTGGCCACTTTGTTACAATATGCAGTTTATAATGCTCGCAGATTCTTGATTCACGATGATGCCAACTTTCTCGATTACTGTTCGTGCGACGACTATCATTCAGGAATTGGTTCCACAGCTCCTTCTTTCACCGATGTCTTTGTGTATGTGTTCTCCCTCGTTAATTAGAGTAGAGCCGAGTCTTCTATTCTTAGCCTCAAGTTCTCCTAGGCAGTCGACACTCACACTCCTCTGCTTCTCGACAGTCCAGTTGTGTATTCGATCTAACAGTTGACAGTCCGGGTGTGAACCAAAAGAGGATACTAACATTCGGAGCGGTGGATCACAATGCTACACCGCATTTACCATAACGAATGCTTAAATCTCACTTTATGTAAATATAGCATCAAAACAAACTGAAATAATGTATTTTATTAACATGGTACTGCCTATAGTCGATTCGAATCACTGCTTCACGGTTCACTGACTGCCATGGATGCTTGCTTTTCCCACGGGGGGGGACTGATATATTCTCCCTCGAAAGGTCACGTGAAGCAATCAGAAACGGACATTCTTAAATGGAGTAGGATAAATGTGCCCTCTACGTACTTATAAACCTTGAACGCGCAGTTTCATTTCACCAGTTATGTACAAATATTGGTCTAGAATAATTTTATTTTTCAAAACCTTTAGTCTTAAATATGTATTGATGCAAGGGCTCCATATATGTTCTTGTTCATGTCCCTCTCGTCAAGCGTCAGAATAAACTTACAGTTATCAAAGCAGACTCACTCGCTGGGCCACTAGCAGTAAAAAACACAACAAAAACAAATAAATCAATAAATCTAAACAAATAAATGAAACACTAAAACCACCAAAATATGCATTAGTGAACAGGGTGTCCTCCCATTTTATGTATTTTTTGATCGATGGGTACAGAAAATTAATTAGGTGATGTGGGTATGTCATGCCTGGTTGATTTCTCAGGATTAGGTGAATTGGGTATGGGAGAGTTCATATACTATGACCAGAGGGGATTTAGCGACCGTATTGGAGTGACAGAATGACAAAACTCAGTGGTAGATTAATGAGTGTCTTTTTTATGCATTATGAAAATGTAATGGTAAATTATGACAAAATGCCCAATACCCGTCCAGCATGTCATACATATATGCATCATAAAATGATAATTTATCAACTGAATAATACCTAAAAAATTACTTTTATGATATGTATAACATCACATTTTAGTTGAAAGTTGCATGCGTTGAGCTTGTTAGATGTTTTAAAGATTAATGGAAAAGGCAGAGAAGGACACCCGAACCTGGGAACCTGGCCTGTTCCAGTGAGACGCCACGGTTCAGTGGTTACAAATATTCGGCCTTCTGTGCTCTCTGCTTATGGTGATGTACTAGGTGGGTGTACTACGTCAACAGGCAGCTGTGCAGTTAAGCTGGTGTATCATTTATTCTTTCATTCATTCACATATACATCTTGCTCTTAATTCGTATTATAATTCATTCATTCATTCATTCATTCATTCATTGTAAGATTTCGACTGATACAGTAAACTGGCTGAAGTACCTTTAAACGCAGCCGAAGTTGCGCTGGAAACGAACCAAGTCACTGTGTGTGCTGGAGCATGACGAGGAACATGTTAATTGGTACAAATGGTAAAGAAAGCAAGCGAGTGACCTATCACTGTTGTAGATTATTACTGGTCTGACAAATAGGAGAATACACCATAAAACCTCGGTCGAAGAAAACCTGGGACGGGCAGACGAGAATTACTAAAAGTGGATCCCACAATATTAAAACGAGTTGTTTACTTAATTATCCAGTTGGGGATCCTTAATTACTTATTTCTTCTGAAGGAGCACGGACTATATATTCTATATTTAAGTGGTTATTGGCGAATGTCAGTGGGGTTGACAAGACATATTTCAAAACAGCTTAAAGATCTCACAACGCTGTTTATTAATGTGTGCCAGCATAGGCTTTCTGTCACTGGAGTAAGGACTTTCACAAATAACTTCAATTTCATAGCTCTGCGGTCAGGACCGATGACGATCTGGAGTAGAACAGGGCTTCAGCAAGCAATGCTTGCCATAAAAGGTGACTATGCTTGTCGTAAGAGGCGAGTAAGGGGATCGGGTGGTCAGACTCCCTAACTTGATTGCCACATTGTCATCGGTTCCCGATTGTGCAGGTCGATGGTCATGCTGTTGATCACTGGACTGGATTGATTATCTACAAACCGTGGCCACATTGCGGGAATATTGCTGAGTGCAACATAGAACTAAACTCACTAAATTAAACTGAAATTATTTGTCATTATAATTTCATCTGAATTTTAACCATATGCTTGCAAAAAATAGAAAACAAGCAAATGAAAATATTTTTGTCCACAAGCGAGATTAGTCGAATTAAGACCGGAGTGATACTTATAAACACACTTTCATTCATCTACAACCTCTAACACAATAAAAAAAACCTATGTATTTGAAGTGGAAGTGCAGATTCTTGCAGTTAGCGGAATTAAGTCAAAATGAATTTTGTGTCATGATACTTATGAATATATCCTCATTCATTTACAACCTCCAAACCACAGGAAAAGATGTATTTTGAGTAAAAGTAATTATTCTCGGATATTTTTTAAAATCCCCCTGAATTCGTAAAATTAAATCAGATCAGTTGAATTTTGTGTCATGATACTCGTAAAGCCACTTTCATTCATTTACATCCTTCAAAACATTGGAAAAGATGTATTTGGAGTTAAAGGAAATAGTCTCGCTCTAAATTAGCAGAATTAAGTCAAAATGAGTTGGATGTCGTGTCATGATACTTATAAATATGCTTGCATTCATTTACAAACTGCAAAACATATAAAAAGATCTATTTTGAGTGAAAAAAATATTTTCTCGCCCATGGGCCAAAATGGTTTTCGCCCATGGGCGAGAGTTTTTAAAATCGCTCTCAATTAGCGGAATTAAGTCAAATGAGTTAAAATTTCTGTCATGATGCTCATAAATGTACTTTCATTCATTTACATCCTCCAAAACACGTGAAAAGATATATTTGGGGTAAAAGGCAGTGTTCTCGTCCCTGGGCCAAAATGTTTTTCACCCATGGGCGAGATTTTTAAAAATCGCTCTAAATTAGAGGAATTAAGTCAAAATAAGTTGAAATTTGTATTATGATACTTATGAACATATTTTCACTCATTTACAACCCCCAAAACATACAAAAAGATGTAATTTGAGTAAAAGTGAATATTCTCACCCATGGGCCAAAAGATATTTTAAATCGCTCTAAATTATCAGAATTAAGTCACAATAAGCTGATTTTCGTGTCACGACACTAATAAATACACTTACATTTATTTACAAACTGCAAAACATGGGAAAAACATGCGTTTTCAATGAAAGTAAATATTCTCGTCCATGGGCCAATATGTTTTTCACCCATGGGCGAGATTTTTTTAAATCGCTGTCAGTTAGCGGAGTCAAGTCAAATCGAGCTGAAATTTGAGTCATGATACTTATTAACATTTTTTCATTCATTTTCAACCCCCAAAACATTTATTCTGGACGAAATTAAACGCTCTCGCCCATGGGCCTGCCCATGGGCCGCTGTTCGCCCATGGGCGAGCGAGTTTAAATTTCGAGTTTTCGAAAAAATAATTTTTCATTTTTTCATCCTTAGCACATATTCATAATAGCTGCATGTTTATTTGTGCCAAATCTCTTGTAAGAGAGTGGCCACAGTGCGGATACTTTCTGGACTATTGTGAGTCCAGAATTAAATTGTGACGTGTTAGATGTTTTTGACCTATAATGTGAAACTAGCAGTGAAAATTGTTTCAACAGATTACCCAGTGGCATCCAAGATGGAGGACGCGACCAAACGCATGCAAGACAGCTGTCGACGTGAGATACTACGCAAATCATTGTACATACAAAGACTGCATGTATCTATCGCTTGAACGTCTTGTAAGTGGTTGTAGTAGCATATACGAAGAACAAGCGTGTTGATATTAACACAATGTCTAATTTACACGACAACAATTTGCCAATTGTTCCACGGTTTCCTAACTTTCTGTTCTTTCCTGTCTATATTGTGTGAAGAATGTAAAATTGGTATTTATGTAAATACGATGGAGAGAGCGTTCTAAGTGGTACCCTTGCACCCAATGTAGTTCTCATAAATAAAATGTGTTCAAACAACACATTACCAGAGACAGTGTTGACACCCAGTGTTCGTAAATATGGTTCAGCATGCTCTGCACTAACAGTATCACCACTGCAAATAACATTTGCGAAAAGGAGCAAAAGTTTGTTTGTGGGCGGACACCCTACCGCAATACTTGCGCTATTCGAGAACGGTGTGTAAACTGATCAGAAAATCATGTGAATGCCGCGAAGATCCAGCATAAAGATAAAACACGACTCGTAAACACGACTGTAAATAAAAGTGACAAAACCCTTTTCCACATCTATACGAAATCTCGAGTCTACAATGCTGTGGCTCTGTCGTGTATAAATTTGTTTCAGCAGCATTGCAGCTGCACGATGCTGCTTATATACAACTGCAGACCAGACTGTCGGGTGATTGTCACCATGCGATACGATCACAAAGCATGTGTATATTGATCACTATGATATTGTGTTGATACCAAGTCTTTGCGAAGGTAAGCGTATTCTGCCCCACCGGTGGCACCCGTCATACGTACATGCAAAGTCTAGCCAATTCTTCACATGAAATAATTCGGGAACGTTTGGTACAAGTCAATTGCACACATATTAGATCTGAAAACGTTTGTAGACTATTAAAAAATATTTATTCGTAATCGAGTGTTATCGAGATGACCCTTAAAGCACGAATAAACTCAATTTTTGGGTACTCATTTTATCACTGCATATGAACGACTTCTGGTTAGTCACGGAACACCATTCTGTTTTTAGAAAAACATGTGGCTAATTAATACCAAGCGCTTAAAAGTTGCTAAAAAGCCGTCTCCTTCTCTCTCTCCCGCAAACGAAACCACAGACAGGTTACGTGACTCTGTCGCCAGAGCCCTGAGGTCATAGAATAAACGATTTTCAGTTAGTTGTATAGAAGGTGTGTAGGAAGCTCGTCATTTTGCTGATTTCTCGACGACACCAAAGACATGCCGAATTGTTGTGTTGTCGTCAATTGCTCCTTGGGGTCGGGTGATGGTGTCACAGATTTCCACCGGACCCCGTAGTTAAATTGGTTGTTTGTGTGTGCGAAGCGAGAGTTGTGGAAGCCTGTGGTATATACTAAATCGGATGGTTCGCCCCCTACAACGCTTCCAGAATAGAAAATGGAGTTCAAGTTTCATCGAGTTTATAAAATCAAGACTGCTTACTACACATTGCTGACCAAAAGGATTTTGCATGAATACAACGCTTTCTTCCTCGGAAGCGAGGTTGTGGTCAAAGTGACAATATTATCGTAAGTAATATTATAGTGACCTTGGCCTCGCTTCCAAGTGTGAAATTGTTATGTTATAAACAATGTCATGTCAAATCCTAATGTCCATCAATAAAATACATATTTTACTATCAACGAAAAGTAATTTTGCTTTTGTAAGTCGGTGAAAACAAACTTAAATAGCATTTATACTCAGACAGGGCGCCGACATTTTTGAAAATCGTGAATTCACGAGCTAAAGTCCGTTAGAATTAATGAGATTATGGTTTGTTTTCATCAAGTTAGAAAATCAAAAGTACTTTCTACAAGTAGTTAAATATGTATTTGAATCATGGCCAAAAGGATTTTGCATGACACAACTTGTAACATAACGACTTCTTCCACGGAAGCAAGGTTGGGGGTCGAAGTGACATTAACATTGCAAGTAATATTATATTGACCTCCACCTCGCTTCCAAGAGTGAAAGTGTTATGTTACAAGCAATGTCATGCAAAATCCTATTGTCCATCAATAAAATGCATATTTTACTACCAGAAGAAAGTAATTTTGATTTTGTAAATCGGTGAAAACAAACACAGTTTTAACTTAAATAGCATTCATTCTCAGACAGGGCGCCGACATTTTTGAAAATCGTGAAGTCACGGACTAAAGTCCATTTGAATTAATGAGATCATGGGTTTTTTTTCATCAAGTTAGAAAATCAAACGTACTTTCTACTAGTAGTTGAATATGTATTTGAATCATGACCAAAAGGAGTTTGCATGACACAACCTGTAAGATAACATAAGGTAGATCGGGGGTCAAAGTGACAAAACTGCGCGATAAATTTCTTCACTTGCTACATTTACTTGGTTTGTATCGTTCACTCACCAGTATGTAGACACTTGTCAATATACGTCTTTATATTTAGTCTCATAATCCTAATTACTTAATAATCATACTTGTATGCATTTTAAAACTTAATAAAAAAAGCGATCTGCGAATGTATAACAGGAATGTAATACATAGACATGTTATAGTTTGCCTTTATGAATCATAATTCGCACGCACGCCCTAGTGTATGTCGTCTGTATCATTTCATTTCACGACGAAAACAATGATTCCGTTGAAAGCAATAAAAACAAAATGCAAATATTAAAATCAAAACAAATTAGGGTTATAGGTGCAATGTCAGGCTATTTCGTTCTTCGAGGAAAGTATCCATCAATATCCACAAAAACGAGTGATCTATAATTCATCTGCAGATTCCCTTTTTGCATAATGTGCGTCATTCTTTTAGTAAAGTAATTTTGTTAGCAAATAATGAGCAGTCAGTCAATGCATTGGCGGTTAATCCTTTGAAAAGAAGGGTGTTGTTTTTACATTGACACATACACGACAGAGTGTATTCAGTGTAGATTAGTAAATGTACATGCATAAACACTACCTTTTGACAAATCCCCCATTTAAATCCCCATAAAACTAATTAATCACTCAGCGTGTTATCGGTTAATCCTTTGATTACAAAAGAAATGCCAAATGGGGGCCTTTGTCGGGTAATCTATGTGGTGTTACCACTAATTATACCTGTCATAAATTCATTAACTGAGCATCAAGAGAATGATGACAAATAACGTGTAGGTTTATACCACCTAACACGGATTACAACCTAGCGACACCAAGTGATTTTGACTGAATCGTCTATGAAAACAAGGTTTGTAACTCGGAAACTAGAAAAGCAGGAGACAAAACTAAATGATAGAAGATTGTGAGAACATATAGATTTCATTTTTCACAACAGCTTTCGCGATTCCAGGTTTGTACAAACCTGTAAACGAAATAGTTTACCCTCTGAAATGTAGATGAATTCTGCATAGACCTTCATATCTATCCCTACAATTACGTCACGGAGCCGGGTCGCCCTGTTGGCTAAAATTTCGTTTGCGACTGAAATTGTGCACTGTTGTCAAAAAGGTCGATTTAAGGTAATGAAAGATCGAACTGAGCAGTTTTAATGACGGGGTTTCATTTATAACGATGTCAATGAGTCATTTATGCATTTGCACCCCCTAGAGTGATCTTAAGAGTGAGTGAGGTAAAATTTAACGTCACCTCGTCAATATTCCAGCCATATCGTGACGAGAACAACTAACATTATACTAGAAATCAATAAAATTAGAAATTAAAAACCGGTTGACGAAGAACAGTAAAACCCCTACTGTATCACAGGTATCTATTTAACACTAGTAATTAAATCTAAAACAGATTAACTAGAATTGCAATGAAAAATGGAAAACTATACATCACCAACAACTGAAGATAGATCAACATACTGGGTACCAGGGGGACTTACAATACATTTGCTTCCTGGACAGACCCTAGCTGGATTCCCTCCAGCCTCCAACGCACTTAAGGCAAGTCTAGTCAAACATTTAAAAGCCAAATATTCTACGATTTGAATTTACCTTGAATGTTTTGGGGCCTACATACCCTCTTAGGAGGGCAATATTTTAAAGCACTTTAACCCCCATGAGGATACAGTCACTAACAATCTGAGTTATTATTTCAAACTTTCAATCTTAAAATATTTTTCTGTTTACAAATCACTAAACAAATCTAATTCTTCTTAATATGCAATAACTAAATGAGAACTGATACTATTTAAAATACCATTATGGCCCTTAAGAGATGGCCACCTGTGCTATGATAGAATGCCAGCCGATATTGTTCGATATCTTACGTCACACATAAATGTCGCTCACCGGTAATTTTTAATGTACCCCACTTAAAAGCTAGGTACATTGCAATGAACCCCGCTGCCAGTACCGATGTATTGCACATGCAAATCGACGGAAGGGTCTGCAAAAACTACCGATGGCTGCGAAAATGTTCAAACGTCATCCCTGTGAATATTAGGAAGGGAATTACACTGCGGCGATTTTACTAACATAATGCATGCGGGGAAAAAATCCAGCAAGATGCAAGATTCGTATTCATACAGGTTGGCTGAAGTGTACAATCCGATACCCATGCTTCAAAAAGTAAAATAAAGACGGGGCCCATGGGTTGGTTGATGTACCCTCCATTTTGAATCGCTTCTTATTGCCAATCCAAACAATCTGGTTCAAAGCAGACGTCTTGAAAATGATGATTCTGAAAATATTTCTAATAAGCATGATTCATAGTGTTAAAACCTGATTTCATAGCTGAGGAGTATTTTTACTGTAATTTATTTTGCACTTTCAAAAGCCACTCGTGTATTCTGTGTAGAGGTGTTGAATGTACCCGTATAGTTTCCACTGTGTCTCTGTGCGTGCAGTACGTCAATTTGCTGTCCAAGAGTTTACTTGCCATTCATGAAGTTGTTGTTTCGGAGCACAAAATATAAAATAAGGTCAAAGAATGAATTTTGCATTTGTGTTCATATTTATTCCAGTGCCTAATAAGGTCACAGGCCTATAGTACCTAACAATTATAATACATACAATTAGACATAGTACGAAAATATAAATAGAATTGTAAAAGTTCACCCAGCTAAGTTGCAGATTTTCATTTTGTATTTCTGTTTTATCTGCATATGGATAAATGAACATAGCTAAACATAGCAGAACGTAACCATTTGCATTTGATAACAAGAAATATAATTTACTTAAATGTAAGTAACACTATGTAAAGAAGCATTGTATTTACGTTGCATGTAATTTGTCCTAAGTGTATAGTCTTACTGTATATGCTCCAACAGTCCTCTGAGCCCAAATGCTCAGCTGCCAAAGCCCCGCACCATCATGGGTGCACATGCACAACTGTCAAAGGGGAAGGTTTCACACATAAAAACAGTTTAATATATATTTTAAGACCATTCAAACACGTATCTACATACTGCTCTCCTAATGTCTCTGAGTTAGTAAGTATTGAATCTGATCTGAATAGTGCAATCGGTAGTCTGTGTTTTTCAGACATCAAGTTTGTTACAAATTGCTGAACTGAATCAAGAAATACCAAAGCGGTTCATGATGAAAGGTTATGCAGTGTGGACTACTCTAGATGCTTATGACTAATCCTTTCGAAATAATTCGATTTTCAGGACATACCTCATAAGTGGTGAAGCAAGCGTAGGCATCAGGAAGTCAGCTAGATATTTTATGGCCCATCACTCAATTTCATCTCTGCATATATAAACTTCACCAAAAGAGTCCTCAGAAAACACTTAAAGTGACAATTAACATAGCAAAGACATAGTCAACGTCTTGGTTACCAAGTTGTGTTGGTATTGCTGGTACGACGAGTGTTGATGCTTACACTTTAACTGTTCTGATAAATCAGTATTTCACACTTCGCTACAGCGATTTTAAACACTGCATCAGCAATAGGTTCGTAGACAGAAGGTGATGGTGATGGGACACCCACGTACAGGAATGTACAGACACATTTCATGAATTTAAACCCAAATTATGGTACACCTGATGGAGTTTTCCATTGTATAATGATTTGGTGTTTGCCCTTGTAATTGGTTGTACTTTACTGGACAGAAACGGAAATCAGTGGGTTCGTTTATGACGATACGGAGTTGAATCTCTTCCTGATTTGCGATGAGCAAAGATCAAGACGCTGGTTGTGAATCTGTGGTGGTAAATATCTGTTTAGGGTTGTGTTTTGTATCTATATGCTTTTTTAGTGCCTGGTCATGTTTTGGTCATGACTTCAACGCTGCCACAAAATGACCATTTCATGTACATGACCCCTATTGCAATACTTTACAACCCACACAACACAGAAGTCTCGCCTAACGTTTGAAGAATTTTTGTGCACAAGAAACCTGGCAAGAGATATCATCTTTATTTTTAGGAACAGCCTTTCCATAACTGTGAGTCTTTACTTCCCATAGGTGTTGTGAATCAGGCAAGACATGCCTCTTGTTCCAATATTTGCGAGGTGGCCTAGTCGTTATAAAGCGTTCACTCGTCACACGGAGGACTTGTGATCGATTCCCCACACGGGCGCTATGTGTGAGCCCCGTCTCTTGAGTCCCTGGCCGTGATGTTTCTGGATTATAGATAACAACGACCTACTACTGAACTCACCCGCTCCAGTACTCGCTCATTAATGAACCTCGGATGTTTTAAATTAACCTGTTTGACTGTCATTTGAAACAGAGCACACGGTAAAAAATTGGGACCAAATCTAGATATCTAAGGATATCTAAGCCAGTGATTCTCATCTCATCAAGATACGTCGGATAAAACTTTCGTTTCCCTAATATCCCTGAGACGTTTTGAACGACATTGTTAAAAAAAGTTCTGTTAGTGTCCGCCGGCCAATGACAATACGACAGAATGCAGGCATAGCGGCACCCTCAGGAAGAGATGCGTGAAAGCAAGAGAAGTAGAAGAATCTGGTTTGATATACTGGCGAATTTGCACTGCTTATCAACGAAAACGATCAATTTTCATAATCTTTCTTGTTCATGACAGGCGGTGGGGTAGCCTAGTGGTTAAAGGATTCGCTCGTCACGCCAAAGACCTGGGTTCGATTCCCCACATGAGTACAATGTGTGAAGCCCATTTTCTGGTGTTCCCCGCCGTGATATTGCTGGAATAATTCTACAACCGGCGTAAAACTAAACTCATTCACTCACTCTTGGTCATGATCAAAGTACTTGTTTCTAGTTTTGTCAAATTATTACATTTTCTCAAATAATGTTTACTCTAGAAAGGACTGTGAACCAAAACATAATTAACCTTACACTAGACGCTTTAGGTTCGTGAGACAAGCCGCACTCCCTCATAAAGCATTTTCAAAAATACTTTTCTGAAACTACCATAAACACAAAGTGACAGGATAAAATCTGTCGTTCGCGTTAGCGTTTGGGATGTTTAATCAAAGAAGAAAACACTAGGCAATCTGAATTAGTCGTAGTTCAGTGTACTGGTCATACTTATTATTTTATTCAATCAGATATTTTTCCTGATATTATTCATATTACTCTCTAACTGTTACAGTCCTCTATTTCAAAAGGAATGCAGATTATGCTATTGAATACTCGCTTTTCTGGCATAAATGTAAGACTTTGCATTTGAAGACAGTCGCTCCTCTTCGAAAGGTTCAGAAGTAGATTTTCTTTTCCAGTTCCATTCTCTCCTTGTTATCAACAAGTTCAGCAAACCGATTCAACTCAAACTGTTTACACGTGACAAACCAACTAACAAACTCCTCTCCAAGTGCTCTAATAAGTTCTGTATCAGCTTGCAAATCCTTTAAAGCCTCATCGAGCGTAGATGGAAGGGGCTCTGCTTCCTTCAAACTCGTACTGGGTGGACATTCTAACTTGTTCTTGACCCCATCCAAGCCGGCAGCAATTGTGGCCGCCATGACAATGTAAGGGTTGCTTCTTCCGCTTGGTATTCTGTTCTCCAGGTAGGTTCCTGAAGGTCCGTGATTCTTGACACGAAGAGAGGCATCTCGGTCCTCAATGCCCCAGAAGATACTTCCTGGAGCCCAAGGCTGGTGAAGTCTCCTGTAACAGTTGATTGTGGGCGAAGTTAAAGCAGTCAACGCCCTGCTGTGTTTGAGGATCCCAGCTATCCACTGTTTGGCAGTTGTTGACAACTTGTCACTCGCCTTTTGGTCATAGAAGGCATTTTCCCCGGTGTCTTTGGACAGCAATGAAAAGTTAAAATGGGCCCCGCATCCATTTTCCTCCAGATCCAGCTTGGAGATAAAAGTAGCCTTTAAGCCATTCAAATCAGCCAACTCCAACAGGCCTTGTTTCAGGTTGAATGTTGCATCTCCCCCTCCTATACCATATTGCGGTTTCATCACAGCTTCAAACATTCCTGGCGCATATTCAGAATGGATTCGGTCCATATCAACGCCTGCTTTGAACAATTCTCCGTCAAACTTGAACAAGAGTGGCCCAGTTTTGTTTTGACTTCTGTGACACATGTAGTCCTTCCCATTGAACAGTGGTTTCATTGTATCCGCACAGAACAAAAAATATTCTATTTCAAACCCAGAATATAACTCAAAACCGAGTTCACCAAGACGTTGGAGTTGTTGCCTTAGAACATACCTGGGACAGGCGACTTGGGGAGAGCTGTCGATCTTCCAGCGCGATTCACACAAAATTTCAGCGACCTTGAACTTCCCATCTCCTCCCCATGGAATCGGCCTAAGAGTATCAAGGTCTGGCACAATCGTCATGTTACCATGGTGATAACATTTCTCGTGGGCTAGTGCAGCTACTTCAGTTTCAAAACCGAATACCAGAGCGCCTGAAAGAACAGATATTACATGTTTAACATTTATGTTGGCTGTTGACTTGCTGCGTTAAGATACTTGATCGTTGTAGTTAACTTAACTAGCATCTATGCATTACGATTCAAACAAAAGATACACTGACCCAAAAAAGAAACGCATAGCTGAAATCTCATTTTTAAAGTAGATTTTTTCGGAAAATATGGAATGGAATGACAATTAATGTAAATATTAAGTGTTTTTATAGTCAATACAACCAAAACAGACAAACAAACACAACCTCTGGTGATTATTCGCCACACCACAGCACCTTGAAAACGCTTTGTATAATCTGCACGTGGGAAAATCTGAAAGCATTATGCACGTGCAAATGCAGGATCTCAATCTTGATTATGATGGCTATAAAAGGGGACAGGTCCTGTTGCGATTCATTCTTCGAATTTCTTTCTATGTGACGCGAAAAATGCCAAGGTTAAATGAAGAAAACAGAAATAGAGCCATTGGACGTCTGGAAGCTGGGGAAAGTCAGTCATCAGTTGCCAGACGTCTGAATGTGAGGCGGAGCACGATTTCCCGTCTCTGGCAACGATACACGCAACACAACTCGACCAGAGATCGTCCAAGGAGTGGGAGACCAAGGGTGACAACTCCAGCACAAGACCGTTACATCCGGGTGCTTCATCTGCGTAATCGGGCCGTCACTGCTACGTATACCGCTGATCACGTTCCTGGGCTGCGTAGAGTCTCTCCACAAACCATCAGGAATCGCCTAAGAGAGCATGGAATTCGACCTATGCGACCTCATGCAGGACCTGTTCTGCATCCCCATCACCGTCGTGCACGTCTTCAGTGGTGCAGGAACGTTCGGGCATGGAACCTATTGAATTGGAGGAGGATCTGGTTCAGCGATGAGTCACGTTTTCTGCTGTACAGACATGATGGAAGGATGCGTGTTTACAGACGTCGAAATGAGAGATATGCTCGACAGTGCGTTCGTGAGGTCAACAGACACGGTGGTGGAGGTGTAATGATGTGGGGAGGCATATCTATGAACGGCAGGACACAGTTGGTGCATGTGCAAGGGAATCTCAATGCTGTACGCTACCGGGATGAAATTCTGAACCGTCATGTTGTTCCTACAATTGACGCTAGAAGGGAAATTTTCCAGCACGACAATGCAAGACCGCACACAGCACGCATTACCACGGATTTCCTTGCCAACAACAACATTACAGTTCTTCCATGGCCCTCAAAATCGCCGGATTTGAACCCAATTGAACATTTATGGGACCAATTGGGTAAACGGTTACGACGTCGACAGCCGCAGCCACAGACACGTCTACAGTTGGTGAATGCGTTGCGAGATGAGTGGAGAAGAATCCCACAAAGGCGGATACGACGTCTTATACAGTCAATGCCCAGGCGATGCAGAGCAGTGATTGATGCCCGTGGTGGTCACACCAGATACTGACTTTCTCACTATGCCATGGAAAATAGAGACGCTTAATACCACTGTGAATGATTGTATATGTCTTGACACACATTTGTTAATACCCGTGTGAATTATCATTGCTCAAGTTCCATTACTTTTTGTGCAATTTAAGTTAATAAATCATCTCTCATAACATTGGATTTTCACCTATGCGTTTCTTTTTTGGGCCAGTGTACCTTCAGCAATGACCCGTGAAACATTTTTAAAGTTATGCTGTTCAGTTTGCTGTAAGTTTAATTTTCTGAAAATGCGTCTGAGCCCAACCTGTGCCATCAAAAAAGAAACTCACATTCTTTCAGTTCTTTCATAGAAAGCTATCATTATTCCTTCCGGTGTATGTTGTGTATGTAAAAATTTCTTTCTGGAGACTTTTAAACTCATTTAACTAAGCACTTTATCCATATTTACGGCCCAGATTATGTCTAAACTGAAGATGCATACTACAAAAACGTATAGTCCTCAAAATGAAATATGCTTACATTTGTTGAACCTCAAATATCTAAACCTCTCTATCACAGTCAGAAAACCTGGCAATGTCTTTCAGTATGTTGTTTTGATTTGGTCTTCTACTTCCATTTTGAATTATCACCTGTCCTTGGTGATTTGTCCACAGTTTGGCTGTGGAATGTTTTAGGTATATTGTACTAAACTATCTTAGTAAGTAGAAAACACTAGGTATTGATCCTCTGGCTATTGAGTTATCATCGTCACAATGTCACAAACTTCATGCATTTGGGCTACATTTGACCACAATCGCCAGCAGCTGACAAGTTGATATAAATCCAGCTAGGGTAAATGGAGGTAGCAAAGGCACTGTAAGTCTCCATGGTGCCTAGTACGGTGATCTACCTTCAATTGTTGGCAATCTAGGCGAGCCAGTTTTTACATTGTACTTTGTTTTCATATTATATTTAATTTATATTATATTACACACATCTTTTAATGTCAAATATGTTCTCGCCAGGATATGGATGAAATATTGCCGATGTGACGTTACATATTAACTCACTCACTCACAAAGTTCATGTTTGGCGATGGCTATGACCTAAACCCCTCTTGCTTTCCATGGACGATAGGAGACGTTCCTTGTCGCATTTTTTGTGTGCGACTGTATTCACGTTTCTGTTGCCATCGACATAAGCATCCATGTTCGAATAGACATAGGTGTATGGCTCTTCGAATTAGTCATCAGTCATCAAATCTCTCAGTACATCAAAGGCTGCACAAGTGACATGTTTGACGTTGATGACTACACTGGTTTACTTACAGTCGCGGCTATTTTCATACATCTAGATCGAGGTACTAGCCCCATATCTCCTGAAAACAGTTTCACATTGTACAGTATGTATGTACCTAGAGGCTGAATTAATGATACCACACTTAACTACACTCAACCTTTGAGTCTACATGCAACAGAGCACATAGTCGTCATATGCTATCTCTCTTTGCACATGTGTGCTCGGGAAGTCCTTCTTAAGGGACCAGTTTTTTTAACCATTCTGTTACGCTGTTGGTTTCTTGATGCATCACAGTACCAATCATCCCCGACACTGTCCATCAACAGAAACAAAGAAGACCGTAATCCGTGATGACAAATCAAGCAGACGATGCAGGATGTAAACTAAAGGGAGATAACTCTGTCACGACTACTACAGACATGAAAAAAACCACAATGAAAACTATTCACTTGAAATTTAATACCAAATCCCAAGACACCGAAATTGAATTTTAATTATCCATAAACATAATATTTTGTTTGGTTAACATTTACGGTCAAAAATTGAAGTTACAATGTTGATATAAAAATATCGAGGTGGCAGGAGAAAGGTCACTTGCACTCGAGCAGCTGATTTAAACGAGGTAGGGGCATTATGACTTCTCTGTCGTTGAATAACCTTATGTGGTTACACGCGTTGAGTACCTTTCAACTGGTTAAACAACACCTGTTTCAAATAACAAAAGTTATCTCACAAAGATATCAGAACACGTATGTAATATTCTAGAAACCGCATATCGTACTTGTAACTCTCGTGGGATCCGTGGGATCTTAGCGCACTGTTGCATTTGTGTTATAGGAGAAGTGGTGGCTGATTTAGTAAATGTGGCGGTTTGAGAAATACCCCAACATTGGGAAAGATTTTTCGGGGTCAATTATTACTGGCTGATAGCCATTCGGAAAGCTAGTGTATAATTCTCAGTACGGACGGTGTTGTGTATAAGGTGTGTAACGTATTATGAATATGGGGATAAATCTGTGTGTCTGTTCAAGTAAATCAGTGTGACTAAGTGAGTTGATACGTCGGTACGAAGGAGTCGGTGTGTCTGAGTGAGTCCGTATGTCTGTTTGAGGTGGTTCATAGATCTGTATGGGCAAGTTGGGGTGGCTAACTGAGACAGTAGGTGTGTATACCTGAGTGTACTGGCATATCTGTTAATGAGATCGGAGTGTTATTCTGGTGAGTCAGTGTGTCTGTCAGAGTGAGTTGGTGGGTAAAGTGAGTCAGAGTGTGAGGGTGTCAACGTCTGTTAGTAAGTCGATGAGTAAGTTCGCGTGTGTTGGTGTGACTGAATGACTCAGTATATCTCTTTGAGCAAGTCTTGTATCTGTCTGAGTGAGTTGGTGTGTCTGCTTGTGTAAGTTGGCGTGTTATTTTGAGTGTGAAGTATTCATTTAAAATGAGCAGATGTGTATGCTCGATGCTTGGGTGAATTAATGCTTTTTTTAATGTGAAATAATGTTTTAACTGCGGTGTCTATTAGGCTCTATGGGGCCCGGTTGTTACATGTGTCTTATGCCTGTATGTAATATGAAACGACATGACACGGAAATAAACTATTCTTCTCTGTGTGAGAGGAAAGTGGCTATGTCTCCTGTGTCCCGGCTAACTATATACTTCCACATGAAAAGACGTTTGTTTGTCGATACTACATACCTAAACATATAATTATGTGTGAAGGTGTGTATCATAAACATAAATCGCCAAGGTGAAGTGAACAACTCATATGTGATGTAAGTTATGCATGCTCGCTGTGATCTGTAGCAAATGAAGAAGGAGAGCTGGTTTCAGTGTCCTACAAAGATATGAAACTACCTTGAAAGAATCTCTGTGTGTGTGTGTGAGCGTGAGTGAGTGAGTGAGTGTATGAGTGAGTGAACGAGTGTGTGTGTGAGTGAGTGTGAGTGTGTGTGTGTGTGAGTGAGTGTGTGTGAGTGTGTATGTGTCTGTGTGGGCGTGAGTGAGCGAGTGAGTGTGCGTGTGAGTGTGTGTGTTTGAGAGTGCGTGTATGAGTGTATGTGTGTGTGTTTGAGAGTTAGTGAGAGTGTGTGTGTGAGTGTGTGAGTGTGTGAGTGTGTGTGTGTGTGTGTGTGTGTGTGTGTGTGTGTGTGTGTGTGTGTGTGTGTGTGTGTGTGTGTGTGTGTGTGTGTGTGTGTGTGTGTGTGTGTGCTCCAGCTCTGCGATAGTACTCATTTAGTATCGTTTAGTTCAAATATAGGAATTGTATTATGTGAAACCTAAATGCCTGTGGGAGATTTCAGTTGATTCAGTTTCAGGGGATGTACTTAAAACATCAAACGTTGCGATGTTTTCACGCTAATTGGGATGTTCTTTCCAATCACTGTCGCACAACAGACGTATTTACAATCTAAACGTTCTGCAGTCAGGATAATATATATTAATGACAAACTGCGGTTTTCGCCGTGATTTGTAGCCGTTTTTGACAAGTCGAGGTCCTGTTATGTCCAAATGGTGACGTTTGTGGTCCGTTTTACCCTCAACGCATACACATACATGAATACGTCTGAATACGGAAACGCCTATGAAAAAAGGAAGATTTGTTTATACAAAAGGAGATTTCATTTGTAGAAGCTGCACAGACATTGTTTCAATGCAAATACACGAATGTGACGTAAAGATCACATTACGAATAGCTTACCCTCAAACATGTCAAGTCCTTCTTCCATATACTTTGCAGCGTTGCGACTTGGAACTACTTGACCACGACTTATTCCATTGATGTCACAAATAGCAAATCTGATATAGTCATAGTGAGCTATCTCCGACAAGACCCTCTCCAGCTTCGACATGTTGACGCGGAGGTGCTTGCAATCAAACAGTCATGTCGGGCGGCTGTACCCTTGTCAAGACGAGGCTGCTCTGACAAAAGAAATAGCCTAACTTCCTGTCCGCTGAGGGGTGATTGTACCTGTTTTTGTTGCTAATGATCATAGGGGGTGGGGAATGCCACGCATTATCTTCGGGATGGGGGTGGGGGTTAATATTGAACACATGTATATTTTTTAATATATCATTATTTAGAAATTATGCTAAGTAATTATGTGAAAGGGTGCAATTTTTTGTACAGGGCATGCAGCGGGCGGCGGGGAGAGTCCTACGCCTGCACCCCCTATCCCGGCCATAAATTATGATGAATGGTGTCCTGATGCTCTGATTCTCAGATGATTCGAGCTCACGCTCATAAAAATTCATAGCGTCTATATATAGCGGGCATGGATAGTTGGGTCACGTTTCACTCCCCTAAGACCCATCGCAGCTGACGGAGGTACATACATATAACCTTGACCGTCACATATAAACAGGTCACCGTGGTGTTAAATACTAACACCTTCACATTATTCAAGTTAGTAAGTCATTTGTGTTACCTCTAGAATATAACTACCTTTGAGAACACCTGGTGTCATAGTTGATTTTCAACAGCTGTGCTGTAAAGGACGTTTTATACTGATTTGAACTTATTGCCTGTAGGGTCAGGGATATAGTACAGTTTGTTAATGTTGACTGAGCAGTACATTCAATGTTATTTAAACATTTCACTGGTGTGAGGTCAAACTATATCTCCTAGGCCATCACTGCACTGCAAGTCTAATAGTAGACCAGTGTTGAGAGATGCACATTTTTCACTGAAACTAATGAAGAAGGATTTTTTATGATAAATAATCTTACCCTCGTGTCTACTGATATGAATTAAAATAACACTCGTTGACAAAGATAAAACATCCTCGGCAAGCTTTTATTTTTAGTAACTCGTGTTGGTATTATTCATATAATTGATAGATAATTGGATGACATTGTCTATATGTCCAGCATCTAAGTCTATCAATACACATAAATGATATCATGAAATGGCGTCACACTTTATACTTTCCATATTCACCTCATGTAAAATGGTTACTTATGTACCTGAAATAACTTATGCGACTTGCCACACACGTATCATTTACACTGTATCTGACGCTGAAAATATACTTTCTCGAAGACAAACTTTCTGTTGGAAGACCACAAGGTTAGAAATGTTCAGGTGGGTTTTGGGAGTTAATGATTCCATTCGGGCTTCTCATTACATTCCTGAAGAATACCGTACATGAAGCATTTGTGGCTCGACTGTTAAGAACTGTTTACGTTCAGACGGAGAGGAAAAGAAATATCAAAAGTGAATATAATATTCCTTAAAATACACGTAAATACATGATAAAACATCACATGTAACATATTTGTCCCATTTTTAATGGTAAGTCCTTCCGATTTTTACCCAGCTTTGTTTGGGTTAACAGTCGGCGTCACCGTTGAAATAACAACGCCTGAGGACAGGTCGATACGAAAGCAAATATTGTCATGCCGTTATAGCGCCCCTTAAGCAAATCATTCCCTTAAGCGAATAGCCACCTTTGTGCCAATATAACTTTACTGAGAAGCGTAATGCCAAGTACATGTGTATAACGTGTTAGGATAGCCGACGGCCAAATCCTCCCGTGCGTCTTTGTTAGGAACATCCAAGACATGTTCTGATCTAAATGCTACTAGAGTAACTATTGTCAGCATTGTTAATATACATAAAAACAAAGTATGCGTCAATTCGATATTACCCATAAATATTTAACGCTACATATACCCGTTTGACCAATTGGTGCACACTGTGTGTCCGTCCCAATCCAGAATTTGGGTAAGATACGATGAGGGCAGTTATTCACATCATTCGGCACCTCTAATGGGCGTTGGACTACACAAGTTGCTGTCTGTGTTTCTTCTTTAAGGTTAGCGGTACTCATATGTTGTTGTCTAAAGGTGATTTGTTTTTATGTTTAAAGTTTGACTAATGTGTGTATTGATGCTGTGTGTTACTTCTCTCTTCTCATTCAAAGCCAGTCTTACTAATAATGGCACCCATGAAGAGCCATCCCCTCGTGGTGGGTGCTGGGTAACGTTAAGTGCTCTTCTCCCGTGACAGAATGTGTCCACAGTACCCTATTGCTTGTCGTAAGAGGCGACTAAATTGGGCAACCTGTTTGCCGTGGATTGCGTCCCGTGTCGGTGGAGGACGGGATCCTGGGGGTTGAGGGCAGTTGGGCTTTTAACTGCGTTCCATTTGCTCAACACACCACTTCGGCCCTTACTTCACCTAGACGGGTGGTTGAATTGGCCGAACCAATCGGCTGGTCATGCCAAGCCCTGTGCATGGATTTTTGACGATTGCACAACATTTTACTTAGACGTTTTGAAAATATGGTCTTAGCACCCTTGTTCATAGAAAAAGACTTGACTTGATACGTTATTCATAAACTTTGCCTAGAGTCTTATGCCCAGAAGGCGGTGACTCATGGGTCAATCTGGTGGATTAATTATTTATAATTCATCTGCTGGAGTATATGATTCGGGTATCCTTGGTGCTGCAAGTTGGAGACCTGCTTGCTTTTAGCATTGCCCTTGTGATACTCCGTGGTGGTGGTGAGCTCGGATGATGAACCGTATTACAGTAACCAGGGCTTATGAAATCCCAAGAATAACCAAAACGTCCACTTGATATTGACCCTGTTGATACTGGCCACAGACCGTCTGCATCGACTGAGTATAGGCCGCGTTTCCTTGTGACTGAGACTCCTGACAAGACACCGTTACAGTTGAACCCCCTTGCTGCATCCAAGGGCATTCACGGTATTGCCGGGGATGTTTAAGAACATTAGACGCTTACGTTCGGGTGCGCTGCTGGTTGAATGCGAGAAAAAACAACAATCAACCAACCTGGTGAACATTAAATCTTTCGTGGGCATTCCGGTCACGGTTTCTGCTCACAAAACCTTGAACACAAGTAAAGGTATCGTCAGAGATCGGGATCGATTGTTTGATATGTCAGACCTTGATGTAGTATCAGAAATGAAGGATCAATGTGTGCTTTATGTCAAGCGCTTTTCAACTCGGAAAAACAATGAAACAATCAAAACAAATACGTATTTGTTTACTTTTTCAGTCCAAATGCGCCCAAATCAGTGAAGGCAGGATACTGTAGCATTCAAGTTGGCACCTACATCCCCAACCCGCTCAGGTGTTTTAAATGCCAGAAATATGGACACGGTGTGACTACTTGCACATAGTCTGTTGTGTGTGCTCACTGAGGTGAGAAAACACACTCAACAGAAGATTGTGAAAGTGATTTTAAAAAATGCACCAACTGCTTAGGCGACCATTCCTCATTTTCTAAACAGTGTCTTATTTGGAAAGAGCAAATGGAGATAAACAGAATAAAGTTTACTCAAAATATCTCTTTTTCTGAGGCAAAAAAAATGGTAAAGAGATCTGATCTTCCAGAAAGTTATGTTACAGTAGAAAAAACATCATCTGAGTCTAGCTCTAAAATAACAAAATCACCCACAGGCTGCCAAAGTACCTTGACTTGAGTAAATTGCGATTCTCCACAGCTTTTGTACCCTGCTATATCATCTCAGACTGAGGAATCAATTCCTAGTACATCAAAATCTTCTTCTGATCACAAACCATCATCATCAACATCTCAGTCACACTCAAAGTCTCAATCGACAGCTGATAGTCAACAATCTGTTGAAACTAAACCTCAGCCTAAAGCCTGATCTTTCAAAACAACAAAGTGGCAGAGCTCCTAAAGGGTCACAAAATAAAATTCAGTTGTTCAATAAATATGGGTCTCTGAAAACGTCCATTCTAGGGCACATAGCTTGTCGCCCTAATATGCAGGCTGTTGCAGTGGGAATTACTTTACATGTAGCGTTTACACTATGCCCTCTCTATATTTCGCCGTCTTCGACGTTTGCCAAAACTGATCTTCAAGCTCTGTATTATAATAGGAGATTTAAATGGGCACAACCCACTCTGGGGTAGTGTAACTACAAACGCTAAAGGTAAATTGTTGGAGGACTTTTGTTCTGACAATGATTTATGTATTTATAATGATGGTTCCAGCACATATTTACACCCTGGTACAGGCACCTATTCTGCTCTCGACGTGTCACTCACAAATTCAGAACTACTAAATGAATTCGAATGGTCAGTCCACGATGACCTCTGTGGAAGTGGCCATTTCCTACTATACTAAAATCTGTAACTCCATCTGATGTTCCTCCATCATCAAGGCGGAATTTTAAAATGGCTATCTGGGTTTTATATGAAAAACTGTGTGCTGCAAAACTTAAACCTGGACGTTTTATTGACGTTCCAGATATGCTTTTCTGATGAATTGAATTCCATAGCTGATGAGTGTATACCAAATTCCTCTGCAGTTCCACATATTCGAAAACCATGGTTCAACGATGACTGCAAACAAGCTAGGAAGGCAAGGGAAAAAACAGAACATCAATTCCTTCGCCATCCTATGGAGCATAATTTTTAAAAAATTAAAGTTGTAAAAGCTAAAGCGCGGCGTTCTTTTAAACAGAACAATCTTGGCAAAATTATGTATCCAAATTCTCGGACACCCATGTCCAAAGTATGGAACATGGTCCAGAAAATCAAAGGTAAAGGTACTAAATCTAGTGTCCATCATCTGAAACATGGAGATCAATTGCTTACTGATAAATCAGATATTGCGAATAAACTGGGTGAAACGCTCGCTAAACACTCTTCCTCTTCGAATTATGTACCTAAATTCCAGCAGTATCAAAGACAACAAGAAAAGAGAACTATTAATTTCAACTCAGATAATGGGGAAGATTATAATGAAACATTTTCTATTCATGAACTCCATAATGTTCTTGATCAAGCTCATGACACTGCTACAGGAGCTGATAACACACATTATCAACTCCTGAAGCATTTACCAGAGTCCTGTTTAGAGACGCTCTTATATATTTTTGACATGATATTTGGACTCCAGGTAAATTCACGTCTTCATGGCGTGACGCTATAGTAGTACCGATACCCAAACCTGGACGTGATCATACGGATCCTTAAAAACAGTGCGACTGGAATCATTTGTGAAAAACGCACTAATTAATAAACAACATGCTGTGTCTACCTTTTTTGATCTCGAAAAAGCATATGACGCAACCTGGAAATATGGCATTTTAAGAGATTTACATGACTTCGGCTTGCGAGGTCGTTTGCCTGAATTCATAGCCAACATTTTAAATAACGGACAGTTTCCAGTCCGCGTGGATTCTACCCTGTCTGATCATTACAATCAGCATCAGGGTGTTCAGCAAGGCAATATTTTGTCTGTCACACTTTTTAGTATAAAGATGAACAGTTCATCAACAGTTTTAATTGATTCAATTGATGGTTCGTTATTTGTGGATGATTTTAATATTTCTTGTCGTGGTAAAAATACGCATACCATTGTACGGCAATTGCAGGTGTGTTTAAACAAGATTAATAAATGGTGAAAACGGCTTTAAATTCTCTAAATCAAAAAGTAACTGCATACATTTTGTCGTAAATACAAACCACATAAAGACCCTGAACTATCTCTAGATGGTAAGCCATTTAAAGTTGTGAAGGAAGCTAAGTTCTTGGGTCTAATCTTTGATTCACACTTAACGTTTTTACTGCATATTAAATTCCTTAAAACTCACTCACTCACTCACTCACAAGCCTTTTTGTTCGTTATAGAACTACTTTAAAGGTGACAACATTCTTCTGCCCGGTAGTTTACGTTACAGTCAACCATAGAGCAAACCTATAGTGTATATCACGGTAACAGCTAATGCACGACCTGTCTTTAGGGGAGCTCGATATTCAGCTGCACGAATACCATGGTCATTCAGAAAAAGGTATCACTGATGTAACCTATTTTCAGTTTCGTGGCAATGCTTTTTGAGTGTCCAGACTCGATTTGTTTACAATCAACATCGTAAGCTGCGAAAGTGCTGAAACAAATATATTCTCATGATATGGTCATAATTGTACAATCGTAAATAGACTGTGGTGTACGCGGAAATTTGTTTTGGATGTTGAAAGGGTTTTGTCACTTCTATTTACAATCCCGACCAAGAACTCGGAATTCGGTTTCATCTTTTTCATTGTTCAACTGGATTCTCAAGTCCTTCTTTAAGCGGAGATTTGTCTAATGTATGTGGGAAGAACGTTGTCGCTTCTATTTGTAAACTTTTATATGTGTGTATATGCTCTGTACAGCCATGTTCCATTTTAATTACACGAAAGTATGTATGTATGTATGTATGTATGTATGTATGTATGTATGTATGTATGTATGTATGTATGTATGTATGTATGTATGTATGTATGTATGTATGTATGTATGTATGTATGTATGTATGTATGTATGAAATGTTCTTCTATATGGACTATTCGGTAATAAACGTTAGTAAATATGCTGTACGTCGTCTGTTTCAGTATCATTCTGACATCAATATCATAGTGAACTCAAGAAGATCGAGATCTCAGTACTAGCATCACTGAAAGAAAATACACAAATCAGGCGAGTGAGTGAGTGAGAGTAGTTTTTTACGCGTCACTCTGTAGTTTTCAACCTATATGGCGGTGGTCTGTAAATAATCGAGTCTGGACAAAACATTCCAGTGATCAACAGCATGAGCATCGATCTTCGAAACTGGGATACGATGACGTGTGCCAGCGATCCTGGGCACTCGCTTATGAGTAGTTGCTTCCTACGACAAGCATCCGTTACTGAAGATCAATTCTACTGTTACTGAAGATCAATTCTACTGTTACTGAAGATCAATTCTACTGTTACCGAAGATCAATTCTAACCCGAATCGTCACGGGTCTGATCATAGAAGTAGTTATAATTCCTTTCTTCGCTGTATTACAACTGTTTTTCCTCGACACAGTTCCATTCCTTGGCCGCGGGCCGTGAATTGCCAGTGACACTCACAGTTCGAAAAATGAAAAAGTTGTCTGCATGCATCATTTGCCTCCCTTTGGCATGCTCCACCCTGATGTCAATGATGCACGTGTTAGAGATTCAATTAACTCACTCACCAATATGACAACGAAGAGCTTATCCTAACGGGTGATGTTAAACAAGTATGCTCGCAATAAACAAGTCAATAAACCGATTATGTTCAGTGTGATTTGTACTTGTCAGTAGTGAACCTGTTTCATTTGTTTCTACCAGTGACAAAGGACTGATAGGACAAAGCTGTCCTTTGGAACATGACATCTGTTGTTAATACGAAAATCAAGCAAGCATATGAATGAATAAAGCAGATTAACGCAAGCAGCAAGAAGGGATTGGCATTATAACATCTGGTTCTACAAACTAACCACAAAGTCTTCTAATAGGAAATTTATGTGAATGCATGACGTGTGAGTAATGTTTGGCCCACTGGGACCGAGAAGACAAGCCTGTTTGCGTCGATGCATCGGCTCTGTTATACCGTGAAAAGATCTGCCAGAATCAGTGGCGCTTTGTTGTCGGAGAAATGATCACTGTACATACGACAGTCTGGGAATGGAAAAACATTATTACTTGGTAGCTTGGAAACACGCGATGGAAATGGCAGACATTTTTATTATGTCAATGGTCATTTTAGAGGTAAATCGAGTGCACAGACGCAGGTAAACTCAATAATATAATCGAAGGAAATGTATTCATATGACTTTGTGCATTGAAGCAGCGATGAAATCATTGATATTTGTGTGTAGCATATGAACCTCTATGTTTTATTATAGCGACGTTTCGGTGTAGACTGAGAATACGTTTGTGGAGACGAAAGAGAGTGCACTGTTGGCATCCAAAGCTGGAATTCTTCATTATCCTGTGTCTGTGTAAGTTGTATCCTTAAGTCTCTGTTAATGGGTTATAACATCAGAAGATACCTCTATAGGCCAGCGATGCCTTTGCTTCTATTGAAAGGGCCATGTCTGAAACACCTGAACTGGCTCTCCAGGCAAAGAAGTCTCAGTCATCAGTGCTGCATTTTTAGGAGGAATTAAGAATGGTGAGGGCGAGTCTACTACTTTAATTATCCCTCCTGAATCATGCATTCGTGTCGTCTTTCACATGCATCCACGTGGGTTCATTTTGGTGGTTAAGTATTGACGAACGAACGACCTCTAAGATAATCTAAAAATATGTACGGAAATGAATTTGTCGTGAGACTAACAGTAAAGGAATAAATGTTATACAATTACCAATTGTAGAAAGAAATTAACAGGGCTAGGTTTATAAACTGATATAAATTACTGCGAAGGAATTGACGGGTTGTTCAAGGTAGAGTGGCAGTAAAGATTCCATGGCAGTGTAGAATACAGCAATGGCCATTAAGTCAGTGTCTGATATAATATTCACCTTTAGCAGCAACATAGTCTTAGTGAACTTTTGTGATGACGGTATCTTCCCAATATGACACTTCACTGTTTGACCACTCCCAGTCTGACTACCCCTGCATGAGAATGAACGTCTCTACACTTTAAAGTGTACTGTACCTGTATAGTTGATTACTCCCAGTCTGTCTACTCTTTGAAATAAACCTGCCAGGGTGACTCCCTAGGTCTACTTATTATGATAGGCAGCAAAGTATATCGGGGATCTTGTGATGATTCATTGTTTGTTTTGATATTTGGAGATAACGCCTGTACACGAATTAAAACAATAAAAAGTTCCATTCCATTAACAGTTGAACGCAAAGATTATTCCTAATATTTTTTACCGAGCGCGATTGTGTCGCTGAATTCATTATAACGAAGACGTTATTCCCTATCTTTGTACATGTTGGAACTCTCAAAATTTAAGAACAACGGTGTGTTTTTATATTCAGGAATACGATGTAAAAACTACTTTGTACAATAATACCGCATTGAATAGCTCAACAAAAAAGTGACGTTCTCAGCTCATTACACAGGTTATGTCTAAATGTAAGTGCTTCCAGTGATTATAACCTCCACATTCACATTAAATGTAAGACAAGTTTTATATAGATTATACAACGTCAGTTCATTTCGTAGCCAGCCATTACTAACACCATGACGAACCTTTATTCAATCATTTATCTGTCATTTTGTCTCAGTATTATTCTTTTGTTGTCAAATTATTCCAGTTGTGTATCCAGCTATTGGAACAATGTACTGGAGCGGCGTATATATAAATCAAGTAGCTTGTTCGCATATCTAGGCTTCTGCTTGGACGAAATATAAATGTGGTTAAACCATATTAAAGTACATGCACCAGAATGTCATTGAGCTGTCTGTGTCGTTTGTGCTGCCCATATTCCAAAATATTATGCAGCACAATAACTTTTTATTTCACCTGTAGTGAAACTGATGCTGCATCAATAACTTAGGTAATGAACTGAATAGATATTGTATGAACCTGGTACAACTATAATTGTTAATAAGTGTTGCTGGAACAGTCTTTTTGATGGAGGAGAGACAGCTAGTAATTATAAACCTCTCAACTGGAACAGGTTGCGTATGTAGTCAAACTGGGAGTAGTCATTATGGGAATGAACCGTGATGACAGAGGCCAGGTCCTGGCGCCACGCTGACGGCTTCGTGTATACAAAGCACCTGACCCGTGAAGAACAGGGTTAGAACTGATCTTCAGCTGCTTATGCCGGTCGTTCAGAGGCAAATGAGGGAATTTGATGGTCAGACTCACTGACTTGGTTGACAGGTCATCGGTTCCCAATTGCCTCGATCGACGCTCATGCTGTTCATGACTGGAATGTCTGGTCCAGACTCGATTATTTACAGTCCGCCGCCATATCGTTGAATTATTGTTGAGGGCGGCACAAAACGCAACTCACTCATCCAAGCCTCCAACATGCTATTTAGTCAAGGACTAAAACAAAGGTTGCCATGGTTCATTGGGTCATATCGATGTGGTTATTTGTAGCGTGGCGGCACATTCTACACAATAAAAAGACAAAATTGAAAAAATAAAGCTTTCTACTGATGATGGAAGAAAGTATTATATTTTAGTTATATACGACATTTTCTGTTGAAAGCCTCATTTTCGAGAGTAATGTGATGCATGATAAAGGCGTGCTAAGTGATATTATAAACACTGCATATTGTTGCCTCTTGAACATTTTTCTGTACATTTGATTTAGTTTTAGTTTTTTTCTGTCTTTAGGAACCAGAACCGAATGTGACACATTGAATGTGTCACATCGAAAATATTATAAGCAGTTTGTTGAAATCTTATCAAATACGCATCATTCATGACACGGCTGATCGACGTGGAAATGGGCAGATTATGGGTATTTTGCATCAATTTTCCTGACCCTGTTTTCTTTTTAACTGCTCCTGGCCGTGATCAAAGCGCTTGGGGGATATCATTTTAGTGGAAGCTGTCTTAACTGGAACTCATCGGGACTGAAGAAATAATCCAGTTTAGACAACACGCCGGATTGTAGAGCTGATGATAAATATACAAGTCAACAATGGGACTGAATTTTTGTGCCAGTCTTAAAGGTCACATGCAACGTAAAACACATCTTTGCAGATTCTGGTACCTTTCGGTATGCACTTACCGAAACAAATCATAAAAAATGCCAATTCAACCTATAAAGTTGAAAAAAAACGCGATGAAAAAAAAAGCCCGCGAAATCGTAGTTCAAACGTTTCACTAAATTCCCCCCAGCGCTGGGGGGAAAACTGGTTTCAACAGCTGTGCTGCGCTGAGTCCATAACGCATACGCAGTGAATAGGTTCGCAGAGCTTGAAACAGTATGCATGCTCGGAGTCTTAGGTCGTGAGCAGTAGTCTAATCTTGGTTGTGTACACAAACAAGTAAATAATCAACTCGTTACGTAAAATAACTTGTTGACTGTGGTAAGCAGTCTCTGTCACAGAGAAAGCTCAGTGTCTGGTTTATTCACACTTATATGTCTGTCTGCCTGTCTGCTAAAGACAACATGCAAGTGATAAATGTGTTTTAATTATGTTTGACTTTTTGGTTGCATGTGACCTTTAACTCACTCATTCACTTCTATATACATACCAAAACATTGTTGATTTTGTCTTCTGGTTGTATGTGATGTGACGTTCCAGTATGGCTTTTTATGCTTTTTTCATCGTATATTATAAAGAAGTTGTTGTCCATAAAGAATCTTTCTTTCTTTTTTCTCACCAAGTTCTAAAATGCCAGTCAAACAGAATGTTCTCTGTACTGACAAGTATAAATGTTGGTGCTGCTTGCTTGGGTCTGTACAATTTGATGGATTGTACAGATGCCGGTTATGACAGCTTCCATTGTATTGGTCAAAGCATAGTTATACACTTAATGCCAACGTTAATGCTATACACGATACGGTGCAGGCAATGCTGTCTATACCGATTGCAATGCTCATACATTCTTCAGTAGATATGGTTATTTTCTTGATGTAAGTAGTTGGGAGCATGCGTTGATTTACACGAAGTACCCGTGTCCCAGTTGCATTAACGGCACATACATAACGACACATACATACAGTACTTAGGCAACCTTGGTTATTTGGGGATTGTTGCCCTCCGTTTTCGTCACACATGGTGTTTCGGCTAAATGTACACGGAGGCTGTGTGAGGCAGTTCGTAACATGTACCAGTTTACCATGTATACGTATGAATAATCAGGATCTGAGCTTCAAATCCACATCTAACGGTATTTGGTTGACAACTACATGTATGATAGATCCATTACACCACGATATATGCCATTGAACCAGTAGCATACAGGACGGCCTTATTTTCGGAATATCACAGCGATCGTTTTGAGTAACGGGACACTGTACCAAATGCGACTTCATTTCACATGTTGCAAGGTACTTGGAAAATCACGTGGACTCTGAAGCTATGTAGGCCCAAGTTCGTATTTATTCCAATTAGTTTAACAGAACAGAGATGAACGGCCTTCCAAGCGACAAATCCACACGTGCTTCCTCTATTCAAATCGTGCAAGACTAATTACGAATTGATCGAAGACTCCTGAATCCATCGGTGTCCTCTATCCCCTCTGGACTCAACATAATTACAGGTATGTGGAACCATTCCAGTATTTCCTGAAACCCTACAGGGGTTTCCGACCTTCGTATACGGTCACTAGAATCGAAAATTGTCATTAGTAATCTGAATTGAAGTTGGCCAATCCCATTCTCTATTCTTTTACACAGATGCGCGTACCTTCGGGATACTTGCGTGTGTTTGATACACATCAAACGAAACTTTTATTACCCACATATTGTCAACAGATAATATTTGTCCCTATCACAGCCAGCCATATTAATTGAAACCATCCTGGATGCCCCATTAACCTGGGGGCAGACAGGTATATGTGGGTATGTGTCTTTCTCTGGTTCAGTCTGAACGTTTTCAAAAGCTGTAAGCACGTTTAGGCCAATCTGTGTCCTCGCTTCGTTTCAGATTTACGACTGAGATAGGATTCTCTCCACAACTGATGCACGCATGATTTTTTCAAGCGTAAAGCTCTATCCAGTGAGTATAAAACGTTACATATACCAGTGCGAATATTGTCCTCTAGTATTTTATAGTTATCATATATCATAGTATAGACATTGTTATGTTATGTCAATTCGGCAATAAAGCGTTTTTTCCAGAAAATACTGTTATTTGAAGTAGTTATAAATGCATACATAATGGACAACGGTAGAGCATGAAGAAGTACCGAGCATGGAAATAAAGTGCGTTTCATGAAGATAAAGCACATCTGATTACTTGAAATGTGTTGTCAGTATTCACTCGTTGGTATTTTATCAACTATAATGCATGGCTTAGGGCTATTTCACCACATATGTGTGAATAAAATTAAAAAGAAGACTAGTTCTAAACCCTATTGTAGGCTGAGGTTGTGATACGTCCATAAAGGCGCAAGAATTGATCACAAGTTGATAAACATATTTTTCATGTGTGATGGTGTCCCCACTGAGTTTCAGTCATACATCCACGTAATTTCCACTGCTGTTGTCCCCTTTGCACCAAGTGGATTATTTCTGAGGGTAGTCTAAAACGTGTACTCTATGATAAATTATCCCCTACAAGCAGTTAGTGTCAATCACATTTAATGACATCTCCACAACTGTTTATATATGTGCCACCATCAATTTAATTACCGAGACATTCTATCTTCGCAATGGTTACAAAGTGTGTTGTTGTTTTCATTGATCATTTTTCCACATTTGTTGATGATGGTCACATATGTTGGGTAGAATTCTCTCGTGACCAACAAAATGTCGATTCATTTCAAAGCTTCATTCCATGATTTATTGTTACTCAGTGTAGTGACCAAATATAATAATTGTTGTCCATCGATCTCACCTGGAGTTGGTATGAAGTTGTAGTCTTAAAAAGCGTCTTCATGGACACATATGTGCAAGTATTTAGATGCATTCAGAGTCAAGGTGACAAAACATTCTTCCCAGGACTATAATAAGGAAGACGACTTCAACTTAAGGTAGTTGACATTCTCGGCATTTGAGCAAAATTTCAACATTTTGGTATCACATTTCACAACATTGGGGATACAAAAGAGTGTAGCCCTTCAAGGAAGATTTCAAAGATCGTCATGGGATCAAATTTTGTTTGGTCAATGTTAAAAGCCTCCGTAATGCATACTAAATGTTGTAAGTTAGAACATCTTGGAGAAAAGTTTCAAATTTCAAAATATTGTCAGTTGCAATTTCCTTTTTCACTTTTCAGTTGAAATATTAAATTGCTTCTACGCGTGTCAGTATTACGCTAACCTTTTTGCCAACATCTGGTATGATTATTGTACGGGGCTTCAATAACAACTGCCCCAAATCGAATATTCGACTCTGACATAATTCGAGTACGAGCTGACTTCAAGATCGTGTCATTTTCTCGACAGTGTATACACGGAACGGGAGTGGCTTATCCCCTTGAGCCGTTCAATCAATACACCTACATGTACAGTACACAGCTTCTCCTATGTTGCTATGCTAGAAGATACATGTGTTATGTCCTTCGGCCTTGGCGTATTTCCTGCACATGTAACTCCTGCTGTGAAATGTAACGAGATACCTGGTGTCTTGAGAACTAGCTCAAGTTTATACCCATGTTAGTAAAAAATGAAGATGTACCTGTCACAATATCGCTTTCCTCCTGTTGATTTCGGAGGTGGAATATTTTATCCCCGTCTGTTCACTAACTTGGTAATGTGATAAAACTGTTGACGTCTTGCGCGAAATGGCACCAAAATGGTGGATTATAGGAATTATTACACAATTCACTTAACACGCGTATAACAGCGTATTTTAAGTTTTCTGTGAACAATGTAGTCTATAAATAATGTGCAACAAAAAATGTCATCATAATCGTAAGACATCTCTCCAAACAGCAGATGAAGTTCGTTGACGAATTACTGCCAAACAAGGTCTTTGAATAACATTTAGAAGGAATACATATACAGGGTGGAAGTTAATCTATCCATAGCAGCTTCTGTATTACGAAGTATATTGTTACCTGATAAACGAATATACTCCGAAACGTTGTTTCCCTTATATTACAGAAGATGACATCCATCTATGTTCACCCTTTACTGTCATTTGCAAATGTTGACAGGAGTTAATAACTTTTGAATAAATTTCATGCATTATACTGTTGTCGAAAGTTCTCTCGTCAGGACATGGCTGAACTATTGCCGATGTGACAATAAATTTTAACTCACTCACTCACTTAGTTGCAAATGTTCTTTCACCACGGCCATGCTCACACATATAGATACAGTAGCATGTTAGTCGACATTTATTGGTGGACTACACTTAACTGATAACTGTTTTTTTTCTCACAATCCTTGTATTTTTTCAGTCAAGTTGAAGGAGCGATGACTTTATTTAACATAATCAAGTGTCTCTGCGTCCTGCACGTGACTTTGTCTACAAAGACGAAACACCAACTGAATTCACGTAAGCACAGATACACGGACTTCTTATCCTTGCGGTCTTTCCTTACAGCATCACATTTCGGTTCGATAATGCAGCATCTTGGTCATTAGTATCTTTACTGAGTGAGTTGGGCAACGAGCGAGTTAGGCTTTACGCAACTTGTAGCATTATTCCAGCAATATCATGACGGAGACAGCAGAAATGAGCTTCATGCAATGTGCCCATGTGGGCCATCAAACCCGTTCCGTTATTGAAAGAATAAATTTGTGCCATAGTATATATTGATGACGGTTTTGAAAACCTGGACCGATAATAAATAATATAATTCAGGCTGTTATTTAACCAGTAACTTTACATGAATAATAAAACAAATCTGGCATATTTTCTATACACAGACATTTGCTCACCATGCACACACAGCACGCGGCTACCTGTGCTGATACCATCTAAGTCTCATAAGCCAGGAATGGGAAAGTATACTGTCATGGTTTCCTCGGACAGCCCATGCCATTCTTGTGCCGTTACTCAACGTCCTTAGTTTGGATGGAAGTGTTATGGTGTGAGGAGGCATCACAACTCGTGGGGAAACACAACTCATCTTTGTTATCGGCAGTTTGGTGGTATACGCTGTACTCAGAGGACATCGTCCAAGATGATCTACTAGCAGGGACGCAACGTCAGCCCTCACGCTGAACGTGTCTAAACAGACTGTTAATGGTCCATAAAGCAAACTCACACGTGGAACGTGAATTTAAGAGACTTTTGAGGCTGCTTAACGACAGCCCACACATTACATGTGGTGTAACAGACTTTTGAGGCTGCACAACGTCAGCCATCTAGTTTAACAGACTTTTGAAGCTTCACAACGTCAACACATGCATTAGATCTGGTTTAACAGACTTAACGTCAGTCAATACGTTGCATGTGGGTTATCAGATTTTTGAGACTGTATTTCTGTACTGTCATGGACAGATGTTTCTCCAGACCTTTCCCCAATAGAGGATATAGAGACATGGCGGCCTTCAACTGGACCAAAACCACCAGGTCACGCCGGTTGGACCGGTGTTGTGGGTTGGCATTTCATCAGCATGCCGTTTCAAATGATCTAGTGTTTTAATACACCGTCGCCTTCTCTTTTGTATCCCGTGGCGTTCATCACCAACATTGCTAATACGCAAATGTGTTTCTCCTCCAACGTCTATTTGAGTTGGGAGAATGTCGCTGTTTCTGTTTAACCAGGTATGGCTTTAGCCAATGCTTGTGCTATGATGGACATTGTATAATTGTAGCCAGTATACCATATCACAATATTTCACAATACACTCAGCACTTTTTCCCATTTTCCCATCAACGTTGACTTCGCACTGTATCTGTTGATTGTATTCCTGGATATTTGTTTTAGTTTGCGAAGATAACTGGCAGTTCTTCGAAGAAAGTTGCTATTGGGTTGAGTTGGCAACGGTAAATATCAAATGGTCGGAGGCAAAGCGAGAATGTCGGTCAAAGGGCAGTCTGTTGGTCAGTATAGGCTCGGAGGACGAGCACAACTACTTGATCAGTGTCTCCAGCGTCTTAATGAACAGATCACAAAATGAGTCTGTGTCTTCGGGAGTAGTGAGGAGTCTAACTGGAGACGGATACGTTCATATAGGTAAGAAGTAATTGAAGAGATGAGTGCATATAAACATAACATAATTCACAAATTATGTACATTTACAAGGTACACAACGTCAATTAATGTCGGTTATTTGATTGAGTTTTGAAGTAAAACGTTTGATATGTTCTTTGATTATTTACTGATCCGTACTCTAGCTCTTAAATACTAGTCCTCCTACCAAAAAGTTGTGTGAGGTACATGTATACAAATGTGCTATTATGTGGGTAATGTATGTCCAGGTCTCCGGAAAACCTTCACAAGAAAACCCGGAATATTCAAAGACATGTTTATCTGGGAGGATGGTTCACCACTCACATTCCGGAAGTGGTAAGAGAAAAACTGCTGCTATGTCACATTTCAATGTCTATGTCATGTACCAAGCAATTATCCTGTTAAGCCATTTTGATTCCTTCTCCCAGATTAACCTTTCTCAATTGTAATTATCATTTTGTGAAACATTTCCCTGTCGTTACAACTCTAAAACCTCTTTACATACAACTAAATTTTAGATTAAAAGGCCCCTCGCCCACTCTGGGCGTACGTGATTTATATATGACATATACGGTAAATGTAACCAATCCTAATAATCAAAGATCCCTTAAAAACATAGCGGTCACCCTGAAATTACTCGCCTCGTAAATTACTGCATGCTTGAATAGGCCGGCAATCTGGACCCCATCTGGTCATGGGAGACCATGTGAGCTGGCGGCGAGATGCGATGACTCGATTCCTACCCTGTTCCTTGCATCGATCAACTTGCAGTTGGTTGTCAGGTCCTTTTTACAGTTTTCATGTAACCGGGCTATTACAGGTTAACTTACACGTCTATAAACTAATCAACAGGTACAAAGACGACACGGTGACTGAACCAGGGGGTGCTCGTCTCGAGACGTGTACAGCGTTGACAACACGCGGATGGCATGATATCGGATGTGGTAACCCAATCGGTACTGGCTTTATCTGTGAAAAGAAAGCCGGTAATGAGTCGCAGTCTGTTGGTAAGATACGGTTTTCAGGAAAGAACACTATTAAGGCAAAATAGATATCATTCCCCCTCGTCTATTAAAACAGTTCGATTTTGTAATTATTAGGTATAATTATAAAAGGCTGACATTTAAAACTGGTTGTAAATCAACCCATTGATACGTTTATTTGAATTAAACCATTTGATTCTGATATTTACATGAAGAGGAATTATTAAGACATATATAACAGGAGGGTCATGATGAGGGGTTATTGTTCATAACTCGTCATTGAACGTAGATGAGTGATGTATTCGGACAGACGTAGTGTTGATGGGGCACCAGTCTTACATCCGTGAATATCACCTTCTGTAGTCTCCTGAGAGGCTACGTAAGACCCAAAACATTCGAAGTCAGATTTAATCTTCCACAGATTTAGCTGTAGTATTATTGCCATTTTAATTTGTGTCTAAACTTGCCCATACCGGCCCATGTCCCGTAGAATGGTGATCTATCTTCAGTTGTTGGTGATCAACAGCCCATTTTGCATGGTCTAATCTAAAATAGTTTTCTCTTTAAAAAAAACCAACATTCTAGCTAGTTTTCACTCTTTTTGTGATACTCTAGTTAGTTTACAGCCCGTCGATGGCTGGTTCTTAAACTACATGTATTTATTGTGTATCTGCAGCATTTCTCGTCACTATATGGCTGCAATATTTCATGACGTTTATTTCCATGGAGCGTTGCGATTGTGATTGTAGCAAAACAGTTGATTTGTGTGGGCAATTGAAGGACTTACCAAAATTACCCGTATATGTTGTGATGCTCTGACATTATTTACCTCTACCCTTTGATGCACCGGAATGACGTCACTGATACATGGATAAAGTCATTGTGGTTATAGCTTTCGAATGAGAGGCATCATATTGCATTCTTCATTACCATATCGTCAGTGAAATTAAATATACTAGTATTCTAAATGGCGGGTGCCTTGTAGCAAGTTGATTGAAGTTTATACACAGAAGTGCATGGCTATACAGTTGAAAGCAAAAGTGATGGAAATAATTATGCCTTCTACGTTTATAATCTGCCATTATGATGATACTTGTGTAAATAGTCACAACGTTTACTGTTGTTTAAAAGCCAGAAGCACTTTGTATAAACTGAAATATTCGCATAATCGTTGACATATCATTACACAGCAACTTTGATGTCAGTGGGTGTACTGTCATACGATGTCCTAATTTGTTTCGATGAACATTTTTATGAGGTTGTAGTATTGTTTTATGGTTATTGAGTCTATATTGATCCAAACCCAGGTCCCCCGGTACTTCCGGTTCCTTCCAATCAGCTGCTGCACTCGCACACGCCACAATACATGGTGTGTGGCAATGGTGAGATTGTATCCGCTCTGTTGATTTGTGATGGGAGAGAGGACTGTTTGGATGGCACGGATGAGCTGGAATGTGGTGTGTACATAGTCTGGTAGTTTCTGTATAGTAGTATGCCACTAGAATACTAACAGTTGAACTCACCACAGCGTTTCGTGTCAGCTTGTCATGAAATCCTGGGACATGTAAGTCTTTCAGGCGGAAATGAGACAAGTTCACGCGGGACTTTTGTTTAATTTTGGAAATATACTATAGGAGATGGGATCATTTCAAAGAATGTTGATTAAGAAATACAGTTCACTCTACCCCAACCACATGTAAAGTGTAATATAGTACATTTAACTATTACAGACACCTTTGATCTCTTAGCAAATCATCCCAGAATTTCATGTCTCAGGGGCAAGTATCCGTCTGCCCAGAGGCAGATTATGATTCTTGAAGTCAAAAACTGCATGCACACACACGCAGACGATTTACTGGTTTATGATGAAAGATAAAATAAATATGGATGTCAGCTTCTATATTTTGATGGACATGTGTAGTTGTTTCCTGGTCTTTCATTCACCTTCATGGAGAAGTAAGAATATGCTCCGAGATGTCGTGACTATCATAATAAAGAAGCTGACATCCATAACTTATTGCCTTTTGTGTATCATTTCTGAATGACGTTCTGAAGTTGTTGGCAATCTATCGCCCATTTTGTATTGTATTGTCATCGATAGTGAAACGTTCAGATTTAATTATTTTTAAATTCATCTAAGTGATAATCTAGTTATTTTACTGTCTAGTTTGGTTTTTTTTAAATTTAGCATTTATTACTAGCATGTATACCATTTTATTCGGATTTCTGCAGATAGCGACTGTGGGCGCGATCAGTACAAGTGCGACAACGGTAGATGCATCTCCATCAGCCTCTACTGCGATTTTGTCAACGACTGTGGTGACAACTCTGATGAGGAATACTGCAGTGAGTCATACAGAATCTAAAACGCAGTATTTCGCTGTGTGATTTAGCATCTGTTGAGCACGTCAAACCTCTCTCATAATGGGTTCCAGTCATGTGCCATGGCAGGACATCTTGCTTGCAGTGGGAACTACACGATATTTGGCATCGCTAATGTTTCATGTGTGAGCCCACCTTGATTTTTTGTTTCAACATTCATAGTCCTCTTAAACGTCCCCAGTCACTGACAAAACGTTTCTTTTTTGGCACATCAAGTAAAAGCCTTTACTATCAATCTCGTTCCAGTTCCTACGCCCTGCAGTGGCGGTTGGTCTTGTAAGAGCGGGCAGTGTATATCGACTGCAGAGAGATGTGACATGGTAGAAAACTGTGTTGATGGCAGTGATGAAGAGGAATGCGGTAAGCAATATCCTCTTTGATAAGAAACAGTTGCTAGTGAGTGAATCAGTGACTGAGTAGAGAATCTAGTTATATTTCTGCCTGTCAGTTTTATGTGCGAGAATGTATCTGTTTGATGAATCCAACTAGTTCAGATGCCGTGCCGACAAACCGTGAAACATAACTGGGACGGACAGAGATTCCAACCATTTTTCATAATTAGTGAGTTAGTGAGTGTTAGTTTTACGCCGCTCTTGGCAAAATACCGGAAATACCACCACGGAAGACACCAGAAATGGGTTTCACACATTGTACCCATTTGAGGAATCGAACCCGGATCTTCGGCTCGGCGAGTGAACGTTTTAGCCACTGGCCTACCCCACCACCCCTCATTCATAGACAGAATTCTGGGTTGTCCAGTTAAATATCTCGGCTTTTCATCTTTGTATGTGCAATAGACTTTAGACCAGAGCACACGACAGATAAGGAAACTACAGAGTAAAGCTGAGATATAAGCGAAGCCAAACCACAATAACGTCATCTCGCAATGGTTGAGGAACTCTGCACTTTTGACCCCCTGAGACATGGCGATTCATTAAAGGTCACATGCAACCAAAAAATCAAACATTATTAAAACACATTTATCACTTATTAATTCATGACATATAATATACATTGCTGCTTTTAAAAAAACGAATAAACACAATTATAAGCGTACAATCGCGATTCAAAAGTGCAATATTTTGTACTTGGGCTTACTTCCCTCGAAACGAAGCCCTCGGGAGACCGAACCCAGTCATACCGGGTGGATATGCACTCAAGTGTAACGACGGTTTCCGATTGGCTGTTTCATTTGCTGATATGCTGAGGGTTCATTGTGTGTACAGAAAGATGATCTGTTTGATGGGCATTTTAGAAGTATAGCCAGTCACAAGAAAGTAAGATTCTGCGTGGCTGGAATCTGTCATTCGTCCAAGTACAAAGCAGGACTTGAAACTGACTAGAGTTTGCACCAGTTTCCGTCAGATCCAGTCATCCGACAAAACATGAATGTAGTATGTTTGCAACCCACAGACATAAAAACCTGTCATGTGTATCACACGTGCCTAATTACATGATGTGGCAGACACGGGACTCGGGTGCACGAGTCATAAATCAACTTATTTTCTTTACGTCGTATAGTCTGATAGGTGTTAAGTTCAAATTGCACGTGGTCAATGATTGAAGCTGTGTTTTGCATATTGTCTTTAGCAGACAGGCAGGCAGACATATAGGTGTGAATAAACCAGACACTGAGCTTTCTCTGTGACAGAGGCTGCTTACCACAATCAACAAGTTTTTTTTAACGTAACGAGAAGATTATTTAATTGTTTGTGTACACAACCAAGATTAGACTACTGCTCACAACCTCAGACGCTGGGCATGCATACTGTGTCGAGCTCCGCGAACCTATTCACTGCGCATGCGTTATGGACGCAGCGCAGCACAGCTGTTGAAACCAGTTTTCCCCCCAGCGCTGGGGGGAAATTAGTGAAACGTTTGAACTCCCATTTCGCAGGCTTTTTTTTCATCGCGTTTTTTTCAACTTTATAGGTTGAATTGGCATTTTTTATGATTTGTTTCGGTAAATGCATACCGAAAGGTTCCAGAATCTGCAAAGTTGTGTTTTACGTTGCATGTGACCTTTAAATATCTTCACCCGTAGTCACAACTGTAATCGAACCTTGTCCGGGACGCAAGTTCTTCAAGCATTCATCCATATCAAACAGCTAGGCGATCCTCTGTCCTTCCCATAGTGTCTGCATTGGCAGTATGGCCTAGATGTCCATAAACACTGCTTTGAATTACGCACTGGGATTGTTAAACGTCGGTATTTAAAGGAAACCCAGCTTAGTTTGTGTTCTATACCAAAACGCATGGATAATTTAAACGGAGACTTTGTCATCATAAAATAGTTTGCTTTCATTTGTGCCCTACATATATTTTAATAGGAGTGCACGCATGCCTTATGCTTGGGCGGATCACACGTTTGTCGTAAGTAGGGACTAAAAAAAGTGTCAGAACAGACTAGTTTCGAGTCCTCAAACCTCGACTGATGTATGTTTAGTGCTACCAGTCATCCGCTGGTCCAATTTAACAAAAAACACAGCAAACATTACTCAATCAGGTGGAAATATGACCATCTGGTTTCCATATTGGTCACCTCTGCGAGATAATCAACATGATACATTGTATTCTGACACATATATGTTTTACAGATACTTGTAATAGTTTTGAATGCTATGATGGTCGTTGTATCCCGAATGTTTGGAAGAATGACGACATCGTCGACTGTGACGGTGCAAATATGGAAGACGAATACGGTCAACATGAAGACATGCCCCCTCTTAATCTCACTCTACCCTCCGGTAAGTCGATCGTTTGGAAATGTACGATATAACGTAAATTTATCTGTATTTTTGCTTTACAGTTGCAATATGACAGGTGTCATGTTAAGGTGCCCGCTGTCTAATATTTAAAAGTACTAACACATGATGAATAGAAGTCATTGTCACTAAGACACACTCCAGAAGTAATCCTTTGGTAAGGAGATTTTATGAGCGTTTGAAGGTGAATACAGTGGCTCTTGTGAGTGAAGGGACCTAAAATAGCAACGTTTATACAGTGCTCCGACCAACTACCGATTACATTGCCGTGTATATCCACAGATCAGTATCCACTGAAGATCTATGGAGCTACAAACCTATCTTGTCTGAGGATGCCAGACGTATTTGGGAAAGTGTCACGGTCGTTTGATGGAAATAACATTGATGCCTGCAGTATGTTAGCAAGTATATTTTAATCAATAAAATATTAATTTTATTCTTCTGAAAACCGTGGTAAAACTGTGTGTTGTCTAATGTGTACAATTTTCTATAGATACTGTTCATGACTGACAGGACAGATTCCATTTCAAACGTTAAAGTAAATTGTTCTACAGTATATATGTCAGTTTATTTCATGTTTACACTTAGCTGATTTTCCTTAAATATTATCTACAGATGAACATTTATATGGCCCTTTGTAAAGTACTCATGTCACCAATGTGTTTAAGGCTTAACGGTATGCCCAGAAGGGTTCTACAGATGCCCAGGCAGCTACTGTATTCCAGTATATCTTGTGTGCAATGGCGTCACAGACTGCCCCAGAGGAGATGATGAACACGACTGCGGTAAAATCTGGGTTTTGAAGGATGGTACAAACTGACAGCAAAACCCGACCCTCTCACACACACGCTCGCACGCACCATCCATCCATCCATACACACACACACACACACACACACACACACACACACACACATACATACATACATACATAGGACAAAGGTAACTGTGCATTAAATACTAAAGGGCAAATTCTTGGTAGATTCTTATTAAACCTACACGAAGACAGCAAGAAAAAAGATATTTATATAAACAAATCCTTAGTTTCTAGTGATTATGAATGCCCAGGTAGTCTATATCAGTCCCTACGTGAAGAAGCACTTTGAGGCAAAATATGATGTATATCATGTGCCCTAATGCACAAAGTTTCTTCACAGCAGGTTCCTATAGATGTCCTGGTTACTATCGCTGTCGGAGTTCAGGATTGGACATCAACCATTGCATCCACACTAATGAACTATGTGACAACATTTACCATTGCCCAGGAGGTGACGATGAGAGGTTCTGTCAAAGCACATGCCCCGACGAATGCACCTGCATCGGATATTCCATTGTTTGCGAAATGGGAATGCCATTAATTTCTCACTTGCCAAAAGCTGCCAGAAGAATAGAACTTCTAAACATTGACATGTCAGAGATTAATCTAGAGTTTGATGGGTTTTATCTGTTAGAGAGTCTGAAAATGATTAACTGCAGTTTGACACAACTTCCTCGGATCGTTAATCTTTTAAACTTGCAATCACTGTACGTAAGGAAAACGGAAATAATGGAAATACCAGAAGGAACCTTCTCAGCTCCTCGTCTGAAACATCTCGACTTATCATTGAACGAAAACCTTCATCATATTGTACCAGGCTCCTTTAGTGGTTTGGGAGCATTAGAAACGCTGGATCTATCTGAGACTGGCATATCCCACTTACCAGCTGACGTTTTTCTAGGTATGCCGAATCTGAAAGACATCTCATTCTCCGACACCAGTATTGCCGATATTGAATCTGGTGCATTCAATGGACTCTCACTGGTCAAGACTTTGAATATTGACGATGCTGATATTGAAATCTTTTCTGAAAATATATTCAAAGGCCTTGATCATTTGAAAACCCTGTATGCTGATTCACCAGTTATGTGTTGTGATGGAATTCGACCTCAATCGGTCCAGATTGGGGAATGCTATGCAGAAACTGACAAAATATCATCTTGTTCTGACTTGATAGGTAATGACTTACTCCGTATTTTCCTCTGGATTTTAGCAGTCATGGCCGTCATTGGTAACCTCTCTGCCCTCTTGTTTAGACTTACATATAACAGATCTGTGTTGAGGAAAGGCTATGGTATCTTCATTACAAATCTCTGCGTGGCTGATCTCATCATGGGCGTATATCTAGTCATCATTGGATCAGTTAATGTGTACTATAAAGGAACCTATATGTGGCATGCATTTTACTGGAAACACAGTTACCTGTGTCAGTTTAGTGGATTCCTCTCAACGATGTCCTCGGAGGCTTCCTGTCTCTTCATTTTTTTAGTCACCGTGGACAGATTTTTTGCAACCAAATTCCCTTTTGGCCAAGTCAGATTCACTAGGAAATGGGCAATAGTTGTGTCAGTATCAACATGGCTCATCGCCATAGTATTATCAGCGACACCACTCCTGTTTGATGACTGGAACTTCTACACAGACAACTCTGTATGTCTGGCTCTACCATTCTCTGACGACATGACTCCAGAATGGATGTATGCATTCTCTATTTTTGTGTGCTTCAACTTCCTTGTGTTCCTCCTGATTGTATTTGGTCAGATATTCATCTACAGAGAAGTGACTTCAAATTCTGTAGTGAAAGATGAGAAGAGGAGTGCCCAGGAGCTGTCCATTGCAAAACGACTCTTTTTCGTTGCTTTCACAGATTTTTGCTGCTGGTTCCCAATTGGTATTATGGGTAAATTGGTTTCTTTCCTCTTCCTTCAAAACAAAAGCCACAAGATAATCAGCTAAGTTTTCGTTTTTAGTACCTTTACAAAGATCAGTGAAAATACGAGAACAATAATAACTATAACTAACAGTGATCATTTGTAACAGGTTGAAACCATTTACTGACGCAATCTCAAAGTTCTACATTAAAGGAGTATTCAGGGGTGATGATTATACAGTGCAGTTAATATACAAACGGGCATGAGTTTCTGTTTCTGCGCTGTAAGGTGTTGTTGGTGATCTAGTGCCAGGTTTCTTACAATTTGTGGTTACGATCAAGTGACAAATCATCAGATATTCCCAAACCGTCTGCATCAAATATAGAAGGGCACACGTCTCACCTTTCCGAAAAGCTCTATCAAAATGCGCCACTGGTCACTGATTGTTCGACATAATAATCCACATGAATCAAACTTAATTTAATTGAACGCATTGCATATGTTTCAGCATTGCTCGCAGCATTTGGGACTGAGATTCCGGACGTTACCTATGCTTGGACCTTAGTGTTTATTCTACCTGTTAACTCTGCCATCAATCCGCTGTTGTATACCCTACCACTTATAACAGGGATGAAGGTATGCAACAGCCCTGCATTACCTGAATCATGACCGTGGTCTTGTATTCCGACGAGTAATGATTGTATTGTTCTGTTTTCAAAATACATTTGCTCTGTTTGGTAAAGTTTAACAGCTTCAGCTTTGATGTGTGAACTATTATCAAAATTATGAATTGATTATCATTCATAACATATGTCATTCATAACATATAAGTAGCCATAGTGTGGCATTTGGACAAGAAGTTGGAAAACAAACCCATCCACACTGATTGGGTTCTCCTCCTTGTGGATCCGTTCCTTTGTTTTGTGCATGTGAATCGGAATATCTGCATGGGTTGGCAAGATCAATACAAATTAATTTGACCATAAAGCTACACTTTAGCTTCAGATATGTCGATGGTCTAATATCGTTGAATAACATTCATGTACCCAGTTCCATTTGTGTGTATTGATGACGAAACAACCGTGACTGATATAGTGTCCAACTATTTTATGTCATATGCTTTTGAACGATTCTTTTCAAAAGGTACTGTCATAAACAAATACATATTCTTTGCACAAATGACGGTTCAATAGACATGTGTCATATGTACGTACTCCTCATATCGTCGTATGTTGTTCTTCCAGAAATCAAGTAAAAATGGGAGAATAGATTCCAACAAGAAGAGCTCATCGGGTTCGAATCTTGATGCCTCCTTTGTATCTAATGGCAAACATGACGATTTGAAACCGATGGAACAAGATGAAAAATCTTTTGTCTGCAAAGGTGAGTATACATGCCATTTGATTCAGACTACTTTAAATATCCTTTACATACTATCCTGGTGATATCTCATTCCCACAGTTATTATGTCGCCTAGAGTTTTGTTTACTATGCACTAAAAATGTGTATAAACAGAACAGAAACGACACAACACTTTGTTTAATCCGTGAAAATCCGTCTACCCAGTATTACATTTAACATGTGAAGTATCATTGTGCTTGCGCTTCAGGTGTCGGGCAACAACCTTCGACACATTCAGTATATACTGGCGTTCCATCAGATGGCATGGAAAGACTCGTGGACGTTGTCCAGTCTGGAAGAGTAACAGCTCTTGGTCTTCTCCACACGATTCGCAATATTCTGGAATTTCTTTATGATCCAAGTTTGAAAGATCAGATTTCTCCACTCGATGATGATAGTGTTTACGTCATGATAGACAGGCAGGTACGACATATGTTTATTGTGACGGTAGTTAAAACTTCGTACATTCCATCAGTTCAGGTTGTATACACCCAAATTACTGATAATGCCCTGGAATGCTCGCTGATTGTTAACCACATGTTTCACTTTGAGCGCACGGGTTCGTGGCATGAAGTTTGCTTATATCATATTCCATATATATTTATAAGAATGTCATTATTTTCAGTATTGTTTCAGGTCTTTCTCTAAAATAATATAATCACAATATTTACTCGAGTTTCGAAGGTGTTGAATTTCATCCCCAAATCAAGTTATTCGAAACACAAACCGGCCACGCTCACCAGGCGCACCTGTTTTAATACTTTGACATGTTTCAGACCATAACGGAGGCATGTCTTCGTGGACCCCAGCGAGACAACTGAACCGCGGCCCTTTCTGATCTCTCATTCCTACTTGATGATGTCTATTGAGACTTCTTGATCCGAGCTTTGCATGCTCAAACTGTGTTGATCTCCTACTGACGAATGTTACGTCCAGTCGACAATCAGTATTTTATATAACATACGCTGTTGGTTCACAATAGATTACACACGACACAATGTTTGGTGACAGATGACGAATATGAGATAATATAATAATTATTGTCGTCAATATTTAAAGCTACATATTTGAATCTCGGTCCGCATTTATCAGTTCTTTTAAGATATATTTTTATGATACTTTCAACCAGTTGTTGATAGTCCTGGCAGAATCACTTGCGGACAGATTCACTCTTCACTCATTGTTAAAAAGGAGATATACCAGCCAGCCTCATTCATTATGACAGGATCCTGCCACGACAACGCTGTATCTTCATTGTGGCACGCTCTATCCTGGCCACTTTGTATCGTTGTATCTATACATTCACCGTGACACGATCCTGCCCTGACAAAATTGTATTGTCATCCCTGTACATTCATTGTATCACGCCCCTAACCTGACCACCTTGTATCGTTATATCTATACATTCACTTTGACACGATCCTGCCCTGACATTTGTGTATTGTCATCCCTGTACATGGATTGTATCACAGCCCTAACCTGGCCACCTTGTATCGTTATATCTGGACATTCACTTTGACACGATCCTGCCCTGACATTTGTGTATTGTCATCCCTGTACATGGATTGTATCACGCCCCTAACCTGGCCACCTTGTATCGTTATATCTGGACATTCACTTTGACATGATCCTGCCCTGACATTTGTGTATTGTCATCCCTGTACATGGATTGTATCACGCCCCTAACCTGGCCTCCTTGTATCGTTATATCTGGACATTCACTTTTGTGCATTGTCATCCCTGTACATGGATTGTATCACGCCCCTAACCTGGCCACCTTGTATCGTTATATCTGGACATTCACTTTGACACGATCCTGCCCTGACATTTGTGTATTGTCATCCCTGTACATGGATTGTATCACGCCCCTAACCTGGCCACCTTGTATCGTTATATCTGGACATTCACTTTGACACGATCCTGCCCTGACATTTGTGTTGTAGGAGATCGGGGAATGTATGGAAGTAGAAAGTAGGAGTAGAAACGGGATGTCGGGTGGAATAAAATTATAGTGTTATGGTTTTTGGGGTTGTTTGTTTATATATCGGCGGGTTGAGTGGCTTATTATACCCGTGGTTTTGTCAATGTAAACAAATAGGTTAGATGGCTTATAATTACATCTTTGCCTATTGTGCAAGCACCGTATTGACGTCGTTATCTTGCAGTCATTTATTCTACTTATTACTCACGTTTGGCAGTAAAATTCCATTGGAATTTCCTTCGTCGGTCATGTATCGTATCCCTTCACTGTCCACCATGTTGGGTGCGGAAGCATAAGGTGCGCGGTGCCGCAGTGAAGTTGTTTATTATTGCGTAGCCAATCATAACACTTCGTTGTGACCTTTCGGAGGTTAGCTCACGGGGTATATAAGAGCATGATGCGACTGATATCGTTGTCTTGCGTATCGGTGTTCCGAGCAAGTAAGTCCACTGCCTATACGGGGGATGTTCGGGTTAGGGTTGGTTTGTTTTGTGAGGACTCATATTGTTGAGTAGTTTTATGACATAGTATATTTTACGGCATTAATATGCAGGTAGTGTGGGTTGGGGGAGAAATTAGTGTCAGGAAATAAGTAGATGTAGGAATTAGTGTAGGAAATTAGGCTTTGTTTTTGTTAAAGGAGTGACAAAGAGACGGCTATTTCCTTCAGTTTTTGTTATCATCTGTTTTGCTTATTTTTTTATGTTTTATGTAACATAATAAATTATCATTATTGTTTACACTTCTGCCTTGTGTCATATTTTGTTGAATGAGATGACAAATGCCATTGGACCCGAAGAAGAGTGTACACTGTTCCGCTGGTTTGTAGATTTCCACCATATGTTAAAAGTACACAACGCAAAGTCCATAATACACCCTGAACAGGGAACCACCGTGGTACACTTTGCATTGAACTTCTGCCACTGGGCTGCCTCCCAGTGAGCGCCTATTACAGTGTATTGTCATCCCCGGACATTCATTGTATCACGCCCCTAACCTGGCCACCTTGTATCGTTATATCTGGACATAAACTTTAACACGATCCTGTCCTGACATTTGTGTATTGTAGGTAGCAAAGGTCCCCATGGTCCCTAGTATGGTGATCTACCTTCAGTTGTTGACAACCTGTTGCTCATTTTTATATTGCATTGTCCTCTATAGATACATTGTTTTAGGTCTATTCACTAGTTTTAAATTCTACTCTGTGATATTCTAATTAGTTTTACTGTCCTTCGTTGACAGGTTTTTACAATGTATGTGCTATTTATTCATTTGTATTTTTATAATTCATCGTTCTCGTCACGATATGGCTGTATTATTGCCGATGTGACGTTAAGTATTAACTCACTCACTCACTCACATTTGTGTATTGTAATCTCGGTACATTCATTGTATCACAGCCCTAACCTGGCCACCTTGTAACGTTATATCTGGACATTCACTTTGACACGATCCTGCCCTGACATTTGTGTATTGTCATCCCTGTACATGGATTGTATCACGCCCCTAACCTGGCCACCTTGTATCGTTATATCTGAGCATTCACTTTGACACGATCCTGCCCTGACATTTGTGCATTGTCATCCCTGTACATGGATTGTATCACGCCCCTAACCTGGCCACCTTGTATCGTTATATCTGGACATTCACTTTGACACGATCCTGCCCTGACATTTGTGTATTGTCATCCCTGTACATGGATTGTATCACGCCCCTAACCTGGCCACCTTGTATCGTTATATCTGGACATTCACTTTGACACGATCCTGCCCTGACATTTGTGCATTGTCATCCCTGTACATGGATTGTATCACGCCCCTAACCTGGCCACCTTGTATCGTTATATCTATACATTCACTTTGACGCAATCCTGCCCTGACATTTGTGTATTGTGATCTCTGTACATTCATTGTATTACGCCTCTAACCTGACAACTTTGTATCATTGTGTCTATCCGTTCAATGTGACAGGCATCCACTTCTTATTTTGTGTCATATCTTATCGTGTTAATCTAAATCTTTACAGCACGCTTCCAAATTCAGTGTCAACAGTCACCCTACCTAAAACCTTTAAATAAACTGTTCAACCCAGTGGTTAGCGTTTAGACTCATCACGAACACTCTGTTTAATCATACTGAGTGTATCTCGCAGTACGATTGCAATACTGTTAGTGAAAGTGGCCTTCAGACCAACTCACCAACTCACTAACTCACTAACATTACCACCATGGGTCGAGAAATAAAGATTTAAAGACAAAGAACAATGTACGTTTTGCAGACAGAAGAAAACTAAATACAGTGACAAATCATGATGTAACGTCACATCTTACATTGATTCAAAGCACAGAATTCCTGAATGTACACACATAAACTAGAACCCGTCTTCATGAGCATGGTGGGTATTTGCAGGCAATGTACGTCGTTCAACACAATTATGCAACACTTTGCTCATATGATGTACGTAGAGAAAATAGTTTTACTTCTTTACATAATGCAATTCTACGGAAGCGTAGTGAGACCACGGTGAAATACGGGGCGTCACAATTTTCTGCGTAGGACATACTATCTCCTCCTCCGTAGTTATTAAGACCACCTTAGGACAACTTATCTCCCGTGTTGGACTTACTATCTCCTACGTAGGGCATACTGTCTCATGGGTGGTACTTAATGCATCCTTTTTATGAAGTGTGGCTATTAAGTTGAGAAATGTTTGGTTATGCAATACGTTACATAGTAGAAATAAAAGTCAGTGTTCTATTCGGTTAGGCGTGTGCCAGATACTTGATACCTGATATATCAGATATGTTGTTATTGTTATTGTTAGTATTATACCCATTTCTGTCTTGAAAACATATAGAGGTGTCAAACGGAATTTTATGTGACATTTTCCCACTGTGCCGTTGTCACTTACCCGCACCTGGCTTAAACAAAACATTTTTGCCATGTTTTATTAATCTAAATAATACTTGCCTGAAACATCAACCTTTAAACCTTTATTAATTATCAATATACCAAATTATTAACCCCGAAAACAAAACCCTTGCACAGATTAACTGCCCCGCCTGCCTAAGTATGTAATTTCCCTTTCCCTAGTCAAGATCAAGTAAGAATTACGACCTCTTGATAAGACCTTTTTTCAGGATCCTTCTGTTGCCCTATTGTTATAATGCCATTATATAAATATCGTCAGTCGTAACAAGGGGTTACATCGCAAATTATTGTATTACAATGGATTTTAGAACTGTGCGTCCGTGTGAATTTTTTTCTTAAAACACATGTAATGGAGACACTTACACGTTGGGTCTTATCAGTAAAAGAACAAACCCCAGTGACTTTGACAACTCTACTTATCACTCTCGCCCGGCACAGAGGCAACACCTTGATAAGGAAACAGTTTCAATAGTGTGTTAGGGACAGTCACAGAAGGAGCGTCTGGAGAAAATGTCAGGAATTGTATTTCTCGTTCTGGCATGTTTTGCGTCAGGTACGTTATGTTAAAAGTAACAATGTATTATTATGAGTTATTTTGTTCTGTCAAGAAAATTGACGCGACAAATAATCGAAGAATGCTCTCTGTTTCTCAGCCACTGGAACGTAGCAGTTTACACCACGTGATCGGTGTTTTTCGGTGTTTTTTCATTGCAAGCATGAATCAAATCTAAATTAGACATTTAAAATCAGACTTAATGGAAGTGTATAAGACGAGAATATGTGTGTAAAGTCTACTCTGTGTGCTTAGTCTACTTCTTTAACAAATATACGACGAAATGTTATGGATGTCAACTTCTTTATTGTTCTCACAACGTTTCTGAGCTATTCCTTGCCCCTTCGTCAGGTGGATGCTAACTAACACTTAAACAGGATATATATACTAGTAATGAACATGAAGCCAGAGAGGTGATTTAAGCATGTATATACAATTGAAACATAGCAGATGAAAAAGGATTAAAATATACAAAAGCTGATATGGTGTTGTTACAACGGATTAACCAGGAGAAGCCAATGTATTGATAGGCGTACAATGCTAGGGGGGGGGGGGGGGGGGGGGGGATGATAGACTAACAATTACGAAAGCTGAGATACTAAGGGTGGAATGATGCTGTAACGGTGGATAGCTGATGTTTGGTGAAGCCACGTGTCTAACTGATTTCGCAGGCATTGGGTAGGTAAACCCCTTGGTCTCTGTTCATCTGTGGGGCTAATCTTTTGATGTTGATGGCTTCTGACACTTCCACCATCCTTGATCCCGACCATGACCCTGCCATCCTCCTTGACTATCTCAACAAGCAGCACCTGCGCATCCAGTTCACGATGGAAATAGAAGACCAACAGAAACTACCATTCCTAGATGTGTCCTTGCACAACTCCCCCAACAAGATTACCTTCTCCGTCTACAGAAAACCCACCCACACCGACGAGTATATTCACTATCTCTCTAACCATCACCCCCAGACCAAACATGCAATTGTCTCCACCCTGACCAGACGAGCCAAATCTATCTGTGATTCTGACCATCTCCAAACTGAAATAGACCATCTAAGAATTACGTTCATCAACCTCAACGGCTATCCCAAACAACTTGTAGGCAGAACCATATCATCAACCCTGCAAGAACAACAACAGTAAGAAGAACACCAACCAAAACCTGAACCATCCCCAGTTAGAATTAACATTCCCTACCAAGATCAGATTAGCCACCACATCAGCCGACTTCTCAAGAAAACTGCCGGTATAGATGTGACCTTCAAGTCTGACAAAACACTCAAGACCATTCTGAAGGCCAATGGCAGAAGTACACCGACCAAGACCACTCACAAACCCAGGGACTGCATCTACAAGCTTATGTGTGACTGTGGCAGTAGCTATGTAGGAGAGACATCTCGCCCCATAGACATCAGGCTGAAAGAGCACAGAACCTCAGTAGAAGAATTAGATCTAAAGTCAGCCCTTTCTGAACATATTGTCAACAATCCGTCACACTCCATTGACTGGCAAGCAACTACAATCATAGTCTCGAACGTCCACGATTGGCGACGACGCAAACTGTCAGAAGCCATCAACATCAAAAGATTAGCCCCACAGATGAACAGAGACCAAGGGGTTTACCTACCCAATGCCTGGGAAATCAATTAGACACGAGGCTTCACCAATCATCAGCTATCCACCGTTACAGCATCATCGCAGCCTTAGTATCTCGCTTCTCCTGATTCATCCGTTGTAACAACACCATACCAGCTTTTGTATATTTTAATCCTTTTTTCATCTGCTATGTTTCAATTGTATATACATGCTTAAATCACCTCTCTGGCTTCATGTTCATTACTAGTATATATAACCTGTTCAAGAGTTTTAGTTAGCATCCACCTGTCGAAGGGGCAAGGAATACGTTATGAAAACAATAAAGAAGAAGTTGGCATCCATAACATTTCGTCGTATATTTGAATACCGACGTCTAAATGCCTCTCAAGAACCCCTTCTTTAACAAAACTCTAAAACTCTGCTTAAAGTGAGGTTATTTATTGTGTTACAACACTCGGTTTGAACATCATTTTTTCTTGAACCAATATTTGGACTTAATACAAGTGATATCAAACGTGTTCGTTGTTATACAGTTAAGATATTTGATATAGTCAATGAACCAGGGTCGTTAAAGGAACTTATTTTTTAAGCGTTTAGTCGACATAATAAAGATATGGTCTGGGGTCAGGTTCAGATTACATATGTAGCTGCCCCAGTTCCACAAACCGAGCCTCTCAAACTGTTCTAACCCGGTTTTCCACACAGAAGACCCTGTTTTTCAATATGTAACCATTTTAGTGATGTAAATTTGATACATAATGATACAATACATAAAGCAGTCCTATTCTGTGTTAATTGTAATTCCCAGTTATAACCATTAGCTTATTAATTAGATTAGCGTAAAGATATTTGTTGGAGAAGCATCTCTGCTTCATAGTATGTCTCTGTTGTTGTTATCATAGTTCTATAACGGCAGTTTATAACACATGACAATGGATACCGTCTTGAAACACATAAAATACCCCTTGATATATTCTCCCTTACAACTGCTTAAAGCAGCAATACTTAACATAAACCTGCATGGAACAATCAACACATGAAACATTTCCAAAGGTTCTTTGGTTATATATTATGGTTTCTGTTTATACATTTGAACATCAGCAAAAGGTCATGTTCTCACCATGATCAACAAGCCAACCTGAAATTCACTTATAAATAGCTCATCCAGAATATACATTTATTCGCGTACGTAAAGGATGTCCGTATCGTAAGGGGAACACAGTAATTCAACCTGTTATGGTTCAGAACTTGATTATGAGAGTTACTGGACCTTTATGGATTAAAATACAATCAAACGCCTTGTGGTACACTGTAAGGAATAAAATTCTTTGCTTCAACGAAACGACTAAATTCCATGGAGGTCGGTTTGTAAATGACAGGTTCGTGTCTGTTATAGGTAAAATGGATAGAATTATCATTCAAACGCCCGTACGTTATCAGAAATGAGCGGGCCACCGTAACTTGATAATCCCCGCAAAATGCTTGACGAGGGCCATTAACAAGCCCGTTGTTAGGTGAAGTCATAAGTGGCTCAGCTGTTGAAGTTCAATCACCTACGGCTTGAACTTGCGTTCATAATTGACGATATGTCTGGCTCACATTCTTCACATGTACTTGTGTCATTATGTACGTTCTTTCCTGTGCCAACCATAACAACTGTACCGTAAATTACCACACATAGCAATGAAAATTTCGACTGGAAGTCTAACGTTGCTGAGCAGTGAAAACAATGGCGGCTGGTAGTATGGGCAGAGGTCAAGGTCGAATGTCGCCACTCTTATAAATAGTGACGTCATCTGTATTGTTCTAAGACGTGTCTATAGTTGTAAAAAGTGTGTAAGTGACCTCCAACGTTTGTTGTTCGCCAGTTAATACTTCTAAACCGATGCCGTTGTTTTTATTCAGAATTATCTTATTTTAGCTATAATAACGGTAACGATATTATTCAGGGCATTATCATTTACAGGAGCCCGAGGTCTTTCATTAACTGCCCGACGAAGGAGGGCATTTGGAAAGCCCCAGGACTCCTACAAATGATAATGCCCTGGGCTCACTTGCACTAAATGATAAAAAATGATTGTAACTCCCATTCTCCAACATAGGTTTAAGATGGTCGTAGCGCTAAGATCGCTTTGTGCAACTAGGCTCTCAAAAATAGCGTTACCTCTATATTACACTGACGGCATTTCAGGTAAGTGAGTGTCACTACTGTTCCATGGCAAGTGTAATTCCAGGTGTCCTCAGCGATATAGATTCTCCAGGATGTGGGCTCAATGATGTGGGGTTTGACTACAGCACCCTTCCAAAAGTAACCAGGAAACGCATCATTGGTGGACAAATCGCAACTCCACATTCGTTTCCATGGATGGTAAATATAGATAGTGTTCTTTCTGAATATCTGGCTTAAATTAAATCGTTGCCTCTCCCAAGAAACCATTCAATTTCATGTATCACAGTCATGAAACTGATGAATCATCAACCTGGATGTCGAGTTTCATGGCAAATATCCGTACTTTGTAAAGAAATGTCGAGATAAACAAGGTCAGTATTTAAATAATATTGTTTAGTTACGGTAACAACGTTTTCTGAATTATATGTATAAATCTGTAAATTATGTTGAAGTTTAGCCATGAGATTTACTTTTTAAAAAGCACTAATAGGTTGAATGAACTATGAAGCAAATACTTGGTGAGTTAAGGCCAGTGAAAGTTCCTACCGTGTCGTCACTAATAGGTTGAATGAACTATGAAGCAAATACTTGGTGAGTTAAGGCCAGTGAAAGTTCCTACCGTGTCGTCACTAATAGGTTGAATGAACTATGAAGCAAATACTTGGTGAGTTAAGGCCAGTGAAAGGTCCTACCGTGTCGTCACTAATAGGTTGAATGAACTATGAAGCAAATACTTGGTGAGTTAAGGCCAGTGAAAGGTCTTACCGTGTCGTCACTAATAGGTATAACCAGGAGAATACGTCTCCATCACAGCAAGCAGATACACTATGGCAGTTTCATCTCTATCTCAGTGGTTCCGTGTAAACTGCAGGTTGCGCTTGAACATCGAGGGATCTTCACTTGTGCTGGATCGCTTCTGAAGGGTTCGTCAAACAGATGGTTTATCCTCACCGCTGCACACTGTCTGCAGTAAGTTACTGTGAATGTAAATAACGAATACCCCGCTGTGCTTGAATAGATAAATAGATCTAACACAATCTAATATGAATTGTCTAGCTTAATGGAGGCATGGTTGACATGCAGATTTAAGTTACAAGCGTCGCTGTACAGATAGTTTGCTCTCAGCTACTATGATCTGCCGGGTGTAGGCTTGAATGTCATATTTTTGTATTCGGTTCGTTAGAGAACGTTGTGTTTTCGAGATCACTCATCTCCTATACTATCTTAATACAACAAAGAACACATTAACGTTCATAGGGCCATTGTATATGTATCTTTGGCCATACCCTTATTATATATATCATAAAATATTATAATACAATGGTGTCGCCTTTCAGTGACACGATTGTCACGGATTGGAAGATTCGTCTTGGCGCACACGATCTGTCAATAAAAGAACAATCCACTGAGTTCATTGACGTCAAGGCTATGATGAGCCATCCTTTGTTCAAGCCTCTGAAGCTTGAGCATGACACCGCCTTGCTGGAACTGGAGAGAGCACCAAGGATAAACAGGCCTGAAATCAGTTTCGGTTGTGTTACTGGCAATGTAACTGTACCAGGCGAAACATGCTATGTTATTGGATGGGGTACAACATCAGAAGGTATGTTTCAATACTATTGTATGACCAATTAAATGTGCTGTTACACGTTTGATTCTGACTAGGAAAATTTAGTTTAAAATTTAATATCCTACTCTATTCCATCAATTCCATCACCTTTTAATGAAGAGCTGTTTTATTTCCATCAATCATGGTGAGAATATACATTTTTACATGCCAACAGAGAGCGCACCATCAGATATGCTGCAGGTTGTGGAGAAGCCCGTGATGTCCCAGTCCTCGTGTAGAAATATATATGGCTCGAACGACTTCCACGAAGCTTCCATGATCTGTGCAGGTTTCCCTGAAGGAGGGAAAGACTCGTGTAGAGTATGTTACACATACAGTCCTGAATAACTAAATTGAATATTATTGGGATTACGAGACTTTTGTAAGGTACTTGACGAACCATGACTTTAACATAGACACCGTTCTCAAACCCATTCTTGTAATCACTTTTTTCACTTGCTAAAACGCTTTAGGACGTGTTTTTTCAGTATGACAGCGGTGGACCTTTGATGTGTTATCGTAATGGCCGTATGGAAATAATTGGTACGTCTGACAACATATATGTCAACAGAGGTATATAATGGTATACAGGTATCGATAATGTCATAAGTACACCTAGAATAAAATTAATGATACACTAGGAAAATTGAGATTTACGTAGCACACATGTTTCAAGGGCTTATAACCTTCAAATAATGTCCCTTTATAAAAAAAAGTGAAGATTACATCTTAATGATGTGACTTAATGAAATTCTATAAACCAAAGGGTTTAAGGGGAGCAGACATGGTCACGGATATTGGTATGACGCCAGTGTTAGTGTCGAAACAAGGATACAGTTCACATTGCTCCGTCAAAATTTGCAGTAGCTACATTACAGTGTACATTGTAGCATTTGTAACATTATAGGTCATCAATACATTGTCAAGAAAGCATCAAGACCTGGAGCGATCGTAATCCTCTATAATACACAGTGAAACAATAACACTGCATTAAAATCATTCATACCCGTCTTTGATATATGCATCATCATGAGCAAGTCTTAATCAGTTTAAATATTTCAGGCACCGTCAGCTGGGGCTTTGGCTGTGGTCAACCGAATTATCCAGCCGTATATGCAAGTGCAGCAGGCGCCATACAATGGATTGTGGCCACCATAAACGCACAATGAGCGTTGTTGAGACACATGTATGTACAACTTGAATAGAGGTTTTCAAAACGTTCGTCACAGTTTGATTTCAGTATCTATACTCATGGAAACAAATAACGGAGTGTTCCTTTATGTATAAGTTTTACCCACAGTGCAAAACATACATGTACCTTATGAATAAAACCGGAAAATATGAAATACCTGTACTTTCATGTGTCCCCTTATTTGTTTCCACGAGTATACATGTATATACAATGAGACGGTTTGGCAAAAATTCTACGACGCACATATTTGACACTGGAAGGAAGCAATCATTCAAAGATGGATGATTGTGGAGGTGCACATACCGCTACAATTAGAATGTCTCATAGTCCCTGAACCACGTTTTTTCTCTAATGCCTAGCCCTGCCTGCATTGCAAAAGCCCCAAATGAAGTCCAGATTTCCCAACAGTCTTCGACTCCTTTTCAGTTTAAATAGGTTTATTTGTTACTGTCACAATTATGTAAACTCAGGTACGTTAGTCTAAATTACAATATGTAATTAAACGATAATGCGCGCACTTCATACGCAGTAATATTCCCTTCAGTTCCCTTATCTATGGGTGTCCTATAAGTTTCCATAACCTGTGAAAAATGTCGTGTGACACATATTTGGCAAATCTTGGGACAAACATGTACACTTCACTAACTGAATCTCAGGGATCATGCCCCACTTTTAAATAGCAGTGTTGTAGCCGAGTGGTTATCGCGTTGGCTTGTCATGCCGAAAACACGGTTCGATTCCCCTTGTTGGTATAATGTGTGAATCCCATTTCCGGTGTCCAAAAGAATCCATTCGACACTGGTGGTTTCAGCAAAGCAATCAAGAAACAAATCGTCACTTCAGCGGTCGCCCACCAATGACGACCCGACTTGACGTGGATTCTAACCACACAGCTCCAACACAGGTTCAGTCAGCAGCATTTACCATTCCTGGCGGCATGTGTATATCTGAGACAACAGTTGCACGATGTCTACTCGTCTGTGACATCAATGTAAGACGCCAAACCGGATGGGCATTTCAGGCGCCAGAACATCGACGTCGACGTATTTCATAAATATAACCTGTTCTCGATTTCATGTTCTGTTATATCTAAGTACAGTGTGTCTGAGTTGTTACCGTCAAAAACCGACGCTCACTGCTTATCTAATCTGGAAAAGCAGACTGACGTTTTGTTGAACGGTTTTGGATGTCAAGACGAGGAATATGCTAGCTCATCTGTGTGTCGTGTTTTTGTATCTTGCATCAGGTAAGATTTAACTAATATTAATAATTTTAGTAATTATGCTTTGAATTTTGGTAGTAGCTTCCTTTCTGTAACCAGTTATACTGACATCTGTCTTCTTTGTAGTCTGAAACTATGTCTGATAAACGTACATAACGTATCTTTGTGTTGATTAAATGAACAGGAAGGCAGCATTACAATGTCAATACGACTGAATGGAAATTACGGTTTTGTTTTCGTATCTTAATATAAATATTAGTGCCGAGACATACATAATTAGACAGCATGTTGCCTCAAACGAAGAAAATATTTTTTTCACTTGTACCAAATTCTGACATAACTTTAGGTGTGGATGGTATTATTGTAATTTGAGCAATCAGTGAGCTAAGAAATGACCTGTATGCCAAAGCGATACTATCGGGAGCATTCTAGATCCTGTCATTATTATCACCACCATGTCATAAACTGGGACAGTGACTCTGCTACACTGTAATCATTTGCAGTAGGACCGGTACACATCATCGTACATGTGAAATTTATATTACACGATACTAATACATTATCTACACCTTCAATGTTATAGCTTCACGCATCTCACACCGTCACAGGCCTCATTCAATACACTCTACAGATATGCCATGCATCTTATTGGTGTGAAGAGTCGAACCTACAGTCAGCAACAGTAAAGGAACGTTGCTTTCTAAAGGCAACATATATAAGACATTATTGGAGTATCTGGGTTCTATCATATCGTTGTGTCAGTAACCTTAATTTTGGTGTATCGTTTGATACAATTCTTAGAAACGCTACATAGTACCTTTGTATAAGACACCACTGAAGGAAATGGTTCATATTATGTCACTGGATCTAAATCCAACGCGATGTTGCTCTCTAGCGTTACATCATTACCCTGACGGAACTACTTTCAAAGCTGCTACTAAGCGCCAAGTGCGACTGTATAGGTCTGTACATCCGCTTTTCAGCTATCCACTGGTGGGTAGGTGGACTGAGTGCCTTGCCCAAGGACACAACATGAGACGCAAGTAAAAAATTCTGGTGTCTCCACCGGGATTCGAACGATAGCCTTTGGCGTGAGAGGCCAGCATGCTAACCATATGCTAACCACTAACCAGCTGTGAGCAGCTTCACAAAATACCTAACATGTCAATCTTTTCGTGACCATTTCGGCAGGTGTTTCAAGCGATTTGAGTCCTCCAGGATGTGGGATCAATGATGTTGGTTTTGACTACACCACCCTCCCAAAAGTAAACAAGAGACGGATCGTTGGTGGAGAAATTGCAACTCCACATTCATTCCCATGGATGGTAATAAAGACGTATCTTTTCCACCTTTAAATTTCACTATACGCAATGCCATGTAACATGTGATGAAGGCGATTACAGAGATAATTCAGTAATAACAGGGATTTCTCAGTTAGGTACAGATTCTGGTTCAGTCTGGGATTCGAACCCGCACTATGAGCACACACTTTCGAAATGGTATTGGGAACTTTGTCAATATCTCAAAGTCAATGTCAATGTCAATGTCAATGTCATATCTCTTTCCAACCTTAAGTTATAAGATACACAATGACATTTAGAAAGTGGCCAAATGCAACATATCTTATATCTGGGATTACACACATTCTCAGTGCGGTACAGACTCTATTGTCAATGTCAATGTCAGAGTCATATCTCTTTCCAACCTTAAGTTATAAGATACACAATGACATTTAGAAAGTGGCCAAATGCAACATATCTTATATCTGGGATTACACACATTCTCAGTGCGGTACAGACTCTATTGTCAATGTCAATGTCAGAGTCATATCTCTTTCCAACCTTAAGTTATAAGATACACAATGACATTTAGAAAGTGGCCAAATGCAACATATCTTATATCTGGGATTACACACATTCTCAGTGCGGTACAGACTCTATTGTCAATGTCAATGTCAATGTCAATGTCATATCTCTTTCCAACTTTAACTTCTAAGATACACTCACACTCTTAGTACACACTTTTGACATGGCTTTTACACGTCAGAGAGGTTCACAATGTACGTGATCTTCACTACCAGTTGCTAGTTTTGTGGGGTGGCTGAGTGAGTTAGAGTTGTTTTTGTCTGCTGGCTTGTATTTGTCTTACTATGAGCAAGTTCTACCCATTATACGTTAGTGAAAACTAAACTTTCACTCACATTTGGTTTCATCACACTTTTTCTTCTCTTTATGTTTATAGTGGGTGGTAAATATAGCGTACCGCGATCTCTTAAAGCAAACATAGCGTGTGTGCGTGTGTGTGTGATAGAGAGACAGAGAGAGAGTGTGTGTATGTATGATGTATTTAATGAATATGTACATTAATCATATGTAAGTTGCTGACAGTTCCATTGTGGGGCTAAGTCTTTAAACAGTCATTGTGTGATCATATGTAGCATTATACATATGTGTGCTGACACATTTCTATGATTTAAGCTCTCTGAAACTTCATCGATGAGGCAAATAATGATAAGGAAAACTCCATAAAACATGTCTTGATAAATATGATTTAGTTATTCGGCTCCACGTCACGCTTGAGGTGTGAATGTATCCTTCACATTCGTTACACACCTTGTAATACGGTCAAGAGCAGTGTGGTCCAGGCAAACCAGTGGCTGAAAGCCGATTACGATGACACCCCAGTTTTCACCAAGTTACAGGGTCTAATCACCCGATCCTCACTGGTCATTTACGAAAACCTTAAGTTGCATGTGCAGGCACTATAAAATGACCAAATCTTTCTAAAAATCTCCAGTGAAATGGAGCATATCTAATTCTAAATTGTACATGTGTGTGCACTGAAACCGTGCCACACAAACAGACGAGAACCAATGAACACTGTTGAGTTTTGTTTTGAATATTTTTAACAGTGGTGTTTGATCAAAACGCAACTAGGTGAAGGAGATGTTCCAAACTTTAAGTACCTATCATGACAACCGATGATGTGAGTGAGTGAGTTTAGTTTTACGCCGCACTCAGCAATATTCCAGCTATATCGGCGGTCTGTAAATAATCAAGTCTGGAACAGACAATCCCGTGACCAACAACATCAGCATCGATCCGCGCAATTGGGAACCGATGACATGTGTCAAACAAGTCAGTGAGTCTGACCACCCGATCCCGTTAGTCGCCTCTGACGACAAGCAGAGTCGCCTTTTATGGCCAGCGTAGGTTGCTGAAGCCCGGAACCTTCAAGGGTCCCGATGACGGTATAGATATTAAGGCGATCACAATGTGCTTGAAGTGATGAGCTTGTACATACATATATTATATCTGATGCCACGGACCCTAGCTTGAGATCAATACGACTAAATGTCCTGTTCATTCATTACCTGTATCTATGTCTCCAGGCCGCTCTTGAAAACCGTGGTGTTTTGCACTGCGGCGGGTCACTTCTAAGAGGCAGTTCTGACAGGTGGTTCGTCCTAACTGCTGCCCACTGTGTGCAGTAAGTTCACCACACGTAAACACAATTATATATATAAATATATATGTATATATATGCGTATAAAACTGATGAGTGAGTCAGTGTTATTGCAACTTTGAACAGTATTTCCGTCATATTATGACTGGATGTCATAAAGATAGCCGATTTTCAATGATCTATTCTTAAGAATTTCACATCCACATTTTCTGTTCACCAAAAGGAATCAGATTAGTCATGACAAGCCAATATATGTTCTTGCTAAGAGTGACCAGTCAATAACATATTTAGTCCTAAGTTATAGTCATGAATTACGTGTGAACATGCTAGTCCCATTTATATCACTGTCTTATTGGTGTACACCGATATGACTCCTACATTTGATGCAGGGATAAGTACTCTAGATGCCTAAGGTAAAGTAGTTGGTGTCTTTATTAACGTGAAATGGTAGGGTTTACGTAGGGAGTGGTGTTTATCAGGTGTGCCCCCTTTTCACGGAGACGAGATCAGAATGCGCGATAACACATTTCCAAAATGTAGTTATTCTGAAACAATCGCGAGTTGTTGGTATGAACATGTCCGCAAGAACATTGCCAGATCATGTAATATTTGAAATACAAAGTACGATAGAAAGATCTGTTTCCGGTGTCAGTTCACTAGCAAATTATATACAAAAGAATTTGTTACTAACTTTATTTCTGTGTTATCAGTGGAACGTCTGCGTCAGACTGGAAGGTTCGCCTTGGAGTTCATGATATCTCCCAAACCGAATCTTCCTCGGAGTCAATTGACGTGAGGACCGCGTTGATCCACCCTCAGTACGATAGCAGCACATTCGAGTATGACATCGCACTAATTGAGTTGAGCAGCGCCCCACAGCTCTCTAGGCCTGAAATCAACATTGGATGTGTGTCCGGGGATATCTCTAAAGTAGGCGAAGTGTGCTATGTTGTCGGATGGGGACTCACCTCATCAGGTAAGTCTTTCAGTTCATGGCGCTAAACGCATACATGTATATGATTGACAGTATATGCGTCGATCTACTTGTATAATCAGAGCAACACTTTGAAGTCGCGAGATCTTAATTCATTCTATTTCTACATTCCATTCAGTAAAATAGTGATAATCCTTGATAGTTTCAGTATTAAAGTTATTATTTTTACGTCAGCTATCGTTAATAATGAAGCTTAGTCTAATTTCAAAATTATCATTGAATAGTGTCCTTTTGTAATACAGCATCATCACACACAATTTGCTCATTAAACCCGCATTGCTCGTTCCAGTAGTAATCACTCCTCATTCTTCTAATTTTTCTTCGTTTCCTATCAACCTAGACCCAGATAACAGATTTGTCACATTTTCACATATCAGCTACATAAATTGTAGATATAAATCTAAAAAGCAGGGTTTTTTCTACTGAACCCATGTTGAAGAACATACAGATTTCCTTTCAAGACGCTCGAGCCATTTACCAACCCTAAAGGAACTCGGCAATGACCTTACTGAAGAGTATTATAACTTCTGTGGGCAACCATCCACCCAAATATTAGGAGCATGGAACGTCAGTTCCATTCTGTTTCAGTCTTGTTCAGATACTCTCATTTTGACAAGCAATTTATTAGCGGATTATTAGCAATATGCTGTTTGTCGTTTATTGTGTCATTTGACAGTGGGCTTTTGTTTACTTATATAGAGAGCGGCTGTACAAATTATCAATAGAACACTCTTCGATGAAAACTTTACTTATAGGAGGCGATACATCAGATGTTCTCCAAATTATTGAAAAGCCAGTCCTGTCACAAGCCCAATGTAGGGACATATTTGGCTCGAATACCTTCTACGAATCTTCAATGATCTGTGCAGGCTTCCTAGAAGGAGGAAAGGATTCCTGCACCGTAAGTACCATCGATTAATGATCGTCCAATAACCACCTCCTCTCAACCGATTGACCCACGATGCCTGACCTAGAAATAGAAGCAATCACTGAAACCGATTCATATGTTTCATATGTTTTTCTAATAAATAACGATACATATTTTACAGTGCACCAATTCATTTCTAGTGTCAATGGATCTGTGTGTAGAGTAATTGTATGCTAACCTCTCTGGGGAGACTGCACGCGGAGCGCAAAAAAAATCAGTGCTGTGTGCACAGATATATGGAATCAATAGAGTATCAACGTTTTCTCGTTAGTGAACGGAATGAAAAGAAATGTCGTGAGAAACTGTCATTTGTATTATACGCGTTAGGTGTCTATAATTCCCATAGCCGTTCTGTTTGTGTATTTACGCAATCGTTGAAAAGCATTTATTATTATTTACCTTTGGGGGTCAGGAGTACAATAACCGGTGGTACTTATGACCTAGAGATATATCTGTTCAATAACCGGTGGTACTTATGACCTAGAGATATATCTGTTCAATAACCGGTGGTACTTATGACCTAGAGATATATCTGTTCAATAACCGGTGGTACTTATGACCTAGAGATATATCTGTTCAATAACCGGTGGTACTTATGACCTAGAGATATACCTGTTCAATAACCGGTGGTACTTATGACCTAGAGATATACCTGTTCAATAACCGGTGGTACTTATGACCTAGAGATATATCTGTTCAATAACCGGTGGTACTTATGACCTAGAGATATACCTGTTCAATAACCGGTGGTACTTATGACCTAGAGATATACCTGTTCAATAACCGGTGGTACTTATGACCTAGAGATATATCTGTTCAATAACCGGTGGTACTTATGACCTAGAGATATATCTGTTCAATAACCGGTGGTACTTATGACCTAGAGATATATCTGTTCAATAACCGGTGGTACTTATGACCTAGAGATATATCTGTTCAATAACCGGTGGTACTTATGACCTAGAGATATATCTGTTCAATAACCGGTGGTACTTATGACCTAGAGATATATCTGTTCAATAACGACCCCACAATTCACAGTAAGTATGAAAATCACAACTAGTATTCCTTACAAACTGACATTAGTAATGAAATTAGTTGACTTTCTCATTGTCACAAAGCTGAGACAATTCGGTAAATGTGTAATGTGTGTGTGGGCTAACGTATTTGATCTAATAGGGAGAAAACGTTTATTGCAGAGAGACAGCGGAGGGCCCTTGATGTGCTACCGAAACAATCGTATGGAGATAATTGGTAAAGTGTCATTATTATAAGACAAGCATTTCTCAGAAATGTTACATAAAATGCCAATGATAATAAGATCCCACTTTCTGGCACATCAGTAAACGAACGTACCACTGCACCCAGTTCTTGAAGTCCGTCCGAGTAAAGATCTGAGGTAGTTTCTAATTATTTATTGATCTCCTGTCTATTATTTTCAAAATACGTTTACAACATCGAAGCATGTCTATCATGAGACGCGAGGCAGCCCCGCAAGACCCACATAATAACTTGAAATTAAGTGGAAAAACTTGGTTACTCCAGTTTTAACAACAAAGGAGATCTTCATTTTACACAACTTAAAGGCATTGATCTTCATGTTTGCAGGCATTGTGAGCTGGGGAAATGGATGCGGGGAACCCAACTCACCTGGAGTCTATGCTAGTGCATCAGCAGGGAAGCAGTGGATTGAAGCTTACATAAACGAATAGGTGGTATCCAAAATAAAACCAATGAAATACGCTTGCATACCCTCGTTTTATCAACTTAAGCAAGTTTTTCTTGTGTGGTCGTCACACATTACACCATGCTTGAAATATTATATTCAGATAGATCACTGAAAGTAGTGAGTGTCAAAAACACTATAGCCACATCGGCAATATTTCCGCCATGTGGTGACTTTAAAAGTTATAAATTGATAATAATTATAATTATTAATTAATTAATTAATTAATTCTACAACACCTGTGGACGAAGGACAGAGAAACAACTAGATTATCACAGGAATAAATTTAAGACTAGTAATTAAATCTAAAATGTTTAACTATAAATAAAAATACAATATATAAACAGGCTAAAAATTTCCAACAACTGAAGGAAGATCGCCATACTAGGGATCATGGTGACTTAAACTACATTTGCTTCGTTCATGGGCCCCAGCTATTTACATCATACCTTCTGCTTTACTGAAGGTGAGTGAACAAAGGTGCTACGTGGAGGGTAAGCATACCTTGACCCAACAGTTAGCGTTAGCTCTTCACACTCACTCACTCACTCACACACACACACACACACACACACACACACACACACACACACACACACACACACACACACACACACACACACACACCACATTATCAGGGTGACGAAGTGAATTTGTTGGAACAAGAAACTCTCTTGTTGAGTACCGAATACATTCTATTATTTGTCATTCTGTTACAAATATCATTTACAGTTGTGAAAAGAGAAGCTCATTTATCACATCCAGTTACATTTTCTCTTTACGTGCCCAGCAACAATCGTATTCAACGCATTCTATATATACTGCCGTTCTCTTTAATGGCATGGAAAGATTTGTGGAAGTTGTCCAGCCAGGATGAGTAACAGGATCATATGGTCATGCTCGCACATGTGGCACATGTCATCGTGGAATCACTGGATTGTCTGGTCCAGACTCAGTTACTTACAGACGGCGTTACATAACAACATACGTTTCGCCAACCTTATTTAGTAAGGTTCAAATGATCACCACTCCAGGGGTACCCGTGGCGAGCCACCTCCTCGTGGTGGGTGCTGGGTAACGCCAAGAGCTCGCCAACACCCCCGTTGTGGACCCGGGGGGATATTTGGTCCACCAACCCGTTTGCCGTGGGTTGCGGCCCTGTGTCGGCGGAGGAGGGGATCCTGGTGGTTGAGGGCAATAGGGGCCTGCAATCGTGCTCCTGTTGCTCAATACACCACTTTGGCCCTGACTTCGCCTAGACGGGTGGTTGAATGGGTCCAGTTCAACCAATCGGCTGGTCATGCCAAGCCCATGTGCATTGTATTTGATATTGCACACTTTTGATTTAAATAAATGATCCTGATAAAGGTATTGATCAAATACTTCACTAAATTTCTATTGATTTAAAGCTTTAACAAATACATATTTTGCCTAGAGTCTTAATGCCCAGAAGGCGGTGGCTCATGGGCCAATCTGGTAGATCAATTATTTATAATTCTTCTGCTGGAGTATATCATCTGAGCATCTTTGGTGCTGCAAGTCGGAGGCCCACTTGTTTTTAGCATTGTCCTTGTGATACTCCGTGGTGGGTGGGGAGCTCAGATGATGAACCATATTAAACTAACTATGGCTTACACAACCCCCATTAAAAGAAACAAGCGTCAACTTGACAATGATGATGATGAACTACGACCGTCCAATCCGACCGTGGAATACTGGCCACGATTCCTAGTGATCGAGACACTTGACAAGTCACCTATCAAATTAAACCCGTTTGCGGTATCTAAAGGTATACATGGTATCGCAGGCGAGGTACGAAATATCAGACGACTGCGTTCAGGTTCCCTACTTGTAGAATGTAGCAGGAAACAGCAATCAACCAACCTGTTGTCAACTGAGCTGTTTGTTGGAGTTCAGGTCGCAGTTACTCCACACAGGACTCTGAATACGAGCAAAGGGATTGTCAGAGACCGAGATCAATTGTTCGCTGATATGACTGAATTTGATATCGTATCAGAAATATAAGATCAAGGGGTTACTTTCGTTAAAAGATTTACAACCCGGATAAACTCAGAAACAAAACCAACTAACACATATCTCTTCCACTTCGCTTCTCCAAGTATTCCAAAATCAGTAAGAGCAGGATATTGTAATATTAGTGTTGATACTTACATTCCCAATCAACTGCGATGCTTCAAATGCCAAAGGTACGGGCACGGTGTCACTAACTGTACTAACTCAGTAACATGCGCTCATTGTAGTGAGAAAACTCATGTTACTGAGGACTGCAATAACACTCTTAAAAAATGAGTCAACTGCTCTGGGACATATTCTGCTTTTTCTAAACAATGTCCGATCTGGAAGCAACAAATGGAGACGAACAAAATTAAATTTACACAGAATATCAGTTTTGCTGAAGCTAAGAAACTTGTTTCCACACCAGACGCTGTTGCATCTTATGCCTCAATTACGAGAGCACCCTCCACTATCAGCCACAAAACAGCCGTGTCCACTTCATCAACACTGTGTCAAACTGATCTGACATGGGTGGATACAGAAAAATCTGAAGTATACTCACCAAATCCGTCCACTCAGACTGCTGAGTCCCTTCACATTACTGAATCCCTTCCAAAAACACTAGGTCAAGTTCAGTCACGGTCATCTCAGGAACCGTCATCGTCATCATCATCACGATCCATAGCGAAACATGAATCTCAAAATAGTGGGAAACATCTTACTAAAACTAAAATCAAAACCAGAAATGACTTACAAAAATGTCAAAGTAGCAGAGTCTCAAAGTAGCAGAGTCGAATGACAAAGTCCAACTTTATAATAAGTTCGGATCTTTAGAGGACATGGATGTGTCTGGAAACATCCAAATTAGGGCACATAGCTTGTCGCCCTCAAGGAAAACAAGGGGCAGATCCCCAATAAACCCTCCGAAGAAATAATTTCTTCACATATTATTCAATGGAACTGCAGAGGCCTGAAGACAAATCTGAATGAACTACACCTGTTAGTCCAAGACTTTAAACCTGCAGCATTCTGCTTGCAAGAAACATATTTAAAACAGATGGATAATTTTAATCTTCGTCACTATAATGCGTCTCATTCTTTTTCTCCACCAGGCGATAAAGCCACAGGAGGATCGTCAATCCTTGTAAGGCATGATGTTATCCATAGCCCTGTGACTCTCAAAACTAATCTTCAAGCAGTTGCAGTGCGAATTACTTTGCACGTTACTCTTACTTTGTGTTCATTGTACATTCCACCTTCATCGACTCTTCTCCAGGCTGATCTACAAACTCTCTATGATCAATTACCCAAACCATGTATACTCATGGGTGATTTAAATGGGCACAATCCTCTTTGGGGTGGTGTGACCACAAACACAAAAGGTCAGGTTCTGGAAGATTTCATTTCGAATAATAATTTATGTATATACAATGATGGTACAAATACATATTTACATCCTGGCACAGGAACATATACAGCTCTTGATTTGTCACTAACTGACTCCAACTTATTAAACGAATTTGAATGGTCAGTCCACAATGACCTGTGTGGAAGTGACCATTTTCCTACTATACTAAAATCTACAACACCATCCGATGTGCCCCCATCAACAAGATGGAATTTTAAAAAGGCTGATTGGCCTTTATATGAAACGCTGTGTGCTGCGAAGCTTCAACCTGAATATTTTATTACTGTTCCTGACGCTATCAAATGCTTTTCTGATGAACTGAAATCTATAGCTGATGAATGTAAACCGAAGTCCTCTGCAGTTCCACATATTCGAAAACCATGGTTCAGAGATGAATGCAAACAAGCTAGGAAGACAAGGAAAAAAGCAGAACATTATTTCCGTCGCCATCCTATGGTGCATAATTTAAATAAATTTAAGATTTTAAATGCTAAAGCACGGCTTACTTTTAAACAGAACAAACGCCAATCTTGGCAAAATTATGTATCTAAAATAAATTCTCGGACACCCATGTCCAAGGTATGGAACATGATCCAGAAAATTAAAGGTAAAGGTACTAAATCTACTGTCCATCATCTTAATCTTGGAGATCAGTTACTTACTGATAAAAAAGATATCGCAAATAAACTGGGCGAAACTCTCGCTAAACATTCTTCCTCTTCTAATTATATACCTAAATTTCAGCAATATCAAAAACAACAAGAAAAGAAAACTATTAATTTCAATTCTGATAATGGGGAAGATTATAATGAAACGTTTTCTATTCATGAACTCCATACTGCTCTTGATCAGGCTCATGACACTGCTACTGGAGCTGATAACATTCATTATCAGCTCCTGAAGCACTTACCAGAATCCTGCCTAGAAACTCTCCTAAATATTTTTGATGATATTTGAACATCGGGTAACTTTCCTCCTTAATGGCGAGACGCCATAGTAGTACCAATACCTAAACCTGGACGTGATCATACGGATCCGTCCAATTATCGTCCGATTTCATTAACAAGCTGTGTTTGCAAGACCATGGAACGCATGATAAAAATAATCGACTTGTTTGGTATTTGGAAACTAATAACCTTATCACAAATATACAATGTGGTTTCCGGAAAAACAGAAGTACTGTCGATCACTTAGTGCGTTTAGAATCATTTGTAAAAAACGCACTGATTAACAAACAACACACTGTGTCTATCTTTTTTGATCTTGAAAAAGCATATGACACTACTTGGAAATATGGCATTTTACGAGATTTACATGACTTCGGGTTGCGAGGTCGTTTGCCTGAATTTATTGCCAAGTTTTTAAATAACAGACAATTCCAGGTCCGTGTGGGCTCTACCCTGTCTGATCATTACAATCAGGATCAGGGTGTTCCACAAGGCAGTATTTTGTCAGTCACACTTTTTAGTACAAAGATAAACAGTTTATCAAAAGTTTTAAACGATTCAATTGATGGATCGTTATTTGTGGATGATTTTAATATTTCTTGTCGTGGTAAAAATATGAATACCATTGAACGACAACTACAGTTGTGTTTAAACAAGATTAATAAATGGTGTCTTGAAAACGGCTTTAAATTTTCTAAATCGAAAACTAACTGTATACATTTTTGTCGTAAATATAAACCACATAAAGACCCTGAACTATCTCTAGATGGCACACCAATTAAAGTTGTGCAGGAAGCTAAGTTCTTGGGTCTCATTTTTTGACTCACACTTAACGTTTTTACCACATATTAAATCACTTAAAACTAAATGCCTGAAAGCACTTGACTTGTTGAAAGTGGTTTCAAATTCAAAATGGGGAGGGGATCAAGCTACCCTTCTCCATCTATATCGATCTCTCGTGCGTTCGAAACTCGATTATGGCTCCATTGTCTATGGTGGAGCCTGCAAAAGCAACTTAAAACTATTAGATTCAGTCCACCATCAAGGTCTAAGACTTTGTCTTGGCTCCTTTAGAACTTCACCTGTTGACAGCCTGTATGTCGAGGCTGACGAACCATCTCTTGAGCAGCGACGTATAAAATTAGCTTTACAGTATGTAACAAAACTATATTCAAATGAGTCCAACCCTGCATATAACTGTGTTTTCAATCCCCTGTATGACGATTTATACAAAAAGAAATCTTCTCTTGTTCCGCCTCTTGGTTTAAGAATAAAACCACTTATTTCTGCTGCCAGCATTGAGCTGGAAAACATAGCTCCTTCCCATCTTCTTTCTTCTCGTCCTTGGCAGTTGGTTAGGCCACAAGTTGACCTAACATTAACGACTTTTAAAAAATCAGAAACGAATGAATTATAGTATAAACAAGTATATAATCAACTGAAACATAAATATAGCAATTATAAATCCTTATTTACAGATGGGTCCAAGGACGGTGGCGCAGTTGCTTGTGCCACTGTCATTGGATCCAGAACAATATCTTCTCGATTACCAGATAATAGTTCTATTTTTACAGCAGAAGCTAACGCCATATTAACAGCTCTCAAATATATTCAAAGACACCCTAAACGTAAACAATATATAATCTATTCCGACTCTCTTTCTTGCCTTCAGGCTATTAAAACATCTCTTGTAAACATCCACTTTTAATACAAATTATTGAATTGTATAATAATCTTGCAACTGGCCAACATCGTCTTTTGTTGGTTACCCAGCCACGTAGGTATTTCCGGTAACGCAATGGCCGATCTTGCTGCCAAGGCAGCACTCAACAAATCTGTGACACCACTTCTTATTCCATACTCTGATTATAAAACCAGCATTAGAACTTACATCCGTGATCTGATTGAGAAGAAGTGGGACACCCAAGTGGGCATAAATAAATTACATGCAATAAAACCCTATATTGGTTACACCTACTTGGGTTGTCAGTCCAGATTTGAAGAGGTCATCATGCGGCGATGTCGTATTGGCCACACCAGATATACACATGAATACCTTTTGAAAGGTGAGGATCCTCCGTTCTACATCCCTTGTGATGAAAGAATCACAGTCAAGCAAATCTTGCTTGACTGTGTTGAGTATTCCATCACAAGGGATCAGTATTTTAATTCACATACTATGAAGGATCTTTTTAACAGTGTTAGTCCTCATTTAATTATTGCATTTTTAAACTAAATTTGTTAACCGAACTGTAAATAGATAAATATTTTAAAATTGGAAGATTAAATTAGTAACTCAAATCGTTACAAACACGTTAGTGGCTGTACCCTCAAAGGGGGTTGAAGTACCGAAAAATAATTGTCCTCCTGAAAGGGTACGTAAGTCCAAAAACATTTGACGTAAATTTCAGTTTTCCAGCTTTTTAATCGTAGAATAAGTGTGTTTTTACTTTATAGCTAGATTTGTCTAAATTGCTAACAGCTGAAAGGATGATGTAAATCCAGCTAGGGTCCATGCAGGAAGCAAATGTACTGTAAGTCCCCATGGTCCTTAGTATGGTGATCTACCTTCAGTTGTTGGCAACCTATAGCTCATTTTTATATTGTACTGTCCTCTATAGATACATTGTTTTAGGTCTATTCACTAGTTTTATATTCTATTCTGCGATATTCTAGTCAGTTTTACTGTCCTTCGTTGACAGGGTTTTACAATGTCCGTGCTAGTAATTCATTTGTATTTTTATAATTAATCGTTCTCGTCACGATATGGCTGCAATACTGCCGATGTGACGTTAAATACTAACTCACTCACTCACTACTCCAGGTACATAATCCACAATTAGGTGTTGTTTTGGTATTGAATAACAGAACCGTAAAACCATTCACATTTGACAATTATATAAATAAGCAGGACTTGTTCTTCCATTGTACCATAATTGACTTAATCGCCCCTGACCCATAGAAACTTTTGGCCAGTGTTATGTCATTATGTAAGAGAGTATTAACGAAACCTGCTTGACTCTCCAAAAAGTAACAAGGAAACACACCGTTGGTGGACAAATCGTAACCCCACATTCATTTCCGTAGATGGTAAATAATGAAAGAGTTCTTTTGGAAAATCTGGCTGAACGAGATCTAACCTCTCTTCAGAAACCAGGATGAGTTCGTTGCATGATAATGCAGTACATAACAGACGGGGGAGAGATACACATACGCACACATACAGCCAAATTCACAGAGAGAGAGAGAGAGAGAGAGAGAGAGAGAGAGAGAGAGAGAGAGAGAGAGAGAGAGAGAGAGAGAGAGAGAGAGAGAGAGAGAGAGAGAGAGAGAGAGAGAGAGAGAGAGAGAGAGAGAGAGAGACTCCCAAACACAATGCTTTACATAGTCAGTTATCATAATAGCAATTACATGCGCAATTTTAAATACATCATTGTATATATATGTAAAGGTGTAACCATAATTTTAAATTAGCAACTGCTGCAAGTAACACAGGACTTTAATGGATTGAATTAACTATAGTGAGTGAGTTAAAATTTATATTCACATCGGTAATATTTCAGCCATATCGTGAATAAAGCAAATTGTAAATTCACCATAAATACACGTAAATTATAAAAACCTCTCGACGAAGGACAGTAAATCCAGCTAGACTATCACAGTATTTGAGAAGTAAAACTATCGTCTATCTCTAAAATTGGATTGCCAATTCAGACAAGACAGTATAAAAATGGGCTATAGATTGCCAACAACCGAAGGTAGATCACCATACTAGGGACCATGGGGACTTACAGTACATTCGCTTCCTGCATGGTCCCCAGCTGGATTTACATCATCCCTCCAGCCGTTGGCAATTCAGACATATCTAGCCATAACTGAATTAACTATATAACACTTTCTTTTACTCAATAATGAATTATCAATCTGGGTAACTTGATATTTAATATACTTTGTACAAAATGTCGAGATAAACAAGGTCAGTATTACTACAATATTCTTTAATTACGGTAACTGAGTTTTCCTTATAAGATGTATAAATCTGTAAATTATGTTGAAGTTTAGCCATGAATTTTAATTTTTAAAAAGCTCGTTTACAGGTTGAATGAACTATGCAGCAAATATTGGGTGAGTTAATGCCAGTGAAAGTTCATATCTTGTCGTCACTAATATGTATAACCAGGAGAATACGTCTCCATCACAGCAAGCAGATACACTATGTCAGTGGTTCCGTGTAAATATCAAACATATGGTACCTCCTCACCGCTGTACACGTCTTCAGTAAGTTATTCTGCATGTAGATAACGAATACCCTGCTGTATTGGAATATGAATAAATATTGGATAATATTATCATGTTTGGTGTCTTAGAAAAACATAATGATGAATCTTATGGAGTACGTATGACCGGTTATTTCCGTTATTATCTGAATGCAATCGTGACCTAAACAAAGCTCACAGGGTCATTTTACATGTCTTCGTAAAAACAGCGTAACCATTTTATGAAACTTCAAACAATTGTTACACCTAATGGTGACACGGTTGTCACGGATTGAAGGATTCGTCTTGGTGCACAGAATCTGTCTGCAAATGAAAAATACAATGAGTTCATTGACGTCAACGCTATGACGAGCCATTCTTTGTCCAAGCTTCTGACGCTTGAGCATGACACCAGGTTGATGGAGCTGCAGGGAGCACCAAATATAAGCAGGTCAGTTTCGGTTGTGTTACTGGCAATGTAACGGTTTCAGTGAAAACATGCTGTTACTGGATGGGGTACAGCATCAGAAGGTATGTATGAATCGAGGGACAGGTATACAAATCTTACAATTTGATGATAAAACAATGACATTTCACTGTGAAAGCTATATGGCTAGAATGTCTTCCACAAAACTTTCTTGGTTTGTTCAGGGTTTTCTGAAGGAGGAACAGACTTTGTGTAATGTATGTTTCACAACTATGTTTCACATGTATGTTTCAACTATATATCTAACTACAGAATGTCAGTGTTTTTACCGTCAAAACTATTATGAAACACCTACGCTCACTGCTTATCTAATCTGTAAGAAGCCAGACATCTTGTTGCACAGTATATTTCATGAAATTGGTGTCAACACAAAGAATATGAAAGCTCCTCTGTGGTCCGTTTTGCTGTATCTTGCATCAGGTGAGATAAAACTATACTGTTAACATTTTTCATCGTGGTAACAGCTTCCTTTCTTTAAACAATTATACCGACATCTGTCTTCTTTGTGCTGTGAAATTATTTCTGATAAACATACATAATGCAACGCGAAATATATTTTTATTTCTTTATGACATGAAAAGGAAGATAATGTTACGATATTAATACGATTAAATGAAAATTATGCTTTTGTTTAAATCTTAGTTTAATATTAGTGTTGATACAAACAGGATAAAAAAATAAGCAAGTTGCCTCAAACGTAGACTATAAAAAATAATACTTGTAAATAATTTTGTAGAAGCTTAGATGTGAATGTTGTTACAGTTATTATTAATTATTTATTTAACAGTTAATTAATTAATAATCTATGAAGTGACCTATACGTCAGTGACACTATCGGGTGCATTCTTGCACCGTATGTCCAGACATTGTTATCAGAACAATGCCACAATCTGGGACAGTGACTCTGCTTTACAGTATTCATGAAACACATGGAGCAGCCCAGCTTACATCGGTGCATGCTTAAGGTCTGCCATACCATGGTGATCGATAAGAGCAGTCAAAAGTTGAAACATACATTTCAGTTAATTGTAGTTACAGTTATTGTTACTTTATCAAACATACAAATCTAAGTATGTAAATTATTTTCTCTTTCAACTGATTCTGAAGTTATATATGCAAACTGTTTATTTTTCAAAGACATTTATATGAGTAGGTTAATTAATTTATCTTTTAAATTTCCATTAAGTTACTTCCAGAGGAGGTATGGTGTGTGTTAGGGTTCATAGTTTTTATTGCACAGACAGGGAAGTATGGTGTGTTTGCTTCTCCATTAATTACCTTCTCCATTGTCTCACAAGTGGGAATCTCGCAACTGGGAGCTCTTACAAATGGGAGTTGACCTTCAAAACAGCGAAAAACAAGTATGGTGAAACGTACCAGCACCACGACCGATGCTACTTTCCAAAGACAACAACCCAATGCATGTTCAAACAGACGTCCCATAGTGTCTTTGGTTTGTAGTATACATCATGCACCCTCTTGGTGTGAAGAGTCGAACCTGCAGCCAACATATAGCACCACCTATGAAACGTTTCTCTCTAAACACTGTGTCTCTTGTAATACACACCATTAGATTAACTAGGTTCTATCATGTCCTTGGAACTAAATGTTTCTGTTCAGATCCACTTTGTGTGCTTAATTCGGGTTGTTTTTTGTTTAGACGTGCTTTAGGTTTTCAGTTTGTTGGTAAATGATTTCCAAACTTAAACATACACCGCCAAAATATCTAATGTATCATTGTGTTGGTAACTTTTGTGACAGGTGTTTCGAGTGATTTGAGTCCTCCAGGATGTGGGATCAATGATGTCGGTTTTGACTACACCACCCTCCCAAAAGTAACGAGGAAACGCATCATTGGTGGAGAAATTGCAACTCCACATTCATTTCCATGGCTGGTAAATAAAGACATATCTTTTCCAACATTAAATTCTGCTAGACACAATGCTCGTCAGAAACTGATCAAATTCAACATATGTCATGTTCGCTTTAAGGTACATAGTGCCCATGGAGGGTCCCAACCCACACTCTCAGCACACTATCGACGTGGCATTCGAAATTCACACCTTTGTCAAATTACACTTGTCAAAGGGGTACACACTTGGACTACCATTTTTGTGGGAGCCCCTTTATTTGAGTAGGTTAGATTTGGCATTGTGACCTGGCTTGTAATAGCTCCATTCTATGACAATCCTCGCCGAAATCTGTCAGTGCAAAGATCTTACTAATCCTTCAATCACATTCATCACATCTAGTTAAGGGATGTATCATCAAATTCATCAAATTCATCAAATTCCATCACACTGGTTGCAGATTTTCGCTTTGTTCAGAACTGATGGTAAATCTGAAATAAATAAAGTGTATTGCGTACAGGGCCCTTCAAACCACACAGAGTACACATGCTATGAGACCTAGAATACAAGGACAGAATTATTATTTTGCTTCTGTCAGTATTTGATCGTTTACCGACACATTTAGACTTAAAACATCGATGAACCAAAGATAAATGGCTTCTTTAAATTTCTGATGTTTGGCATTTCTCGATCGTAATAGGTCGGAAACATCGTTTGGTGTACCACGCCATTTATCATTTTGGATGATTACGTGGCCGGACGTTCATTCATTGCCTGCATCTATGTCCCCAGGCTGCTCTTGAAAACCGTGGTATTTTGCACTGCGGTGGGTCACTTTTGAAAGGCAGTTCTGACAGGTGGTTCGTCCTAACTGCTGCCCACTGTTTCCAGTAAGTTCATGACACGTAAATCTAATATGATATATATCTAGGGAACAACAGAAGTCCACATCTATGCGAAATACCTTCGTAGGTAATATAGTGACTCGTCAGTCTGTGTTATTACTACTGTCGACAGTATTTCCGTCATATTGTGGCGTGCCATATTGATGACTGTTTCATATGGCAGGAGGATAAATTTAGTGGTACCTCAGGTAGGGGAGTTAGTGCCTACATTTATGTGAAACGATCACTTTGGCTTATGTGTATCACGTTTATGCTGTTCCACTATCCGAGATATGAGAGATAACGCATTTCCAAAATTTAATTATTCTAAGTCAATATTCTCTAGTCGTTGGTTCCAAATTAACAGATTGTTAGACGATGTAATATCTGAAACACCATGTACGATAAAACGATCTGTTTTCTGTGTCAGTTCACCAGCTATTCATAGGAGAAAAGAATAATGTTTTATTAACATTATTTCTGTTTATCAGTGGAACTTCTGCGTCAGACTGGAAGGTTCGCCTTGGAGTTCACGATATCTCCAAAAACGAATCTTCCTCGGAGTCAATTAACGTAAAGACCGCATTAATCCACCCTCAATACGATACAAAAACATTGACGTATGACATCGCACTGATTGAGTTGAGCAGCGCCCCACAGCTCTCTAGGCCTGAAATCAACATTGGGTGTGTGTCCGGAGATGTCGCTAAAGCAGGAGAGGTGTGCTATGTTGCCGGATGGGGAGTCATCTCGTCAGGTATGGCTTTCAGTTAAACGTTTTCATACAATATATGCGTCGATCTATTTGCTTATACAGTTAATTCAATGTTTATCAAGAAAATAAATGGCTCTTTCTTTCAGTATCTTTGGCAACTGGAGCGTCCTGGTGCCTGTATTAACATGCTGTTTCCACATTCCGTTTTGTCAGTTAATTATACTGGACATTTGTTAAGGTTCAGTCGAATTTTCCTATGATTGATATGTCCTGGTACACTGTGACCTGCTGATCCGAAAGGAGACATGCAATAATCAGCAAGGCATGCACGAAATGTTTGAAAACTTGTGTTTGGAAGAGCAGGTACGTTTGTGGTAAGGCTGAAGATCACTCAATGGACGGACCAGGTCCCAGGGATTGTGCCTGACGAGAAAGAGTTCAGTATTCTGATGTTATATAATGATAGTTGTGATTTCATAATGCGCCTTTCCATGTACACATCTCAAATCGCTAACACACAATGATTATTATTACCCCGGATAACCCAAGCTGCCTGTGAAGACCAAGCAGTCACGTGACTTATCCCAGTGGGTACCCATTTTCTGCGGGGTGAACAAAGGCAAGCATGAACAAACCCAACTGCCTTCGTTGTGGGGCAGGACTGAAGTAATACAAACTCTCGGGAGTCAAGCTGCCATGTGTGGTCATCCACCCAAGGACTCTCCGCGCCTATCGATGCTTAACTTCAACTGATTTGTGACCTGAGCTCTATGTACATGACTACACACCACCTAACATGACCGCTGTGAAAAGGATTCAATCATGCTTTAGATGGGATCAGTTGGAAGCACCTATCTCGAACAGGCGTGCGTTACAGAGATAAAAATATGGTTTGTTCGTGAAACCTCACGCTGACCATAGAGGTAATTGTGACGACTTTGTCGTGCTGGGATTGTTCATGCCTACTTTGAGTAGGAAACTATTGTCGATATGGAGTGGCAAGCTAGGTAACAAAGCACTAGGGCTATTGAACGTATGTTGAACCAGCTGCAGATTGCCATTTTCAGGAAATTCACAGCCACTCTACTTGAACCTGGCGACGAACTTTCTAATGAGTGGAATGATTTCTGAGGGCAACCACCCCGACACATAATTAGGGGAAAAGGGCGGTAGCACCAGGCTGTTTCAGTTTCGTTCAGATACTATTATTCTTACTGGTAGTCTATTTTAACTCACTTGTTTGTCGTTATTGTGTCACATGACAGAAGACCTTTCTTAATTAGACTCGTGTTCACGCAATGTCCAATTCACGCTATTTGACGTTGTCCTTTTAACATTGCCAACTCTGAGTAAGGTGCATGAATATTACCGTTGTATCGAAAAAACATACTTAGACAAAACTGATATTCGTATAACAAATGAGCCATTTTCCCTTCCGTTATTAACTGTTAATTTCCAGTCAGTTTCAACGTTGCAAAACACATTATCAGTTATCATTTCTTAACAGGCGTAACGTGTGACTATACTAAATAATAACAAGCGACTGACGTCCTGGTGACAAACTGTACTTACAGAAGGCGATATATCAGATGTGCTCCAACTAATTGAAAAGCCAGTCCTGTCACAAACCCAATGTAGGGACATATTTGGCTCGAATACCTTCCACGAAGATTCAATGATATGTGCAGGTTTCATAGAAGGAGGAAAAGATTCCTGCACCGTAAGTACAGTTCTTATTGATCGTTAAATCAAAGTCAAACAGCCTCTGCCCTTCAATTCCTGTACCCACGGTACCCGAGGTAGGAATTAAAGATTCCAATGAAACATTTTTCCCATGCTTGTCTAGTAAGTAACGGAAGCATACCCAGTCAATGGGAGTGTGTGTAGTCTAATGCACGCTCTCCTCTCAAAGGAGAATCTAACTGCTTGTGAAGGGTTGTGCAAATCACTACTGGGTGAAAAGATACATAGAATCAACAGAATGCAAAGTTTTCTGTCGAATGAACGAAATCTTCAATCTTGATTTGGTAGAAAGGCCTTCGTCCACGTACAATGTTAACATGTGAAACACGTTTATGAGTTGCTGTCAAACATGTGAATTGCGCAAAATTAAGGCATCTTTAATATAGTTTGAGATGGACAGTAAATGTGTTCTCGTTAATGAACGGAATGAACAGCAATGTCATGAGAAACTGTCAATATTAAGATACACATTATGTGTTAACATTTTACAGAGGACTTGTATTTTGTACTTACGCGGTTAATAAGACACATTTATTTACGATCACCTTTGGGAGCCAGTAGTACAATAAGCGCCGGTATTTGTGACTTTCCCATTGTCACAAATCTGAGACTATTTGTTAAATATGTAACGTAACTGACATGATCGAAAGAAAACATTTATTACAGAGAGACAGTGGAGGACCTTTGATGTGCTACCGAAACAATCGCATGGAGATCATTGGTAAGAGGCCATATTCACATGTCTTTCTCGGAACTGATACATGCAAATTGCTCGTGATGATCACAGCCAGCCTTCGGACAGATCATGGACAGGCCTACTGCTTTCAGTTGTTGAAGTCAGTCTCGACTCTCGTGTAACGATCTGCAGGAGTTTCTGATCATGCGTTGATGTCCATTACATCCAATATATTTGAAACATCATAGCATTCCAGTCATGTCAGCTCTGTTTACGATGCCTCCCCACCCCCAAGGGTTTTACCTTGATGATAATGTCAATCCTGATGATACGTCTAACACAAAATAAATGATCTTCTCATTTGAGGTATTATCAATAAGTTTTAGCTAGAGTGGAGAACTTTATTTTGACACCTCTTTCCTAAATAGACATAAATACCTTGTGTCTATGATGGTCGTGTTTTGTTTCAGTCGCAGTTTTACCCTTACCAGATTGTTGAAGCGTACGTTTTGTACTTAAGTGTTTTGTCTTTATATTCAACTTTCATACTGAATACCCAATGTCACATTGAACCATGTCAGACTTTGTGTTGAAGAAATCATTTTCAAGAGCACTTTACTCTAATGTTTGCAGGCATTGTGAGCTGGGGAATTGGTTGTGGGGAACCCAACTCACCTGGAGTCTATGCTAGTGCATCAGCAGGCAAGCAGTGGATTGAAGCCAACATAAATTCATAGGTTGTCAAGAAAATACGACCAATGAAATAAACCCGCGTACCTTCGTTTTATTATTTGTGAAATGTATCATATGTTTCCTGTATGGCCTTCAAATAATAATATTACATTACGATTGTACATATCTAAAGTAGGTTGTGTCACTGAAACTATATTGACGCCATGATCATAAAAAAATAATCTTAATTGTAATACCAAGAAAATAGACTTTAAAATGAGATACCATATGTAAATTATTAGCAAATATGTAAGCGTGGTATTACTTCCTGTTAGTGATAGTGATGAAAAAGTGACTCAATCTAACTGGGTATCACGAAGTAATTACACACTGACTGCATACTAAAATGACATGGCTTTTTATATGTTACAACACCATGGTATATGTCACAGCAGCAATAACGTGACATTAATATTTTGAGTCAATCAGTACTTCTGAATCAGGCTCGTTCATTTTGAAGTTGTATATGTTATTTGCGTGCGTCTCTGTGTTGTTAGCTTGTTATGCATCCGACATGCAACGTTATTGGCATGTAGATCCTTTGAAACATATCTTTTGATTTGTTGTTTGAGTGTACTTGGTAATGTATTTAGAAAGTCCAAGTGCAATTGTGCATGACTGGACTCAGGTTCAACGTATATGTTGCGCTTATAATCTAATAATTTAGATTGGCTCAGAGTGAGCATGGATTTAGCACTATCCCAGCAATATCATGACCAGGGACACCAGATATGGGGGTCTCATATCGTACACACCTTGGGAATCGAACGTTCTTCGGCGTGATTAGCAAAAGCTTTAATTACTGGGTCCTGGGTGGATCAGAGAGCATTCTAGTTATCATACAGAATCGACTCTCTACTTATATCGAACAGTATCCTACCGCTGCGAGTAAGACATTGTCAATACCCGACTAAACAGACTGTGTATTCTGCACCAGTGAAGTAATGTAATTTACAATGCAAATGTACGATTGGGGTTCCTACACTGGGGTTCCTACATTGGGGTTTCTGTTTTCTCGGTATTCCTTGTTTTATGCAGATGGGATAGGATATCTATTTGGCTCACATTTCCAGGCAACTAGTGTTTGCTCAAGGTATATTTCCCTCATCATTGGACGTCAATCTCAACTCCCTTGGGAGTACACACCTCTTGCTGCCTGTAGGCGCACTGAGTTATTTGTGTCGTTCTCATTCTAACAAGTTGCATATGTGTCGGTTGGATTTTTCTATTTTGCGCGTTACTAATTATTCAATAACAACTATGTGACGGAACAGATTCCCTTTAGAGCGTAAGAGTCAAAATCGAGGTGAAATGACATGAATGAATCAGTGACCATCTTGATACCAGGTGTGCAAATCATCAGATTCTTCCTGTGCCGTTTTCTTTAAATTTCCCAAACGTCTCTACAGCTACCTTTGCGGCTGATCTCTAACAAAGCATCATGATACAATTCGTTGGTAAAAGCTGAACTAGGAAGTCCTCCAATTACATATCAACAATTCTGGAAAATATGTTTTGGGACGCTAATAAACAGCGAAATTACCTCCAACAATATCAAGCAGACAACCTTTAGCGGTAGCTTGACAAAGTCATCCATCACATGACTGCGTGCACTGCTGTAAATGGACGTTACGGACATCTGATTGGTCGGATCAAATGTAAAGATATCAGGTAACAGGTTCATTTTCTTGCTCAAGGTTGTCCTCTGTCTGCACTATCTAAAGCTCAAGGATTAATATTGTTTGTTACTGTTCGGTAGAAATACTAAACAATGCGCTCAAAGTGGAGGAAATGTAACAACGTTCTCTTCCTTTGGGGTACACTTACACAAAAGCCACATCACCTTGTGCCTGCAACTGGAACATGCAGACGCAGTACTGTGACTCGCGTTTGAAACGTTCGCTATCTGTATATGTTAGGGGTGAATGCTGAGGGGAAAACAACGATTGCGATATCGATAGTCTATTGCAACATACTCACAACATAATTACAACTTGAAATGTCTCATTTTAAGTCGTTTCCCAAATGAGTGTATAGTTTATATGAAATAAGTTGAAGGAATTTCAGTGTCTTTAATAACTGACAAGAAACTTGACATTCAGTTCAAGTAAACAGATAAAACATAAACATATTGTTATTCACAATTTCAAATTCCGAATCGCATGCTGTGTCTGCAGCTGTGTTTTTTTAAGAGTGAATGAGTTAAAATCTTACTCAATATCGGCAAAATTGCAACCATGTAGCAATGAAAACAAGGTAACCCATTCACAATATCAGTCGACAATGGACAGTAAAGCTAATTCTACTATTACAGCTATATATATCTTAAAACTAGTAATGAAATCTAAACTACTTCAACTATAGAGGACGATACAATATAATAACAGGCTATAGGTCGTAGATTGCCAAAAGCTGAAGGTATATCGCTATACTAGGGACTGTTTGTTTCAGAGGCAACAGGGGCGGATAATCAAAGTGAAAATACCTGGTACTTGTATTTTCACGCATGTATCAACGGAAGTCAATTACTAAACTATCGAGAGTCACACATATTATCGATGCGTAGGCAGTTTTTCATTTCTGCCATTGATGAATTGCTACCGGAGACAATTGCGATTCACCGATATTTCGATGCATCACTACAACCCTATTATCTGATTCTTCCGCTATCACTTTTAATGTCAAATGAACTTCAAACCACGTGATTGGTATTGAAAGAAATAAGCATGGATATTTACAAGCGTGCACTATATATACCCTTGGACAGTGCCGTAACTAATACTGAGTAATAAACATTTATAGTGTGTACGCAATCCTGCCATGTGATCAAAGAGATATATTGTCAGTGACGTGTAATTATTTTGGTTTTTGACCTAATAAAATCTTATCTTGTCTTGTCTTGGTATATTTGCCCTAGTGTTTACAATACTACATTTAATAGAGTTGGAAAGTCTGACCAAGCGATCCCCCACAAAGCAGCATATATCATATGATCCCCGAGCATACCATCTCAGAGGCAGCATTAACGTCAGTCTTTAATGTAGCTACAAACCAGTCAATGAATTCTCTTCCCAAAATGTAGACTATATCTTTGTCCTCCTGAAGATCATGTATAGCCTCGGAAAGGGTGTGGGGAAGAGCATCAGAAAAAGAAAAGCTATCCAATGGTGGGCATTCCATCTTCTTCAGAACCCCGTCAAGGCCTGCAGCTATGGTGGCTGCCAGAGTTAGGTAAGGGTTGCTCATTCCACTAGGAATACGATTTTCCAAATAAGTTCCGCTTTCTGAAGATTTCAATTTCACGCTCGCAGAGCGTTTGTCAGTGCTCCAGTAGATGGGTCCAGGAAGATTGGGTTTGTGCAAGCGATCGTAACAGTTGATGGTCGGGCAGAAGAACGCACTCAGTGCCTTAGCATGTTTCAGGAGACCTGCCAGCCAGTGTCTTCCTAGGGTGCTAAGACCATCTGGATTGTCAGGATCTTGGAAAACATTGACGCCGCCGGATAAGGACCAAAGTGAATGGTTAAAATGCATACCCACTCCGCCAGATTCCTGCATGGATTTGAAATTAATTGAATAATCTTTCTTATCTCCTATTTCTAGAATTCCATTCTTGAAGGTAATACAGGAATCGGCGCTTTTAATGCCAAACGAGGATTTGACTGCCACCTCGAACATCCCCGCACCCCCCTCAGAATGGAAAGTTTCGATGTCAACACCAGCTTGGTGCATATGTTTTTCGAGGTAAAATAAAAAGCCGTCATGTTTGGTGACTACTCTTTGACGCATGTAAGCAGGTTCAAGTGGATATACTTTGCCAGACTGTGTCAGTGTGAATTCAATTTCGTATCCAGAAAAGAGGCCAAATCCCAAATTGGTCAGTTTCTCTAACTGTCGTCTAGCAACATATCGAGGGCATGCAAGTTGTGCCGATCCATTGTTCAGCCAGTAGCTCTCACAGATTATTTCGGCCACCATGATATCATCCTGTCCTGACCAAGACACATTGTACAGTGTATCCAGATCCGGGTATGCGTAGGCTTTAGGCGCTCTTGAATGTCCCATTTCATCTGATGGACAACTCACTTCGTTGTGGAGGCCAAAGGTTAGAAAACCTAAAATACGCAGTTAAAGAGGAACCTTCATCAATGAAACATATTTAGCAGATAGGCATTGTGTATTTCATGATTTGCCTTAATTGAATTTGTATTAAGCGTTAACAAAACGCCCAAATTTAAAAATATTGGCGTCGTTTGAACAAACATTGTAAACATTGCAAGTTCTCCATGAAAAGAAAACAAAATGAAGACACATAGTATCATTTCCCAATAGCAAAGGCACTTAACATCAATTTATTACCTGCATAAAGTGATCTTTAAGGAAAACTGTATAATAATCAGAGAAACAAACATGGCAGACTTTGCTGATAACTGCATATAATGCTGTTTATTGCCTTCCATTCTTGATTGAGAGCTTGATCTAATATATAAAGACTGTTTTAGTGGATAATCACTAGGAGATTTTCTGCGACGCCTCATGTCCAAAAAATGCTCTATTGAAATCGGGACTCCAAGAGGGTCAAGGTATAGTTTCTTTCGTCTCTTCAAGTGAAGAATCGTGCACGTGCACAATAACATTGTTGATCATAAAGACCAGCCTTGTGTTCAGTTGATAATCATCGAAATGTGGTACAACTCTTGGCCTAGCATCGGTGATATACTGTTGTTCATTCAGGGAGTGAGTGAGTGTGAGAGTTCAGTGTTACGTCGCACTCAGCAATATTCCAGCTATATGGTGGCAGTCTGTAAATAATCGATTTTGAACCAGACGATCCGGCGATCAACAGCATGAGCATCGGTCTGCTCAACTGGGAAACAATGACGTGTCAACCAAGTCAACCACCCGATTCCGTTAGTCGCCTCTTACGACAAGCTTAGTCGCCCCAGACCTTCATAAGTCCCATTCACATTTTGTCTGATCGATGTTCAGAGGATGGTCATTGATGATGGTCAGCAGTTTCAGAATGTTCTTTTGGAATCGCAAATAGTGGAGGGAGCTCTATGTATGTTCATCAATAACGAAATCAATAAATATCATCGAACAGTTTACTGAAACTTGATATAATTTCTTAATGACGAGTATACGTAATGTATATGATACTTGCATGTAATGGCAACTACGGATGTCTGATATCAGTAAACACAAACATGATGATGATCTGAATATAAATGGTCAGGTGGGTTTCTAAATCATATGTGTTGCTATACTTTTGACCATGTGTATTTACGCGAGTTTAGTATATACTGTCATATGAAAATGAAAACATACTTGGTTTCGTTTTATCAAGGTGCTCTTTATATAATTTGCGTTACCTGCATATAGGTTGCAGCTGACACCTGTCTCCAAAGACTTTTTCACATGTCTTGCAGGAACAACTCTTCCCCTCGATCTTCCATGCATATCAGCCACAGAGAAGCGGACATAGTCGTACTTGTGGATGTGATCAGACATCTTTCAGTTCAGAACGTTTCTCCAATATGCAATAAGGCATATATTCGTGCGTCACTAAAATATATGGATGTTCATATGTGTATCCTACAAAAGGGAATATGCGTCAAAACCCTTCCCCGAGCATACGAAATCTCTGTAATTGAGGACAATGTAGATTTCAAACCTAACATAAGCATGTCTTGTGAATCACTGTAACAAAGTGGTAATACATGGGGAAATCACAATGCTTCAAAACATTTATTATTTAACGGTTTCGTGGACAAACTGGAAGCAATTGCACGAAAAGCTATGGCATCTTTAAAACGAGACAGGCGAAGGAAGAACTGCGCAAAGGTAACTGAATCGACGTCAACAGAGTTTTGAATGTCTCTGTGTCATTGAACGTCCTTCCAGTTATTGTCCTCTTTACCCTTTTTCAAAACCTTGATGCTCCTGAAGAATGGTATCGTTTGAAATTCCGAGTTATTATTGGTCTGAACCAGTCTATGTTTTTGGGAAAACTCTAAATGGAACATGTACGGTGATCTTACTGATTGCGTATGTTCGTACCCCGATGGTGTATTACCTTACACATATCATTTGTTTGCCTTGCACGGATGATGACAAAGCTGGATTGTAGCTAACTGACACGGTACACAAACAGTAAACAAATAAAACACTATGGCTTGGTGATTACACATTTAGGGATCTCTTACAGCTAGCAACTTTGTTGTGTGACGTCGCTCTCAACAATATACCAACTATTTTGCTACGGTCTGTATATTATCGAGCCTGAATCATGAACACCAGCAGCATTATCATCCATCTACGCAACTGGGATACGTTGACATGTGACAACCAAGTCAGTAAGCCACACAATCTGGTTAGTCACCGCTTATATCAAGCATGGTTTGCTAAAGATCAGTTCAAACTCGGTCTTCAGGGGTACACGTACGAAGCAACACATCCGAGACTAATAACGATCGTTCCGATTGCAGGGGCTTGTATCGCTTAGCAACAGTCTTAGTACGACAGGTGTATAGACCCGATCCTAGTACTATGTCAAAGGGTCGAATCTTGCTCTACACAGGTGTTGTCAACATGGCTGGAATTAATAAACGGCGATAAATATTGCGTTTTTGCTGTATTGGGTGATTCATGCTTTAGGAGGTAGCTGTTTTAGCTATATGTCGTTCTAACACTGTTTCTATGCGATACAAGCCCTGTGGTTCCCATTAACAACGGGGACATATGATTACGTATACATAGCTCCTGGCTGCCAAGAGAGCTGAGAAATGTGAGAGAATATCTACAAGACAATGATGAGCGTTTCATACACACACACACACACACACACACACGCACGCGCGCGCGCGCGCATAACGCGTATGGTGCATGCACCTGCATGAAGCTGTGCTTGTTTTTGTCAGGGAAACTGCTACTGTGCAACGATGTGAAAACAAATTCGGGCCTGCCGAGAAGACAAAGGACGATAGAGGGAGAGGTAAGCGCATATGAATTAGTCACCGAAATCCAAAGTTACAACACTGACTAACAAAACAGAATACACTGAAAACAGAATAATCTTATCTTCAACAAAAAAAAAAAGGCTTCTTGACAACGATACAAGAAGCTGTATCGGAACGTCGCTCCACCTGAATAAACAAGTTGCTCATCAATAAAGTTTTGTCCTTATCTGATTCACCAACTTCTAAAAACAATTATCTTCTACAACTTAGGAGAAACATCAGGTGAAGCGAACGAAGATACTGAAAGGAGAGTTATTTATTTGTTAAATAATACATTCAATGGGACAGATATCACAGAGTTGAACCATGTCATCCGTTTGATATCCAGGCCTCTTGGAGTCAGACTGTTTTTCGTCACCTGCGAAAATCTGGAAGAGACCTACAGTATCCAACAAGCACCTAAACGTATCAACATCTCACAGGTCACAGAATGCCCCTGAACTTCGCACAGAAAGTACGATCTGCAAGGAAGATTTTGAAAAGTTATATGAAACATGAGACACAAAACAAGAAGGTAAATTTGCAACACACAAATGAAAAACACTTCAGATTGATGACAAACTCTACCGTCAGAATGAAAATGAAGATAATATTTTCCTGATTAAAACATTTAAGCCTCGGACAGGGAATCCAGGCTCGAACTCTGCTAGATAGGGTGTCGTCAAGGTCCGATTATATTCAACTCCTGCAATGTGTATTATGGAACATTGAGGGTATTAAGAAGTTTGACAAATTAGTAATTACAGTCTTTGGGAAAAAATCCATGTTATCTCCTCCGCCGAATCTTGGACCAATCAGAAATATGTATTTTAATTCTCCGGCCATACGATCTTCAACAGATCTTAATCGAAACATGACTATGCCTTTAGGAACTCACTGTTTGCCTCCTTATTAAGCAGTTCTAGTGAGAATATTGCCTAGCTTTGTACCCGGCCTCCGAACCAGAACTTCATCTTATACTGTGGTGTCGTGTACTACTCCCCAGAACACTCTAGTAACTCTGCTGATGAAGCAGTGTTTGACATACATTTACTAGAGGATGATATTATCAACCGTAGGTCTGCTGATCCACATTGTCGAGTTATAGTGCAAGGCGATTTGATCAGGCGTTGGTTAATATGAGGATTTTATTGAGAATGAAGATGTAACCGATCTTCCGGTAGAGGCACCCGTGGCGAGCCACCTCCTCGTGGTGGGTGCTGGGTAACGCCAAGAGCTCGCCAACACCCCCGTTGTGGACCCGGGGGTATATTGGTCCACCAACCCGTTAGCCGTGGGTTACGGGCCTGTGTCGGTGGAGGAGAGGATCCTGGTGGTTGAGGGCAGTGGGGGCCTGGAACCGTGTTCCTATTGCCTAACACATCACTTTGGCCCTAACTTCACCTAGACGGGTGATCGAATGGGCCCGGTTCTGCCAATCGGCTTGTCACGCTAAGCCCTGTGCATGGTGATTATATTTGCATAGTAAATTATCATTTGGGTCTTGGACACTTTTGATTTACAATGTTTAAATTATTGACAACTTTACGTTTATGTGTTCTACCCTGTAATATAATTATTACATTGCCTAGAGTCCGGTGCCAGAAGGCGGTTGCTCATGGGCCAATCTGGTGATGCTGACCTCCAGATTCAACATGTGTCCAATTTCTTGTCATGGGCAGAACCACCCTGGCATTTAATATGGTATACAAATGTTGCTATTTGTGTCATACTCACTAGAGTATAACATCCCTGTATCCCTGGTGTCGGCATCTAGGATATCCGATGCTATTTGACACCGTCCTTGTTGACACGCCATGGTGGGTGGGGAGCAAGGATGCTGAATTATTTTCTTTCCATCATGGCACAACAAGCTGGTTCATCTCGTCATGAAAAGAAAAGACGTCTTGAAGAAATAGATCTCCCCACAGAGCAAATTCAGAAAAATATAGATTCATGGGCCCGGTTTCTTGTGATAGAAGCTGCGGATTTTCTTCCTCTCAAACTCAACCCTTTTGCCGTTTCAAATGTTACTCGTCTCCGTAGTGGCTCACTTTTGGTGGAATGTTTACGGGAACAACAGTCTCTAAATTTGTTATTCATCAAAACATTTGCAAATGTAGAGGTTCGTGTTTCTATACATAAAACATTAAACTCTTGCCGTGGCATTATCCGTGACAGGGCACGTTGCCTTGCTGATATGTCTGAAGAGGACATTGCTTTAGAGTTACAGGATCAGGGAGTTTCAGCAGTGAAACGGTTCACCTTTAAGAAAGGTTACAAAAACCAATACCTATCTCTTGACCTTTTCCCGCTCTCCCCTTTCAACATCTAACAAAACAGGTTATTTGTGGATGTGTATATCCCAAATCCACTCCGATGTTACAAATGTCAGAATTTTGGACATGGCTCACATTCTTGCCGGAACTCTGTCGTATGTTATCGTTATGGCGATAGTCATGACGGTTCTGAGAGCGAGATAGATTACAAGTGTGCAAACTGTAATGGTGCACATCCCGCTTCTTCAAACTCCTGCCCTGTGTTCCAGCGTGAGTCTCAGATTATGAAACTTAAATGCGAGAAAAATGTCTCATACATGGATGCCCAAAAAATGCTAAATCAAACCTCTACTCCTTCAAACATTTCCTACGCTACGGCAGTGAACTGCTCTGTGGTAGTGTCCTCTACTGCATCTCAGACTGACTTGTCTTGGGTCAAGACAGCAATACCTATCTCTTCAATTTCAGCCACTATACCTACTGTCGCTGTTATTAATTCTAAATCTGGTTCTGAGACTGATGAAACTGAATCCGAGTCATCATCTCAAAAGACTGTTTTGCAACCATCCATCGATAAATCTAAAAAGAAGAAAGGAAAAAGGATTAATAGGGATAAACTACCTATTGAAACCACCCCACCCCCACCCTCATCCCACCCCACCCCACCCATTCGGTTTACCATTACCATTCGTTTTCTCCCCCATGAGATAGAGCAAATGGAGGTGCTTCTATCTTATTACGACAGGGTATAATACACAGCCATGTTCCACTTAGTACCAATCTTCAGGCTGTAGCTGTTCGACTGACCCTGCATATTGCATTGACTCTGTGCAGCTTGTATATCCCTCCGTCTTCTAATATCACACAGTCGGAACTTCAAAATCTGTATGATCAACTTCCAAAGCCATTTATCATCATGGGTGACCTTAACGGACACAGTCCGCTTTGGGGAAGTGCCGACACTAATATTAAAGGTAAAATCCTTGAGGGATTTATTTCCGATAATAATTTATGCATTTTCAACAACGATTCCGCCACTTATCTACATCCAGCTACGGGAACATATTCTTCACTGGATCTGTCACTTACCGATTCAAACTTATATACTGAATTTGAATGGATGGTCCATGATGACCTATGTGGGAGTGATCACTTCCCCACCCTTCAGAGACAAGCAGTCCTGGTGATGATCCACCTGTATCACGAAGGAACTTCGCCAGGGCTGACTGGTCATTATATGCAACACTGTGTGTTGAACACTTGAAGCATGATCTTTTCAGGAACAGTCAATATCCTATACTGTCGTTTCCAGATCTTCTAAATGACATAGCTGACAGAGCAATTCCACAGTCCTCTGCAACTCCACACATTCGCAAACCATGGTTTAATAACAAGTGTAAACAGGCCAGAAAGAGTAGGAAGAAAGCTGAAAAATATTTTCTCAAACATCCGACGGTCCATAATTTAAACAAAGTTAAAAATCTTCAATGCCAAGGCTAGACGTGCCTTTAAACTGAATAAGCGTCAGTCTTGGAGGAACTATATTTCCCAAATAAATTCTCGCACACCAATTTCAAAGGTGTGGAACATGATCCAAAGGATAAAATGTAACGGGTATAAATCTACTGTTCAGCATCTAAAGGATGGTGATAATGTAAAGATGACATAGCCAATAAAATTGGCGAAACACTAACCAAACATTCTTCCTCATCTAATTATGTACCTGAGTTCCAAAAGTATCAGAAACAAGAGCAGAAAAGAATCAATTTTAACTCAGACAACGGTGAAGATTATAACGAATTATTTTCGTTACATGAGCTCCATACTGCCCTTGAGCAAGCTCATGATACAGCAACAGGGGCTGATAACATACATTATCAGCTCCTGAAGCATTTGCCTGAATCGTGTGTACCTGAATCCTTTTAGAAATTTTTTATCAAATATGAAATATGGTAATTTCCCACCTTCCTGGCGTAATGCAATTGTAGTGCCTATTCCGAAGCCTGGTCGGGATCATACTGATCCGTCTAACTACAGACCAATCTCCTTAACAAGTTGTGTCTGTAAAACCATGGAACGAATGGTAAACAATAGATTAATATGGTATCTTGAAACCAATAATCTTATAACAAATATTCAGTGTGGTTTCAGGATAGATCGTAGTACCATTGATCATCTGGTACGATTAGAATCCTTTGTCAAAAATGCTCTGGTAAATAAACAACATGCAGTATTGATCTTCTTTGATCTCGAGAAAGCATACGATACAACATGGAAGCATGGCATTTTAAAGGATTTACATGACTTCGGTTTAAGGGGTCGTTTGCCCCTTTTTATATCACATTTTTCACAAGATAGGCAGTTTCAAGTTCGAGTGGGTTCAACCCTGTCTGATCATTATAATCAGGAGCAGGGTGTTCCACAAGGCAGCATTTTGTCTGTAACACTTTTTAGCATCAAGATAAACAGTTTATCCAAGGTTTTAAATGATTCAATTGATGGATCACTTTTTGTGGATGATTTTAACATCTCACGTCGGGGTAAAAAGATGCATACTATTGAACGGCAAATGCAATTGTGTCTAAACAAGATAAATAAATGGTGTTTGGAAAACGGCTTTAAATTTTCTAAGTCTAAAACTAACTGTATACATTTCTGCCGTAAATACAAACCACATAAGGACCCTGAACTGTATATGAACGGCTCACCTATTAAAGTTTCTGGGTCTTATATTTGACTCCCACTTGACGCTCTTGCCGCACATTAAATCCCTAAAGGTTAAATGTTTGAAGGCACTCGACTTGTTAAAAGTTATTTCCAACTCAAAATGGGGAGGCGATCAAACCACCCTACTTCACTTATACAGGTCACTCATTCGCTCCAAACTTGACTACGGTTCCATTGTATATGGTGGAGCCTGTAAAAGCAGCCTGAAAATGTTAGATTCTATCTATCATCAAGGTCTAAGATTATGTCTTGGATCTTTTCTAACTTCTCCCGTTGACAGTCTCTATGTCGAGGCAGATGAGCCATCTCTCATATCTTTACAATATGCTACAAAACTATACTCTAACAAATCTAACCCTGCATTTAATTGTGTCTTTACCCCTCTTTATGAGGATTTATATAACAAAAAGTCTTCTCTTATTTCTAATGTAGGGCACAGAATTAAACCCTTTCTTTCTTCAGCCGGCATTGAGCTGGAAAACATAGCTCCCTCGCGTTTTCTTTCTCCTCCTCCTTGGCAGTTGGTTAGGCCACAAGTTGACCTAACATTAACTTCATTTAAAAAATCAGAAACTAATGAATTACAATACAAGAATATAATCACTTAAAAACTAAATATAGCAATTGCAAACCCTATTTACAGATGGTTCCAAGGCCGGTGGTGCAGTGACTTGTGTCACTGTCATTGGATCCGGAACAATATCTTCTAGACTACCAGATAACAGTTCTATTTTTACAGCAGAAGCTAACGCCATACTAACGGCTCTTAGATATATTCAAAGACACTCTAAACGTAAACAATATATAATCTATTCAGACTCTTTCTTGCCTTCAGGCTGTTAAAAATATTTCTTGCAAACATCCACTTTTAATTGAAATTATTGAATTGTATAATAATCTTGCTACTGGCCAATGCGACATCGTCTTCTGTTGGTTACCCAGCCATGTAGGAATCTCTGGTAACATATTGGCTGACCTTGCTGCCAAGGCAGCACTCCATAAATCTGTGACACCACTTCTTATTCCTTACAGTGATTACAAAGCCACCATTAGATCTTATATCCGTGATCTGATGCAAAAGAAGTGTGACACCCAGGTGGGTATCAATAAATTACATGAGATAAAACCTTACATTGGTTATACCCACTAGGGTTGTCAGTCCAGGTTTGAAGAGGTCATACTACGACGATGTCGTGTTGGTCATTCGAGGTATACACATGCATACCTGTTTAAAGGTGAAGATCCTCCGTTTTGCATCCCTTGTGATGACAGAACCACGGTCAAGCATAAGGGATAAATATTTCAATGTCAGAACTATGAAGGACCTTTTTACCACTGTTAGTTGTCATTTAATTACTGGCTTTTTAAAGGAAATCGATTTCATGGTTGAATTCTGAGCGATATGTTTCTGTAGATAGATATATTTTAATGATTGGTAGTTTAGATTAGTGACTAGAATTGTTAGTGGCTGTACCCTCAAAGGGGGTTGAAGCATTGTAAAATTATTGTCCTCCTGAGAGGGTACGTAAGTCCAAAAACATTGATAGTAAATTTAAGTCTACCAGGTTTTTAATCGTAGAATTCATGTTATTTTAAGTTTGGGTAGCATTTCATACAATCTCTAGCGGCTGAAGGGATGATGTAAATCCAACTAGGGTCCATGCAGGTAGCAAAAGTACTGTAAGTACTGTAAGTACCTTCAGTTGTTGGAGACCTATAGCCTGTTTTTATATTGTTTTGTCCAGATAGTGATATTAGTTTTAACTTTCCATACTAGTTTTAAATTGTAACTGTGATATTCTAGTTGTCTTACTGTCCTTTGACGACAGGCATATTTATGAAATACATATCTTACACTTCAGTATTAAATGTTCTCGTCACGATATGGCTGAAATATTGCCGATGTGACGTTAAATGTTAACTCACTCACTCACGCACTCACTCATAGACGACGATATTGACTATGTCCCTGACAGCGAGATCCCACAACGTGCATCCCAGGACGCTATCATGAACACGTCCTCCTAAACCTCTGTAAAAACGTCGGGCTTAGAATTTACAAAGGTAGGTTGCAATAGTAAGACAAACAAATTGGTGAAATAACATGTCTCGCCAACAGTTGCCAGAGCATCGTTGACAAAGCCTTTGAATTGTTTAATGGTTTCGACATATCTGATGAAGTTCATCGACTAGCGATACATCGGCTCGTTTGCACACTACAAAACACCGATGTACCTTAGGCATGTCATCTTCAATATCACACTTTACAGATAGGCTTTGCAGTGCACTATATGCAAAAGATGGTAAGATGTTGTAGAGAATTGTCAGACCCAACCCAAGATTTATAAACAACAGTATCAAACTCTTAGATAGGAACAGACACTTCCAAAATAGTTTTCCAAGGTGTACACTTCAAATTCGAGTATGAGAAATGTTATAACATTAGCACATTTGCAATATCTATCAGTGAAAATGTAATTGACCTGTCAGTAGACTACGATGCCCTAGGTAATGAAAAAAGCTATAACGATATTATGGATGTTATCAATGGCATGCAAAACGGTAAATCACTTGAGTTTAGTGGTATTAATATCGAATTCTTCAAGAGTGCACCGGGTGTGTGCACTGGAATATTAAAACCATTTTTATAGAGTTCTGGCTGCAGGTATTTACCCTCCTGGATGGACTTATGGAGTAATTATGGAGTACTTGAAGCCTTTCGAATTCCATTGCTTAGAAACACGTATGATTCTGTAAAATCATGTGTTTCCATCAATGATAGTTATACAGCCTTTTTTCGATTCTTGAAATGGCGTCCGTCAGGGATGCAAATTATCTCCTTTTCTATTTTAATATTTGTCAATGATATTGTTGGAAGATTAGAATCAAATAATTAGAGACGTATGAATCAGGAAGTTGTTGAATTATTCATACTTCAATTTACTGATGATTTTGTACTTTTTGACTTTTCAGTCTGTGAGATACAAAAGAGATTAGCTAAGCTAGTTACATACTGTGACCAATGAAAGGTACAATTAATGTAATCAAGAGTAAAATGGTATGGTGTTTCGAAAGGATAGCAGATTAAAGAAATGTGAGAAGTTCCTTTTTAATAATGACTAGAAAATTTTCCCCTCATGCAACTGTCTTGGGGTTGACTTGTCACTCGAAAGGCATGGACAGTTCTAAAGTTCAGGCATGTAAAAAGTATTTTGTACCGTTATGGAATTGGAAATGTTTGATTTTACCAAAATGTGGGGAATATCACTCTTTTCACGTCTCTGTTCAAACAAAGATGTATCACCCACGATAACAAGTCATGGAAGGATGATCATTTGTGCTTTTCCAAACTCGACTTTCTATATAATATTAAAGATGGTGTCTCTTACGAGCTTTACATGAGCCACATCAAGTCTAAGGTATTTCGTATTGCTGCAAGTAAATTCCTGAGGTCCGGTCAGATGTTGATGATTGAATACAGTAGACGCCTTGGTCTTGAGAGAAGTGATCGTTTGTAATGAATATCATTTCTGTCTTTACTGTCCATCTCAAGAGAAAATACGATTCCCCAATGCGAATATAATCTCCTATCGTATGAGAAGCAGTTTCATTTGTTCAAGTCAACGAATATAAATGTCATTATTATCTTGGAAAATATTTATATCTAGTTCTTAAAACACGTTATACGTTTTTGACTGCATATCCCTACATCCCAATGAGTACCCTGTTCCGTGGCAGTGATCATGAACTGGACACTTGGCATAATATGTAAATGGGCCTAACTGAAGTAAACTTCTCTCTCACTAAGTGGTACCCTAGTCAAAGTCAAATGGGGCCATGTATGTTGGCGACGAAAGGGTGAACAAAATAAAGCAAATTGAAATACGGGAGCTACCGGTAGAGCAGGCAATATTATAGTCATTAAATTCCATATAATGTTCCTTTTCACGCCCGATCAGCCTTACATACAAACAGTGAGGACACCTGGTGTTCCAAAAATTTCTTGCCCGGCACCGATGACAGTCGAAGTTCTATTCACATGTTTACCTGAAAAAGCAACTGAAATTAAGGTCCAACTACAGAATTACACCTGACATCATTATTGCCCCTGTGGATTTTTTCCAAATTTTGTCCATGTCAGATATTTCCCCCACATGTTTTCTGCAAGACGTCTGGAAGGCATGTTCTCGCAAAACATGACTTTCAAATATTCTTTCTTCGGAAAGCATTCAGTATTAGTAAAGAAGGTATATGGTTTTGAAAACACTCACACACACTTAAGCAAGTAAAATGTGTCCAATCCTGTGAATAGTTCTCATTGCCTCATCTCCATCGTTGAACAATTCCCACTGTAAACTGACTCGACAAGCCACCTCTATCAGGTATATCACTATCACTTGATTTAATTACCATCAACATCTAGGTTATTATTCCTCCATGTTATCAGTTTCAGACGTGGACTCATGCGTGACCTGGCTCATTCTATATATTCTATATTAGTCAAATGACTACTTTTTTGGAAGTATAAATGCTCAGCAGGTATTCGAGATACATATGCACATCTGACTAAGAGTGAAATTAAAATGAACATGGAGTAGAACAATCAACGTCGTTCCATGTACTTTGTAAGTTATAACATAAACAAATTCCTCCATGCGGAAGAAATCCTATCGAAGTTTTATGAAAGCCCAAATATAATCATAAACATATTAAATAGATATGTTATTTAATTTCCGATTTATCTTACTCTATCCAAATACGACATACATTCTTTTGATTACAGAAAGAGTTTCTATAACATGATATATAAACGGGGTCCTTCTGCCAGCAGGGCAGTGTGATGAGCTTGATTAACACGTCATAGAGTCATGAGGATCTGATCTGCTGATCGTGTCGCCTTTTGGACAACCTTTGGGCCACGCGTACTCAGTCCATCATTAACAAAATCAGTGAACTTAGTCTCATGAGTATTAGGCTAACTTTGATAACTGTAATTCACCTTTCAAGCAACTGATCAGTTAACGTCAGCTGACGTTACTGCGATGCCACGTCTATCAGCTCAGGAGTGAGTGACAACAGTGGGTTGACTTAATGCTGGAATGCACGTCAGGTGGCCTTGGTGGATCGTCCATGTCCTGGACAACCATGAGTGACAACCCACAACCAGGATTGTCACCTCCGTAACTGTTTTCTGCCTGCCAAACGTACAGCTTCATGCTTTCGAGATATACGAGATCAATCAGGGATCTGTTAAACGTCGTCTTCTGCAACGGTCCTACTCTGAAACATAGTCACCGACACCGCCGATCACAGTGAGTTCGGAGACATCAAGGGCATCTCCGTGATAGATAAGTCCTGTTTCCACGGCGATCCTGGAGACGTCATGGTGAACGTGATGCGAACTGTTATGTCGGACATGTCGATAGGTGGGGCCGAAGTGTTATGGATTCACCAGCGTGCATTCGAGGACACCTTTACCTGATTTCAGAGAGAACGTCTCATAGATGCCTCATGTCCAAATGTTATGGACCCGACATTCCCCCATATGACCGCCCGTCCTCGTCTAGGCACATTACGGCCGGGAGATGGTTGTGTAGCCTAGTGGTTCAAACATTCGCTCGTCATGCTGAAGACCCGAGTTCGATTCTCCACTTGGGTAATATGTATAATGTCATTTCTGAGATTTCCTGTTGTGATATTGCTAAAAGCGACGTAAAAATATATTCAGTTAGGATGGCAATGCCCGAGCACACAAAGCATGGCACACTATGTGTTGTTTGACTTGCCAGAACTTCGCTGTGAAAGACTTTTCTATACCCCAGATTTAGCTCCTTTTGGGGTGAAATTGTTAGTAGGATTGCAATTAAACTGCCGTCAGTCAACAGCCATCAATTAGAAGCGCCATTACAACCTGCATGGCAACATATACCCCATGATCTGATAAAGACGTCTCTCTCTGAAGCAGCCATTAATACCAACGGTGGACATACTCGTCACTGACATTCCTTCATATCTTCTTGTGAATATTCATTTGACCCCAGTGTTTCAACACTTTTATTTGCCAGTTGGCCACCAGGGCCTGCTGCTGCCTTTAAGCTTGAAATCCGATTTCCCCATTTGTTGCAGATAAACCAAAGTAGAGAGATTGTTTAATTTTTTAAGACTGGTGCTGACACTCCCATGCGCCAAGTATTGAAATACCAGGAACTGATACTATAACAAACCGTAATATAAAGGATCATGGATGATCCCCGAACGTTAATTAAGAAAAAAATTGATTCAAAGAGGAAAAAAGTGGAAAAGGTTAAAATGAAAAATCAAGATAATTTACCGATGGCCAAAAGGGCCTGCAAGTATTTCAAACTGTCGGCCGATACAAAAACAGCCGGCGCGGGGCCGGTGATTATTTCGAACCTAGCCTGCCCTTTAATGATTCTTGACGAATTTGATCTTGGTGTTTGTTACAAGTTTGATGACAATTACTAGCATTACTTTAATTGCATAATTCCCTTCACGGTTCGTATGACATACTATTGGTGCGTCGTCTCTAACGTAGATCAGGATACATTCAACGAGCTGATACTTGCTTCATTGTCAAAGTTTCCGTTCTGCTTCTGAAGCCTCTTGGGACTAGCAATACAATGCTATTTCCTGTGTAACCTAAATGTAAGGAGGTGTCTACTTTCTTTCTTGCTAATATCTATTGCACATATCTATACCATATACATTACAGACCAGTGATTAAATAATAGTGATTAAAACTAGTGATTAAATCTAGAACATTTTAACCATAGGGGACAACACAATATCAAAATAGGCTATAGATCGCCAACACCCGAATGCAGATCACCATACTAGGGACCATGGGGACTTACGGTACCGATGCTACGAGGGGCGTTCATCATTTAAGATTTCCCCTGACGCACACCTGATTTTCACGTCACGACTGCATGTGAGTAATGACACACATGTCTATGAGTCATGTTAGATGTAATTTTCAGCATTGAAGTATCAAAGCTATTTCTTTGACAAGCGTTATACTGAAGCAAGGTGTAACGATGGAGCCAGTTGAGTACCGAGTAGTGATCAAGTTATTTTGTACCTGAAAGGTGGCACACCAAAAGAGAGATTTGATGGAATGAAAGCATGTTATGGGAGGATGCTCCATCGTATAACGTAGTTAAACATCCTCATCACCAGTTTAAACGTGTATGGAAATCTGTGGAGACTGCTCCCATTCCTGTTGAGCGAGGATAATCAGTTTACGAGCGCTGAATAAACTGATTATCCTCGCTCAGTTGTGGACCGTTCAAACACGTCCAAGCTCTTGATACTTTTGTTGCCTTCCCGATATTGAAATCTGTACGATTTAAAAGGATTCTGGTGGGCCTATAAAATGACAAGAGCAAATAACTTTACCAGGAAAATGATACTTTACGAGCACAGTGTCTACTGACAAATGATACTTCTCAGTGTCAGTCAATATGGCTCATTGTATGCACTGTATCAGCTATGTGAAACTGTACATTTATGTGACCTCTTTCTATATGGTTACTGAATGGTCATTTTGTTTCTCAAATGTACGGCGCTGAGAGGTACAGTAAATTTCATATTCTCACTCATGTTAAATGAGAAGACCAACGTATATGATTACACTGCAGTTGGGAGAACCTACCAGAACATATAATGTTGGAAGGTAACGGCGCCATCTACACATGTGTTTATGACCTGCGCCAGACATCAGGATAAAGAGGCGAAAATATACTGGCTACAAACAGGCCGTTGGGAGTGTCTGGTGATATGTTCCCTTTGAACGAATTCCGAGAGCACGAGCTCGCGCCATCATATAAATTACACGTTGTTCACTGGCCACGCGTATACTTCAGCCATCCTGTGTGAATCAAACGATTCTGGGCCTAGACTTTCGAAGCTCTCTTAGCGCTAAGAGAGTCTCAAGTTAACGTTAATGTATGGCACTTACGACTATCTTAACGCTAAGAAAGCTTCGAAAATCTAGGCCCAGATCTTACATCGTCTTGTTTTTCCCGAAGGTGTTGTCTTATTAACATCGCTGCAGTGTAATTCCCCTTTTTCGTGTTCACAGGGACTACATTTGAATGCAAGGCAAGTCTTTTCGTAGTCAACCAAAATTTTGCAAACGCCACAAGAAAAACAAATTCAGAGTTATCGCAAGTAGATCGATTTGCATTCGCAAAACATCGGTAATTTCCGTTCATCATGCATGATTCAATGTCTTTTTCGAGATGAACAAGCACAACCACGAAGTATCGAATAAGCTGCCATTGGCAGCGGGGTACATTGCAATGTTACTCGTTTTTAAGTGTATGTGGTGCTTTGCAAATAACAGAAGAGGGCTTAGCCATCGAAATCACCTGATCTGAACCCAAGTGACGGACGAACTTGATCGAGGCGTCCGTTAACGTTACCATCGTCCTCTGACACTTGCAGAACTTGTCAAGGTGTTTCAGGAGGAAAAGGAAAGAGCTCACCTACCAAAAATCCGACGACTTGTGCTATCTCACCAGCTACTGACCTGAACCCCCACTTGTGTCCATACTTTGACATTGAACATGTTTTCTATATGCATTTCTAATTGTATTAGAAATCGTTTCTACATAAACACAGCAGTTATTTTTTTATCGATTTTATTTTCAGTGTGGTGAACGCATGTCATAACGGTGCTAAGAACTGAACGTATTAGAGAGAAGCGACACAAGAATACAATACAGTCACACTAACAACAAATCAATAAATTGTTGTTTTCCAGTCTCCAAAATCTACAGACAACCGTCATATAGATGAAAGACTTGCTGAAAGTGGCGTTAAACAGGCAAACAAGATTACAAAGAAACGATTACTCCATTGATGATAATTAACAAGATGTCTATATTCTCACTAAATACACATTTGATTACATGACAGACACTGGAGCACACTCTTATTCATGATTGAACTGCGCAACCCTGCAAGAACTTTCAATGTCCATCTTCATCGTACATATAAACCAATCTATGAATTCCTTTCCCAAACTGTTGACAATATCTGCGTCTCCTTGAAGTTCACCTATAGCCTCAGACAAAGTGTGAGGAAGATCATTGGTAAGGACTTTTTTATCCGGAGCAGGGCACTCCAATTTTTTCAAAACGCCATTTAACCCCGCTGCTATGGTGGCCGCCATGGTGATGTAAGGATTGCTCATTCCACTGGGAATGCGATTCTCTATGTATGTTTCACACTTCGTTGATTTGACTTTAATGCAAGCAGAACGTTTGTCAGTGCTCCAGTAGATGGGTCCAGGAAGATTGGGTTTGTGCAAACGATCGTAACAATTGATGGTCGGGCAGAAGAACGCACTCAGCGCCTTAGCATGTTTCAAGAGACCTGCCAGCCAGTGTCTTCCTAAGGTGCTAAGACCATCTGGATTGTCAGGATCGTGGAAAACATTGACGCCACTTGATAAGGACCATAAGGAGTGGTTAAAATGCATTCCTACATCAGCAGATTCCTGCGTAGAGTCAAACCTAACTGTATAATCTTTCTTATCCCCTATTTCTAGAATTCCATTCTTGAAGGTAATGCAGGAATCAGCACTTTTGATGCCGTACAACGGTTGGAGTACCATCTCATACAATCCAGCATCCCACTCGGAATGGAACGAGCCTATGTCAACACCTGCTTGGTGCATACAATCTTCAACATAAAACAGAAAATCACCGTGTTTGCTGACTAATCTTTGGCGCATGTAATCAGGTTCAAGGGGATGTGCTTTGCCAGATTGTGTCAGTGTAAATTCAACTTCGTATCCAGAAAATAGGCTAAATCCCAAATTGGTCAGTTTCTCTAATTGTTGTCTTGCGACATATCGAGGACACGCAAGTTGTGCCGACCTTGTCTTTAACCAGTAACTGTCACACATAACCTCAGCCACCTTGGTATCGTCGTTACCACACCATGGTACTTTATACAAGGTACTGAGATCAGGCACTGCGTAGGCTTTAGGCATTCTCTCATCTTTACATTTCCCTGAAGAAACGACTTCGTTCAAAAGTCCAAAGGACAAAAAGCCTGAAACAAATGCAATGGCATCAGCTGAAACCAGTCAGATACTTATTTCTTCCAACTGTATAACAAAGAACGTTCAATGTAATACTGAAAACAACAACGACCTAATAAGTTGCAATGTACCTTTACATGATTCGTCTGCGGGAAGTGAGTGAGTGAGTTTAGCTTTACACCGCACTCAGCAATATTCCAGCTATATGGCGGCGGTCTGTAAATAATCGAGTCTGGACCAGACATGAGCATGAGCATCAATCTGCGCATTTTGGAACCTATGGCATGTGTCAACCAAGTCAGCGAGCCTGACCACCCGATCATGTTAGTCGCCTCTTACGACAAGCATAGTCGCCTTTTATCGCAAGCATGGGTTGCTGAAGGCTTATTCTACCCCGGGACCTTCACGGGTCCGAAGATAGTAAAGGTTTATAGAATCCACATATGGACATCAGAAACATCAGCTGGCCGATATGTTGTGTTCGAAGGCCTTCGGAACCGATCCACAACTGCCAGTGCCCAGTTGGCAGAAGTTTCACAGGTTGTCTTCCACATGCACTAGGCTACTGTGTCTTGGCATTGGAATCAAACATGGTGCTGGAGTGTTTCAGTACCCTGCTTTTTCGCTGTTTTTGTCAATGTTATATTTTACTCAAACTAAAGCAATATTTAAATTACTTCCCTGCATGTTCTAACATGTCGATTAAAGTGCACATTAAACAGACAAAAGGTTGCATCTACCATAGGGTATAATGACCTCACCACGTTTAAATTTGTGTATGACTATCAGAATTTAGGGTGTTCCCATACTTTTTGTTTGTAGTATATTTTAGATTTCTTTACTGGATTTAAATATATATCTGTGAAAGACTAGGGTTTTTTTCTGACCTTTGTCGATAGACATTATTAATTTATTACTTTGTTTTTCATTGCGATCTGGCTGTAAAATTGCCGATGCAATGTTAAGGTTTAGCTCACTCACTCAAATTAGGGACATAACTACCTGGCCAATTCCGTTCACTATTCAATATCTTGCTGCTAATGAATATGTTCACTTGCATAACTGTAATTTACTGTAATGTAAACGGTTCATAGAAATGTAATCTAAACTGATGAAAAGGGATGGCAACAGCCGGTAGGTGACGCAAGTGCATGCCAGTAAAAATATTAAGTAATGAAATTACGTTATGCAGACAAATATGACAAGCGCAATCAATTACACCGACAAGCATAAATTAAATGGTCCACAGGAATTAACAGTCCTTTACAATAAGAAATGCCACCCAATGGTGCGTACGCAGCTAACGATGTAAATTCCTATGCATTCCATGTTGGTCAGAAACCCTTGATGGTGTTCAAATACATCGCATGTACACACAGATACATGTGTTATTGATGTTATGTGTCGATCTTACATATTGATCATGCTTATATATTGACCCCTACTTTTCTTCTGTCTGTACATGATGTGTGAAACCCATTTCTGTTGTCCACCGCCGTGCTATTGCTGGAATATTGCTAAAAGTGGCGTAAAGTCATACTCGCATACTTTACACTTTATGTATTCTCTGATATTCAAAAGGGTGTCACTTTTCTCATCTTCTGTAGTTACATGCTTGTGTTTAGTATACTTGGTCCTCTATTTTGATCACGATACAGGGTGGTATAAGGTTACATGCTCTCTCGTCATTTCTCATGTATGATTCCCAGTAAGAAGTTAGATACATATGTGCCGGGTTAGAGCATCAAATTATAGGGGGTGCCAACAGAGACTGGAATCGGCTTTCTTCAGTATGTTTGCTGGTATGATGTTACAGAAATGTGTTCTGTCTTTCACTGAATACTGCCATTCGGTCTTAAGGAATTTGTATTTCTATTATCATATCAAACCTGCCCAAAAGTAAATTACCTGCAAAAATGGTGTCAGGAGTCGTCAGATATTTCTCGACATGTCGTGCAGGAACAACTCTTCCTCTTGATCTTCCATGTATATCCGCCACAGAGAAGCGGACGTAGTCGTACTTGTTGATGTCAGACATTGCTCACGAAGTTGATGTAATTAATGACGTGAGGTTTTCTGACACTCTCTGACACTTGTTACCTCTCGACTTGTAAGTGACACCTGTATATGTGGAGAAGATCCCAACACTACGTCAACACGCATGTAAGAACATTTTCAAGATTTACTTCACTATCCACGTAACAAAACGCCGCTTGTTTGTTGAAGCGAAAATAGTAGGAGGGGGCTTCGTGTGTTACACACGTGACGGAAGAACCATATCACCGTATCTTGAACATCCAGACACATCGTATGGCTTCCGCATAGTTAAATACATCGCAACGACCTTCAGTCTCAACACCAACACAACAACCATCACAGATATTGCCACATTCTCCTGAATACAGTGTGGGCCTCAACTCCAGCAACATCGGTCCATCAACAATGTGGTCCCACAATTCCTGATGAGTCATCCATTTCACAACTACCAGCTCAATCCTACAAAAGCCCGAACCATAAGCACTCCTACCGTAAACAAACAGCAATACACACACAACACGGACACCGCACGAAAGAAGAGTGTTTCACAAATTTAACAATGCGAGTAAATAACATTTTATCCAAGGCCCATTTGAAATGCACGAGCCATTTTTGCATTTGTTGCGCTGGTCATAAGAAAGAGCATTGCGGAGAAATATGGCCATAGGTGTGTAAATTAATACTTGAAATGTCCGAAATACCTGTGAATGTTGTACATTTATGACACAAGTTTATGCACCCCTGAAATCGTGTGTGATTTAGATATATCCTCCATTTCTTACTTTTTAAAAGTTCGGCCATATATATGTATGTATGTATTACTACCATAGTGACAAAAATTAGCATTTATTTCAGTGGTATACACCATTATATAAGTCAACCACATACGTATCGTTTTACCTTGCAAATCTAATTACTGACGGTAATTTCACTAAACCATATTCATCTTACATTCCTGGACCTTACTTTTTACACCAAATGCGTGATATTCTTGTATTTTTATGGCATATATTTATTGTGGGTTAATTTATAGATTGTTCTCGGTACGAGATGGCTGAAATACTGCCAATGTCACGTTAAATATAGACTCACTCACGTTAGAACTTTTGCACTTAGCATACGTCTTGCCATATATTATCATTACACGTGTGTTTAAATGAGCTCGAGCTTAGCTGCTTGTTTTACGGTGCACATGGATATATTCTGTATATATGTATATGGCGGCGGTCTGTAAATATTTGACTCAGTGGTAAAGACAATAGAGTGATTGACACCACGATCATCGTTTTTCGCAAATAGGATACGATTACATGCATGCATATGTGCTTTACTCCAGACATTGACAGACGCAATAGCACCTTCGGGCGTATTAATGACGCAGTACCCGATGACACGCATGCATATGTGCTTTACTCCAGACATTGACAGACGCAATAGAACCTTCGGGCCTATTAATGACGCAGTACCCGATGACACGCATGCATATGTGCTTTACTCCAGACATTGACAGACGCAATAGAACCTTCGGGCCTATTAATGACGCAGTACCCGATGACCTGACTTGTCTGTCCTAGCAACGGAAAGAATAGTATTACCTATTATGAAGACTAAAATAGTTCCAATGTAAAGTGTTGCAAGTATTTTACTGAAATCCGCACAGCTTCATAGTATAAGCTCATGCGTATTAAGACATGAAACGCTGACCACCAACTGGAGGCTGAATATGAACTCTCTGTACCTAACATTAAAGGAGCAAACATTTGAAGACTCACTTGGTGGTCCAGGTAGACTGTCATATAGACACTGAAACAAATGTATCTCAAAAAGACTATAATGCAAGTTCAAAATATGTGGCAAGTCTAGATTTCCACAATTCTGAAAATGAGGGCACCTCTTAATTTTACTTTCATGCTTTATTTTTCTATTTTGAACAGATCAGTAATACTATGGTTTTATTAGCATGGTATTGTTTTGTTGGGGTGCCAAGGTGTCAAAGTATAACTTCACATCAGTTTTTTCAATACTGAGTCGTTATCGTTGTTGGAAACCAAGAAACATCCCTAGTGTATTATTCAGTTTCACGACTGTGTGTGGGTGGCGTTGTTTCACTTCTCGCTCTTCTTCATGTAAACATTTGCTTTGCCGCTTACGTGATTATGAATGAATAAGGAACGTTTAGTATATGTAAACAGTGTTACTGTTACAAATTTGCCGTGACAAAAGGTATAAGAAATCCCCTCAGAAATATAAGTCTGACAAGTTCAAAATATTCCGAAATATGTATTAAGCAGACAAATAGCAAGATACAACGATTCACAATAGATGTTTCTAGTACAGTGCAACTGACTCAAATCTAACGAAATGGGTCACAAATATAATGTTCACTCACCAAAGTCTTGGTTTTCAGTGGGAAACAGTTCTACTATGTGTTTCACAGGAACCAGTCTTGAATGCAGTTAAAGTGTTGACGAAGAGGCAGACAGATGTTGGTAGCCCGAATGATGATGACACAGTATGACTCCGAGCGTAAGTCCATGTGTGTCTGCTGTCAGCACAACATCCAGCCTTATATATACAGTCAGAGATTCTTGAACATCCGAGGACTGTGCCACCAGATCGCCATTAACATAGAACGTTCTCGTTTGGCTCGACTCATATACAGTGAGGCAACTCTAAAGCGCTACCTCAAAAGGCGTGCTACCAAAATACTGTTACCGTGATACGAAATGTGACCCATAATAACTATCATTTAATCAATAATAAAAATACAAATTACAGAAAACACGCTCTCGTATCAATTGTAGCACAATGATGTGTGACGACAGTGTTGTGGTATAAACACCAACGTGGTCGCTGTTTAAGTTTATACGGTGATCGACAGTACACAGCAATGAGCACAATGCCACAAGAAGTACAGTGCAAGTTAGATATTCTTCGTCCTTTATCAGTGAAATATTTCAAAATGAAATGGCGTGGCCCGGTACTAATGTCCAGTATCAGCCTACTAAACGTATGTCATTTTCGGTCAGCATTTTACTGTGATATACATGTTCACGTATTTTGCGTTAATAGGCTAATTTCGCTTACTTTATCAACAATCACATTTCAAATGCTATGTAGGAATAATATGTAATGTCATTAGGTCATTTTCCTTCATCTTACAATCATGATTTATAAGTCTGAGTTCAATTACAGTGGAGCAGTGACGATCCGGAGTAGAAGAGGTCGTCAGCAACCCACGCTTGCCACAAATGGTGACGATGATTGCCATAACGGACGACCAATGGGATCGGGTGGTCAGGCTCGCTGACTTTGGCGACACATCATCGGTTCCCGATTGCGCAGATCGATGCTGATGATGTTGATCACTGGATTGTCTGGTCCAGGCTCGATTATTTACAGACTGCCGACATATAGTGGGAATATTGCTGAGTCCGGCCCAAAACTAAACTCACTAACTCACTCATTATAGTGTCAAAAATGCATTTCAGCTTTCCATCCACAAGGACGTGTATACGTTACAGAAACATGCCAACCCAATCTCATTTTAAACCCCTTATAGCAGCCCTTGCCTCTCAATCTTTTATTGTTCATCGGGTAGAACTGTGGTAATAGCATCCACACAATAGTCTCGGTTAGAAGTGCAAGTTTATTTGTATCTAATGTTCAGCATTTAACAAAAGCGAAAAAGTCGTTTACGTGATAATTGTAATAGATATGTATCAGATTTCAAAGTCTCGGTAATTAAAGACAAGAATGATTACACATGAACGAGTGCTGGGGTCGAGGCCACCAAGCCCCACGGGGGAGATAGTCAACTGACGTACATGTAGTTCAAGGCCAAATGCAAGAAGAGTGAGTATCTTGTAGATTCCTTCAGGAGCAGCGATGTTAACCAATCTTCAGCATGGCACCACCGCCCTCCAGAAATTCTTCTCATTGTGGAACTACCCACGGAATGTACCAGGTTTCTATACACAAACAAGATTGACGCCCACCGCTTCGTTCACAAAGTACAAGTTTAGGATACAACATTGCAATGAGGACGTATAAGTATCCAGATTAATAATATTAAATATGTGAATAAGGTGCAAGTTGTATGTACTCAGATACGTTCTACATGTGTAAATGTTTTTGTCATTTGCATCACATTCCATCTATAATCAAACAGTTGTGGCATGATTGTACATTAATTGTAAGCCCGTACAAAGATATAAACATGCATTGCACACATTCTGTCATGTTTAAGTATAACACACTGAACTTCTTTCATGATCACCAGAAAGTTGTTTGTACCCATGTGGGGATTCAAACCTTGCCCTTTGGCGTGACGAGCGAAAGCTTTAACCACTACGCTACCCACCGCACCTTCTCAAACGAAGACATAATTGCACATGTCAGCATAATTCCCGATAAAGTATGTCGTCAATCCACAGCGTAGCGTAGAATCCATCGATTCAAGTCATATTTCAAACATTAGGGAACCACTTAATGATATTTCGCCATGTAGATAAAGAATAATGTTTAGAAGAAAACACGTCGGAAACGTAGCATATCAACTTTGTCTCAACATTTTAATATCTATTTATTTTATAATAACTTCGTACTTATGTTTGTTATTTAACAAGGATAGGGAAAATGTGGTTAGCTGTTTTACATCTGTGTATTACATACATGCAGGAGATTAAGACTGACGTAAACATGTTATTTCCATCACATTTCTAGAATGTCTAATGTACATCTTGAAAGAGTTCTACAGATAAGCTAACGATTCATGGTTCAGTCTCACAGACAGACAGACAGACAGACAGACATTCAGACAGACAGACATTCAGACAGATATCTTATCTAAATTTCACTGCTGTACAAATTTCAAAAGAATAAACGTACACACATAAGACATACATATATTGGTACAGTAGGAATATTAAGCTAGGATTGCCTCCTGCAAAACTGCAATACTGGCGGTTTTTTGCTTCTCCCATACACCCTCCGTGGGTACCTTTACTTGAACAGTTTCTTTGGATACCAGCTGTACTGTCCATCGCAGTGTTTTGGAGATTAATTTGGCACTGATTCAATGCTGCTAATATAACACAAAATTCAGAAACTGCAGAAAAGCAAACAGGAAGGCACAGTCAAATAAACAAACTACTGGAAAGATTATATCTTGACATTTCCAGAGTGCTAATTGCTTTGACTGTAGATCTAAGAACAAGGAAACAATCGCCTGTTAAAGAATCGTCTGTTTCCTTGGCCATTGGAAAACCAGCATGTGTGCACTGTTGCTAGATTTCACTGGTGCTTCCTTCAGATATATCCTAGTGACAAAATGCGAAATCCGAATGTCGCTCCCTCTTTGTGTCGTAATTGTGACGTAATTGTTGACTTTTACATAACCTTGAACAAATTAAGCCTTCCAGGGTATTGGTTATCCAACGGCGTAACAAACACGATTGTGCTATGTACCGTTCTGGAAAAGAAGAGTTTTAAAGACAGGCACCGTCACACGCGAACATCCGCAAAAGTTTCAATTTTTTTCAAAACGGCGGAAAATCTATCATAGCGGTCAACTTCCGCTAGGATTTGGATCGATGGACAATGATGTTGTCTACACCGAGTGAAAATTTGGTTATTCTATCTCTTATAGCTTTGGAGATATTCAGGTCGAAAGATTTTCACATTTGTGTTATCTGCCCTTACTGGATGCCGGACAGGCTATGATCCCTACGAGTTTCATCGATTTTGCCTCAGTGGTCAGGAGAGCTGGTACAAAATTGTCGAAATGATGAGAAGGGGAAGAAGAACAATGTTTGGATAATATATAACAGTAGGTCTTCCAGACTTTCTTTATATGAACGTTTTTGCGAATGTTTATTCTTAGGGAATTATTATTATCATTATTAGGGAATCTTGCATATTTAGGCTCATTCCCACTTACCCAACTTACTGGGTAATCATGCCGCTTGTAACAACTATATTTGATGTGGGTGGACTATATTCACATATTTTATGTATTGATGCAGTGTTGCCCACAAATAAGTCAGTCGGAAATTCTCTCATGATCAGTAAGAAGGAATTTTTAATACAGTTACCAACATTACTAAACAAACAAACGTATACAAACTGAAAACTGATTCCACTCCTCTACCTATGTATAAGTAATAAATATAGATATGCACTGAGGCATAAGTAGTTGATACTTTCTCACATTTGGTCCCGCATACTATTTCACAGGGAACAAAATAAGGGATTAGCGGGGATTATCACGCACCAGTGCACGTGATTTCCTACGGCTGAAACAATAGGGGTTGGATAAGTAGGAAGATCCCTATATTTGTACACAAAATTTAGTATTTAAACGAGTGGTGATGTTTAAAATATGATACATATCTTTGTCTGCCAATGTTGCCAAACAAAAGACGGTGATTCCAGTTCTTTTACGATTGGCAGTGTGTCTTTCCGATCATACGATCAGGCATGGCTGTCTCTGAATGTAAACCACTATCTGGTGATAGGCGGGGGTCCACCTTGTGCCCCAATTCATAGCAATATTCGGTGCATATATACCCGACAAAAAGTGAGTGAGATTAGTTTTCAGCAATATTACAGCTATATGGCGGCCGTCTGTAAATAATCGAGTCTGGCTCAAACAATCCAGTGATCTGCGCCATTTGGGAACCGATGGCAGGTGTCAGCGAAGTCAGCGAGCCTGACCACCCGATCCCATTAGTCGCCTATTACGACAAGCACAGCTGCCTTTAATGGCAAGCATGGGTTGCTGATAGCCTATTCTACCCCGGACCTTCGCGAGTCCGAGAAAAACGATGATAACCTAATAGAGCTGTGATGACCTTCGGTCATTCTGGATTGTGTTTTCAAGCGTTTTTCTTCTTTTCGTGTTTACGGAACAATCAACGGGTTAACTAATGACATAATGGAAACTCTGTTTTGCTAAGGCAGACCCTGATCGGTAAAAGCATAATCGCGTTATACGAGCCTTGATGTCGGGAATGATACGCAAGACTTCGTTCTAAAGGATATAAACTGCAAATTTACATATGTGTTCCCGCCTGTGGAAATTTGCACATTCCTAACCCTAGCAAATCAAAAAAACGTTTCTTCACCTATTACAACTAAATGGAATGTATTGGAATTACTCTAAGGTCCAGCATGAGATATCAACTTTTGAATTCATTCTTAGTAAATATACAAATCCAGTCATAGCATACATTAAAAAGGTGATTGTCAATACCACAAAATACAAAAAATCATTTGTTTCCAAATACCCAAAGGAAGGAAATATCCGGAAACGGACGCAAATTCGACCATAGCTTGTATTTCCTACTGCTACTTTCCTACACTACTGTTTCTATGTATCTTTCGGGCTCTTCGTCCCGTGACATAAGTTGTCTCCACTAATCAAACAACAGTGTGCACTCACAATGTTCTGCAATCACCATTAAGAAGCGCAAAAATGTAGTAACGTTTTTTTTTCCATTAAGATGTTAAAACATTTTACTGAATTGGAAATCCAGAAAACACAGCGTGTACAGCGATTACATTATGGCTGACAGTTATGTTCGACAGGTATATACTGCAGTCAGACTGTGAAAACAGATGACGCTACTCATTCAATAAAAAGAGTGAATTGTGAGTGAGAGTTTTACATTCCCTGACTGATAAAATTCAAATAGCATAGCCAAACAATACTCGCGAATGCGAATTACTCCAATTGTTTGTTCATTGTTATTAATGCTGCCAGGAGATACAGTAACTCTGGCCAAATGCCTCATCTGCTGCATAAAGTATATAACTGGGTTATCCATGTTTTGACATGATTTGAGTTCATGATGGCTGACCTTGCGATAACACATAAACAAAATGCATCGAGCTTATCACTTCCAAATGCATCTGCAGTTGCTTACGCATCCTGTATCTAGACGTAACGTGAACACACTGGGAAAGCGGAAATGTCACACCATTTGTTGGCAGTTTACACATGCAAATCACGACAACGAATTCATCGCTCCATCAAAAGTACATTTCTGTTTGCAGCATTTTTCGTCTAATTGAATGCATACTTACATATTCATCTTTGAATAACTGGTTTGACTCCTTTATCTCTCTGATTCAAAACCGTCTTCATCAAAATTAATCATGTTCTAAAAATATGCACATACTGTGTAACTTTAGTCTGAAAACGGCAGGAACGTTTATGACGCGCCTGAACTATTATATGCCACATTATCAATGCCAGAAATGAAGATTAACCTGAACATATATTTATAGACATGCTTGAACTTACAGTTTATATCTTCATGACCTTTGATAGAATTATTTGAACACCAGTGACAAAACATTTCATATTTTATTTAATTCTCTGCTTAAAGACAGTTGATTGTTAGATGACAATTGTTCTAACCAATGATGACAGTCTAATGTTCTACATACGAAACGCATACGGTACAAAGTAAATTGGTGGATCTCCCACTGCCGTTAGTCTAATTTAGTGCTCACATCAGCCACAAGAAAAAAATAATTTTTCTTTGATCGTTATAAATGAAGTAACAAATGTAGTCCTTGCATAAACTACCTTTTTTTAAGTGCCAGTGTCTTTAAACGTTTCTTGTTTTTACGAACTGATGTTACCATGAACGATAGAAAACAAAATTATGAACTCTATTGATCAGTTCTGGAGTTTCCAACTTTTGCACCCAAGAATTATTGAACGCAATTGTGTTACCTGTAAAACATTGACACCTGTCTCCAAGCAACCGTTCACGTGTCGTATGGGCACCGCTCTTCCTCTTAACCTTCTTTCTACATCAGCACCAAAGAAGTGAGCATAGTCAGTGATTTGATCAGATAGCAAAGAATGCTGTCACGATTGTCTCGTTCATGCCACGTGCCGCTTATACGTGTAGACTGGATGCTGCATTTACTGCATACCAATTTCTGTCCAACACCGAGTATACACGACGAAGATGCCACTGAAGGATTACGTTGACTAATATATGGGATAGCGGATAAACGTATGTTAATTTGTATCATTTGTACCTGATCTCATTTTTAATGAATGGGAAGGTAAGGTTATTCCCCAGATAAGACCACTCCAGCTATCATTGCTGACGAATTTTATCAGCTATGTATAATCTGTGGCCTTTGACTTCCTCTTATTGTCACTTCATTAATACCACCATCCATTGATATGGTTGTTAATTCCCTTGATGCATACCTTCTTCTTGTGTGGTCTGTGCTGTAGCACTTCACTCTTGCTTGACAATGGTATAACACTGCATACCGAAACATCGCATCACATATACTACCGACAAGAAATAAGGGAACTAATGAAATAATAGCGAATTTGAAACTGCTTTAAATATCCACTAAATCAATTTTAGGCGTCAAGTTCAATATCTGGTGTGTCCACCATGTTGGGCAACACATTCACGGCACCTTGATGGCATGCTGTTAATCAATTTCTTGATGGTTGCCCGTGGTATTGCCCGCATTCCTCTTGGAGAGCTGCACCAAGCTGGGCCAGGTTGGTGGGTCCTGGGTCCCTGGCGTACACCCTTCGACCAAGAACGTCCCAGATATGTTCAATTGGGGACAGGTCTGGACTTAGATGGCAGGGGCCGATTTAAACCTATCGCGTAGAGCAATTAACGTAATGAGACGATCATGTCGTGGTGTCGTTGATTTTGGTCTACCACGCCCAGGTCTCGTTGCAACCCCACCCGTTTGACGGTACTTATCCCACAGGCGTGAAATTACACTTTTTGATTTACCCATCTGCCGGGCAACTTCACATAATGATGTCCCCCTTCTATCATCCCCACAATTCTCCATTTTGTTGCTTCACCGAGATACTGCCTCGGAGGCATTTCTGTCAGTAAGTGTCAATCTCTATTGCATTAGTGATTGCGACTTCTCCAGTACATTTATAGGAGTTAACTTCTGTATGCACGTGTAGCACGAAATTCCATTGTCATTGGATGTTGCGTTTGGGAGATATGCCACGATAACGGACCCTGTCACAGTCAAAGTCATCGACTTCCAATTTCTTGGTTCCCTTATTTTCTGTCGGTAGTATATAATAAAGAAGTTATCATCCTTAAAGAATCTTAGTAATGTATAGCCTGTTTTTCTTTTCGTCATATGTTTTATGTTCTCGCATCTTCGTATGACTGCATACTGTTGTTCTATACAACTGCTGTCATTAGTTAGAAATTACATTTTCAAACGAATATACTGCAACCATATAACCGTGAAGTTCCGGGGTAGAACTGATCTTCGGCATACGCTATGCTTGTCGTAAGAGGCGACTAACGCGATCGGGTGGTCAGGCTCAATGACCTGACTGACACATGGCTTTGGTTCCCAAATGCGCAGATTGATGCTCATGCTGTTGATCATTGTATTGTCAATAATCCAGACTCGATTATTCACACATCACCGCCATATAGCTGGAATATTGTTGAATGCGCCGTAAAACTCGCTCACTATATCATTGTCATATGGCTGCCATATTGCTGTTGTATTTACAGCATTGAAATAACACAGCATGATTTTGTAAAACACATGTATGCAAGCACATCTGATAACGTTAGCTAGGTAACCAACATAAGCTGCTTACAATGACGTTGACTCGGTGATGCACAGCATGTTACGTGGCGCATGAGCCTTGAAGAGGCAGCTTGACAGAGTTGCTTACTGGTGTGTGACCCCAGCTACGAGGTTCGCAAGTCGATAATTTGATGTTAAGAAATATCTCAATGTTTCTCTAATTTTTTTTAAATGAAATGCTGATCTAAATACGCAAGTTATTATTGAAATATGATCATCATAATTATGGACTAATGATGCCATTTTAAGACTATGACACAGTACCACAGGCCCGCCCAATCCTAGCACAGTTTGTTTGTCACAGAAATAGATAGTAAAAAATTACGTATTTGTCCGTGTTCGGAGTTTACTGAAGTCAGATGGGAATTTAGGAGAGTCTTTGTGAATGAAGATCTCACTACGCACAGTTCCAGGATGGCAGCCGAAACGCGAAAGTTAGAAAAGAAACAGAAATTGCGTGTACATGGGCTTCTGGTGGGATTATATTCGTCAAGAAACATGAGGGTAGCGTCATCAGAAACGCCAGGAAACCCAACTCGATAAACTGACTGGAATTAAAGTGAAAGTAGAACTTACTCAAAACTCGCAAACTGACACCTCCATTTTATGATTACTATGGAGGAGGAGGAAGACGATTTCTGGCTGGTACGAGTACTGCTCCTCATTCTACTCAGTCAAAACACATATAATATAACTGTATTGATTACTCCCAGGATGGCTACTTCCAGTTTGACTACTCATGACCATAAACATATAATGGAAATCCCCTACACCTAATAATGTGTCGTACCCGTACAGCTCATACCTCCCAGGATGGCTACTTCCAGTTTGACGACTCATGACCATAACATATAATGGAAATCCCCTACACCTAATAATGTGTCGTACCCGTACAGCTCATACCTCCCAGGATGGCTACTTCCAGTTTGACTCCTCATGACCATAAACATATAATGGAAATCCCCTACACCTAATAATGTGTCGTACCCGTACAGCTCATACCTCCCAGGATGGCTACTTCCAGTTTGACTCCTCATGACCATAAACATATAATGGAAATCCCCTACACCTAATAATGTGTCGTACCCGTACAGTTCATACCTCCCAGGATGGCTACTTCCAGTTTGACTCCTCATGACCATAAACATATAATGGAAATCCCCTACACCTAATAATGTGTCGTACCCGTACAGCTCATTCCTCCCAGGATGGCTACTTCCAGTTTGACTCCTCATGACCATAAACATATAATGGAAATCCCCTACACCTAATAATGTGTCGTACCCGTACAGCTCATACCTCCCAGGATGGCTACTTCCAGTTTGACTCCTCATGACCATAAACATATAAAGGAAATCCCCTACACCTAATAATGTGTCGTACCCGTACAGCTCATTCCTCCCAATATGGCTACTTCCAGTTTGACTACTCATGACCATAAACATATAATGGAAATCCCCTACACCTAATAATGTGTCGTACCCGTACAGCTCATTCCTCCCAATATGGCTACTTCCAGTTTGACTCCTCATGACCATAAACATATAATGGAAATCCCCTACACCTAATAATGTGTCGTACCCGTACAGCTCATACCTCCCAGGATGGCTACTTCCAGTTTGACTCCTCATGACCATAAACATATAATGGAAATCCCCTACACCTAATAATGTGTCGTACCTGTACAGCTCATACCTCCCAGGATGGCTACTTCCAGTTTGACTACTCATGACCATAAACATATAATGGAAATCCCCTACACCTAATAATGTGTCGTACCCGTACAGCTCATACCTCCCACGATGGCTACTTCCAGTTTGACTACTCATGACCATAACATATAATGGAAATCCCCTACACCTAATAATGTGTCGTACCCGTACAGCTCATACCTCCCAGGATGGCTACTTCCAGTTTGACTCCTCATGACCATAAACATATAATGGAAATCCCCTACACCTAATAATGTGTCGTACCCGTACAGCTCATACCTCCCAGGATGGCTACTTCCAGTTTGACTCCTCATGACCATAAACATATAATGGAAATCCCCTACACCTAATAATGTGTCGTACCCGTACAGCTCATACCTCCCAGGATGGCTACTTCCAGTTTGACTCCTCATGACCATAAACATATAAAGGAAATCCCCTACACCTAATAATGTGTCGTACCCGTACAGCTCATTCCTCCCAATATGGCTACTTCCAGTTTGACGACTCATGACCATAAACATATAAAGGAAATCCCCTACACCTAATAATGTGTCGTACCCGTACAGCTCATTCCTCCCAATATGGCTACTTCCAGTTTGACTCCTCATGACCATAAACATATAATGGAAATCCCCTACACCTAATAATGTGTCGTACCCGTACAGCTCATACCTCCCAGGATGGCTACTTCCAGTTTGACTCCTCATGACCATAAACATATAATGGAAATCCCCTACACCTAATAATGTGTCGTACCCGTACAGCTCATACCTCCCAGGATGGCTACTTCCAGTTTGACTACTCATGACCATAAACATATAATGGAAATCCCCTACACCTAATAATGTGTCGTACCCGTACAGCTCATACCTCCCAGGATGGCTACTTCCAGTTTGACGACTCATGACCATAACATATAATGGAAATCCCCTACACCTAATAATGTGTCGTACCCGTACAGCTCATACCTCCCAGGATGGCTACTTCCAGTTTGACGACTCATGACCATAAACATATAATGGAAATCCCCTACACCTAATAATGTGTCGTACCCGTACAGCTCATACCTCCCAGGATGGCTACTTCCAGTTTGACTCCTCATGACCATAAACATATAATGGAAATCCCCTACACCTAATAATGTGTCGTACCCGTACAGCTCATACCTCCCAGGATGGCTACTTCCAGTTTGACTACTCATGACCATAAACATATAATGGAAATCCCCTACACCTAATAATGTGTCGTACCCGTACAGCTCATACCTCCCAGTATGGCTACTTCCAGTTTGACTACTCATGACCATAAACATATAATGGAAATCCCCTACACCTAATAATGTGTCGTACCCGTACAGCTCATACCTCCCAGTATGGCTACTTCCAGTTTGACGACTCATGACCATAAACATATAATGAAACACCCCTACACCTAAAAATGTGTCCTACCTGTTCATAACAGAACAGAACAGAAATGCTTTTCTCAATAATCACTTCGTGATACAGAGAACATACAGCAATTTGATATATATTACAATATTGAGCCCCAGTTTTGATGAATTTGGCAATATTAGAGTTAAGTGGTGAATAGTCACATTTCATTAGGTTCACAAAGTTTTCAAAATTTGGATGCTTACAAAAGTATTGGGAGGGCACTGGGCATTAGACAGTATCATAGAAAGTGAAGTTCATCACAGACAAATGATGTGCAAAGTTGGCAGGTGCTATTACATCGTTCTATGCCTTACCAACGTCCTGTTTTAACGGGCAACCTGTGGTTTCAAGTTGTACATTTAGTTGACCAGCGTCTGTAGTAATAAGGTAATTGTAACAAATGAGGTCTTGAAAATAAAAAATGCTTATACATTACATAGTATTGTGACAATGTGCACGTCCTCAGCAATGTATTTTCACCATTGTTTAAATGGACACAGAAACGTTCAGCATTCGTTGTCAAAAAGGGATTACGTATTCTACATTTACTTGTAAAATACACTGCTCCAGATACTGACGTTTAGCATCAGGTCATCCCAACGCTAACAACACACGTCAGGGACGGATACACCTTCTGAACACTATTGAAAGACGACACAGTGGGGTGGGGTGAGATGGGCACAGCAGCACACCACCCCACACAACCCCACACCAACACCAACTGATAACTGAGTTATCTACAAGGCACCCACGGTACCCAGGTCGTTTCACCAGATGAATAGCAATATTTCAGCCATATCGTGACGGGAACATAACACTGAAATGCTGACAATGTGGCAGTAGCAGACACCCATTTGCAAACATGTGCAGCACAGCCGGTCAATTGATAAAATCGTATAAGACTGACAGAGAGACATACAGCCAGACAGTTTATTTTACGTAACATTGGTCTTGTGGTCTATGATACACTTATAGAGTTATATGAACAATGTACAGTGGTCAAGCAGATGCGGACCGTGTTTGGAATACATTATGAAGAAATAAAGCAGTAAAATATATTACTTGTCTGTTTCTTGATATGAAGATAGAATCTAAGGTTAATGGACCTCAATACACTTTTCCAAGTTGTACCAATATTTTTCACGCCATGCGTAGTATGTACATTAAATAAGACATGATTCTCGACTTCAACCTCAAAGGCATTAAATACAGAGCACAAATAGTCTATTATGGGGATATCATTTTAACATCTAAATCTATCTTTAGATCGTTATGGAAAGTAAGCACGTATTAAGCAGTACGCACGTATTAAGTATTTGGGGTTTTTTTCAATTCAGTGATGTACGGTTCTACGTTAAGGTGATATATAAATTGTGAACAGTGGCTGAGACACGTTGAGCTGCAAATATCACTGTGCCAAGTCTGGTAGGCTATATCTTTGATACGTTGTTCGGAGATTATAATGGATGACTGCACATCGCCAACACTTTGGTTTAACCATACATGTGAAAATGTGTTTTCCTGTAAAACGGATCTCACTCTTGACACCCAGTTACTTTTGCCCACATCGTCAAACGTTTTAAGCATCTTAAAACAATGCATAGGATAACATTGTTGTATACCGATATTTTGCAAAACGCTTTTCAAAATAACATTGCAATATTATTTCTTAGAGTGGGTGAGTGAGTGAGTTTAGTTTTAGGCCACACTCAGCAACATTCCAGCTACATGGCGGCGGTCTGTAAATAGCTGAGTCTGGACCAGACAATCCAGTGAGCTACAGAATAAGCATCGATCTGCCCAAATGTGAACCGATGACATATGTCAAACAAGTCAGCGATCCTGACCACACGATCCCGTTAGTCGCCTCTTACGTAAGTAGAGTCGCCTTTTATGGCAAACATGGGTTGCTGAAGGCCTGTTCTACCCCGGGACGTTCACGGGTGTTATTTCCGAGAACCCGTATATTGGGTAAACAACATATCACGATTTTTTGTGATTATCTTTATGTTTTGAATTAAAATTTCATTTACAAGAACTTTCCTTCGTTATTCAATGACAAAAAGGCACACTCTAACACTATGATTTGTATTTTAAAAAATAGAATCCCTACGCAACTTAACTTGGAGATTGCTGTTATCAGAACCATAAGATATATGTTTAGAAACTAATGTAGAGAACAGGATTGACATGTACAATTCATGTCATTCACTTTCAAACACAAAAGTTCCCAATATGTCGCAATAGGTATTGTAATACGGGTGCCTGAATCGTGATATATTGTAATACAATTTATTTGCCAATACACAGTCCTGAGCATCGGGATGAGCATCGCATAGCACTGGGTTTGTAAGATATTACACATACGTATTGATCCTGTAATGCAAATTCTTCTCACAGTTTCCACAGGCTCGTGTAAATACATTGTTGTGTCCCCAACGTCTCACGTTTCGTAAGTTAGGTCTGTAATTACGACGGTCATAGCTTTGCATGCCCACATCCCAAAAACGCCACATAGTCCCCAAAGAGCGGACAATCCCATGGTTGATTGATTTAATGGATACAATGGCAACACATAACGTGCACGTAAAATCATGCTTTCTACTGCTTGACAAGTATTAAATGAGCCATGACCTGACAAATGACACCAATTTGCATACATGGGAACGCCCTCCAGAACATATTCCATTTGAAACGAGGGAAACAGGTTGTCGTCTAAATATTGAAAAGTCCAATTTCCTCGTAAGAATTGTGTCGTGATGGTGTTTTTGCTGAACTACACGTAAACCGCTCTACGATACACGTATAAACAGTAGCGGTATTGACTTCACGCCACGGTCAGTAAGTATTGCACGTGCTTAATCGCCAATCTACCTGTAGCAACCAAGTGTATTCGTTCAGATTACTTGCCCCGGCTGCTTATCACTGGCTCTAATACTTGTCAAGCAGTAATGTATGTCTACACATCTTTTTCTGGCTTCAAATGTATCGACTCTTGTTTATTCTATTACATTCTGATATTTACATCTATCAGGCTTTCAACTTCAACAATATCTGTTCAGGAGAACGTCAATCCATCAAGATTCAATCATGTATAAAAGTCTTCTATATGCAGTTATTATCTTCCTACTTGATATTTCTAAACATCACACCAGTTTAGAATTAATCTCCAGAAACCCATGCTTGTCGTAAGAGGCAACAAAGGGGATCGGATGGTCAGGCTCTTTGATTGGGTTGACTCATGTCACCGTATCCCAGTTGCGTAAATCGATGTTCATGTTGATGATCCCTGGATCGTCTGGTCCAGACTCGATTATTAACAGACCGCCGCCATGTAGTTGTAATATTGCTGAGTAAAACTAAACTCACTCACCCCTTTGTTTGATAATTGTATCAGTATCCATCACGAAACGCCGGTTTCGCTGCGCAAATTGAAAGCTGGAACCAAGAACTGTCGCCCTTGCTCATTGTGTGACATTATTACCATGAACCAGTATGCCGTGCTGTTTCAACTGACAGCAGCGGGGATTACAACTTTCCTGAAATCCGGAATAAGAGCTGAAACTTGTTTATCATCGTGGATTATGATTCAATATGCTGTAAACAGCTCATACTTCTTCATTAATCTCACCTCACAGGTAAGTCTTCAATGTAATTAAATGTTCCCTTCCTAACATCTAGTTAACGCCGACGATTTCTGCCTTCTCGGGAATGATTTATGAAGATCTCCTTGAAGGAAAACCAAGTTCTATGGATAAAACTTCTTTATTGCATTGGGTGCGACGTTTCGGTGCAGGTACTAACACCGTCATCGAGCAAGTGATACATCCAGCGGTAGCATGGAGAATATATACGTTGAAAGAAGATTTCCTTGTTGGAAAAGTACTAAAGTGTCTAAATTCCCTCGAATCACACTATAACCTTCCCTTGCTAATTATATGGAAGGACAACTTATTCCTAGGAAACATTTAATATATATGTACATATTAAACACACATCTAAACGTACACCCAATAGCACAAACCTTCCACATCCATCACCATATGTGTGTCCATATAGCCAAGTGCTTCATCAGACTAAACAGGAGCGTGTGATCAAGAATACCATATCATCAGACATGGAAGATTTTCTTGTCCCATGGAACAGAGTTTAGGTGAATTTCAATAGTTTTAATTAAAAAGTAAGCTCATATTTATGGAGATGTATATTTTTTTTCCGAACCGGCGAGTAGTATCAATCATATGCCTTCATTATACCTCCTGAACTGGTTTTTGTTTTTTGGGTATTTTTGTCAATTAGGGTAAAGTGGTATCCTCTGCGAAACGGGTCAAACGTGATTTTCGTCTATAATACATATGGGGCTGTTCCAGTGAATGTTTTTCTCAAACCATAGCAAGTGTTATAGCTGGATTCAAAGCCAGGTGCCAGGCTGGCAATCCAGTGACCTTTGAGGTGCCGAGATCGAGACCACCTCGATTTTGGAGTCAACTTTGTGTGCAGACTCTTCCACTGTACAGTCCACAACCCTGTGGCCACACACCTAGTCGCGGGTACAGCAAGGTGCAGTAAACTTGGACAAAGTACTGTGACTATGTGCCACAGTCATCCCAGCTGTGAATGGGTACCTCGTAAGGATTGAAAAGCCGCACTAACTCAGTGCGCCTAGTAGGCAGCAAGAGTTGTATGAGCTGCAGGGAGTTGAGACTGAAAATGCGATGTGCCGTTGTGATGGACATCGAGTGATCGGAGGAAACAAAGCGCCTTTGAGTAGTATTGGATATGGGCGCCATACAAATGTTAGCGTCCCTGTATCATTAATGAGCATAGCATACCTGTGAAATCAAACTTCAAAAGAATATCTAGTCTTACCTGCATAAAGTGTGATACCTGTCTCCAGACAACTCTCAACGTCTCGTGTAGGCACAACTCTTTCTCTGATCCTTCCGTAGGCATCGGCAACAGAGAAGTGGACATAATCATACTTGCTGATGTTATCGGCCATCTTTAAGAACCGAAGGCAGTCGGTACACTCACTTCACGTGTAATTTGCGTATTAGCATAAATATATCGAAAGCATGCATACCATGATGTATGTTTGAAATGAATATTCATCGGGAATTATTTATGATATAAGACCGTACATGACACACCAGCTGTAGCATAAGGGAACATGCTTTTAGACGTTTCGTATCTGTGCACGTTGTGACTAAAGTATGGCAAGGGGCCACGGTATGTGTCATGTAAGATTTAGAAGATACAAGGGTGACTTGAAGAGGAAACTTACTATTGCGATAGCGATGGTCAGTTTTGACCATATATTACAATACTATTTTTTCTCTACTTATTGCTATATTTGAAGTCACGTCCCAAAGGAATGTTTACTTATTTTTATGACACATAAACAAGCTGAAGTAGTTTCATTCTCTTTTAATTACTGACAAGAAGCTTGGAACTTAGATCAAGTAAACATAACCTCAATGAAGATGCATGTCAGCACAAACACTGAAAGAAAATACTAACCGAAACAAATGTTTAAATGAAAAGTGAATAGCTAAACTATCGTTAGTCACACATACAATCGATCCATCGATAGTTTTCTGTGACTATACTATTGACTTATTGCTGTCTCAGCAATTGCAGTCGATAGTTTTCTGTGACTATACCACTGACTAATTGCTGTCTCAACAATTGCAGTCGATAGTTCAATACATCGTGACACCCCAGAAGATATTGGTGCCGTTGTTGTGGCTATTTCATTGTTCTACAGAGAAAGACTGGTCTCTTTTGGAACTGTTTTATACCATTGGCTTTTGGAACTGGCATCTACAGGATCAGAAGTGGCATGCTAGGAGGTATTCAAATAGAAAGGTAGAGTAACTGAATCCATTCCCTCCTCATCAGCTGTCAAAAGAGCTGCATTTCAAGCTGGCAACAACACATGTAATGGTAGCATTTGGTAAGGTCAGCAGCAGCAGCAGCACCACGTTGTACTACAGCTGCATACAGCTGCGGACACTACCACAGTCTTCTACATAATGGATGGCTAGGAGGGGCTGCAAAGCCACCAGTAAATGTGTTGTATACTTCAGTTGTATACATGACTTAGCAAAAGCATTAGTCACATACACATTGTTCCAGAACATGAATTAAAAAAAGTAAAAAAAAGTATTTTATTGTATGAATCAGATTTGTACAGATATAGGGATTAGTCTAAACATACCAATACATTTATGTTTCAAAAATGTAGATTGTGAGTCATGTTCATAGTAGATTGTTTGTCCACTGATGGACACTTGTGTCCCTGAAACATATCAATAACATGGAGGTATTTATATAAACATCTTCAAACCCCGTGTGGTACCGAGTCAACTAGATCCATAACACCGCATCTCAAGGAGCGACCGAATTAGACAACCTGTTTCCTGTGAGTTGGGCCCCAGTGTCGGTGGAAGACGGCATTGGCTCTAGACATAGCGTTCCTTACCTAACACAGCACTTCGCCGCCCCTTACCTGACCTTGACGGGTGGTAGAATGGGCCCCGGTTCTATCGGCTCTTCACGCCAGGCCCTGTGCAGTGTATTTTATTTGCACAAATTTGAACCATTGAATTGTATGTTTGGGTCTTGGTTGCAAAATAGTTGAAATTAAATACTTTTTGACTGCATATGAAATTATTGCCTTTATTGTCCAGTATCAGTACAGCGCAGAAAGCGGTGGCTCATGGGCCAATCTGGTGGATTGACGAAATCACTCTCATACCGTCATTGCATAGATGTATTTGCTGCACGGGATGTCAACATCAAGAATTGCTTTTCAGTGATTATGCACTTATTCGCACTATTGGTTTTTATATAGCTTCACTCCTGGCTCACTTTATTTAAGCTTGGGGGTCTAAGCTTTACGGAACGGAGGGAAGTTGTTACAGCGTGTAATACAGGACAGCCATCGACAAAGTATTTCTAAAAACTAAAAACAGTGTAGCCAAGCCATATGAGACTTACTTGTTACTATTTAATCTGCATTCTTAGTCTTTATCTCTGCCGCAGTGTACATTGTCTGGTCAGGCATTCTGTTCCTCTTTGTCATTTGCATTAATTAGTGTATATGGCATTTTTGGCCTTCATTGGTCAACCCACTTGGCTGTGTCTGCCATCACATCAATTGTACAAGGGAGTGCTATTGTTTTTCGATCTGGCCGTTGTGAGAGAGTGAGCTGGGTTTTGCGCCGTACTCAGCAATTTTCCACCTATGTGGCTGCGGTCTGTACATAATCGAGTCTGGACCAGACAATCCAGTGATCAACAAAATGAGCATCAATCTGCGCAAATGGGAACCGATGACAAGTGTCACCCAAGTCAGCGAGTCTGACCACCCGATCCCGTTAGTTGCCTCTTACGACATGCATGTCTACTTTTATGGCAAGCATGGGCTGCTGAAGGCCTATTCTACCCCGGACCTTCACGGGTCTTGGTCACTGTTGTCAAAATTGTATTTATAAGATCACATCTATACTGTGAGTCCGGTATTCCGATTGTCTGTGTAGGGATGGTCGCGAGCAAGCTCATTCATCTCATTCATCTCATTCAAGTATATGTTGTATACGGGCCTAAATAGTCCCATTTTTATGACGTCATCAAACACCTGCGTGACCTCATTTCGCGGAAGTCAATGACCTTGGGAAACACAAACCTCATTTTCATCACGACCTTGATTTACAGTCATGGGTGTATTTTTAGGTTGGCATAGCAACCATACAGATAGATGAACTGGTTTCATCCGGTTTGACAGTGAGAATATATAAACCCCTTTTCATTTGGATCATACATCAGTTTCATTCCTGAATACACATCACATCCAGGTCTCTCTCTCCCTCTTGAAAATGGAAGCTACTCACCGGGACACCCCGAGGAGGAATTATTTTGGCCTCGTTCAAGCGATACAGAGAGTGGAAGAGGTGGTCGACAGACTGGTGGAGTTTGGAGTGCTTACCATCTTCATGAAAGCTGAGATTATGGAGAAACCACAGAAGTCTTTTGATCGGGTCAGAGAACTCCTGTCCATATTACCTACACGAGGCCCCCAAGCATACGCCCTGTTCTGCAAAGCCCTGGAGGAATGCGGAGAGATACAGGCCATGGCATTGCTGGGACTTGAGACAGACAAGACCGAATATGATGATGGTCGTTACCTATCTACGGACAACATCCCTATCAAACCTCAAACACAGTTCCAAGAACGGCTGAATTCTTTTCAGTCTTGGCCTGTACAAATGAAACAGAGTCCTAGTCACATGGCACGGGCAGGATTTGTGTACTTGCTCAGAGGAGATGCTTGCAAGTGTGTTCAATGTGGCGTCATTGTCAAGAACTGGGAAGTCGATGATGTTCCTTGGAGTGAACATGAAAAGTGGTCTCCAAACTGTCCGTACTTGGCCCTGGTAGGAGTTCCTCAAACAGAGATGGCCCGCTGGGGTAGTCATCTGGATTTACATGTTTAAGAGATAGACTGGATGTGTTTGTGACTATTTGGTTGTCATTGGTTTATATAAATGTCCTAACACATGGTAGATGCAAGTACAGCAGAGTGGCACAGTGGAAGCACACTGGGCTCATAACCCAGAGGACCGTGGATTGAAACCACGCTCTGCTCCTTTTTGAACACGAGGGGAGTTCTATATAAAGGGCTACAAGGAAAATCTAGCTTCATTTAGCTGTGGACCCGTGATAGTGACACATTATCTGCAACTGTCAGTATTCAACTGCAACAAGAAAATGGACAGGAGATACTGGAGACCCTATCTGGATGACCCTAAGAAATGGACCAAATATTACTACTTGCAGGCCAAGGGCTATCCCAATCCCTTTACGAATGTAGACGATTATGTGATCTATTACGAGAAACAAGGGGTCAAGATGGACCTACCCACGTCTACAGACACGTTTGCTCTCACGTCTCCCACCCAACAAGTCGTTCAACAGGCGAAAGCCAAGTTGAAGGAAGAAAGTGTCGTCCATAGGGAAAACACCATGGAAGCAGTGCCCACAAAACGAATGAAAACAGCTTTTTAAATAGAGACAAAAGGCTAAATGTGCCATTTGTAGTAGGACTGTCGCCGTGTGACCATGTATTCCTGTCCCGTGTGCTCCAAACCATGTGTTTGGACTCATGACTCATGACTCATATTCGAACAAAACATTCTGGAGATCATCTCAAGCAGCAGCAGCAAAAGCAGCAGCAGCAACAACAACAACAAAAGCAGAAGCAAATGCAGCAGCAAAAGCAGCAGCTACATGTGGGTGATGAATTTATGTTGCAACACCCGTTTACCATGATTGTTTCTGGGCCCACCTCCTGTGGAAAAACCTACTTGGTGAAGCAGCTTCTAGAAAGATTGAACATTAAACTTTATCCCGAACGTATTCTATGGCTCTACAAACGATGACAGCCCTTGTATGATGTCATTGAAAGTTGTGTTTATCCCTACGTTGAATTCCATCAAGGCATTCCTTCTGACCTGGAAAAGGATGCGTTTCTGGACCCTTAGGTGGTGAACGTCGTTGTGCTTGATGACTTAATGTCCACAGTCAGCAAAGATCCACGCATTACCGATCTGTTTACGGAAGGAAGTCATCATCGGGATCTCTCAGTCATTGCCTTGAACCAGAACTTATATTACAGTAAGGATCCCACACAACGAAGGAACTCTCATTATCTACTTCTGTTCAATAATCCTATTGATCAACAACCCATCATGACTTTGGCGGGACAGATGTATCCAGGAAACACAGACCATTTCATGGACCAGTTTCAAAGGGCTACCCAGAAGCCTTATGGACACTTGCTGGTTGTTGATCTAAAACCCCAAACACGTCCCCATTTGCGACTTTGTCCTAATGCGTTCAGTTTAAAAGGAAACCTCCAAGCTAGGACGATTCAGTCAGAGTTGGACGTTCATCGTGAGCAGACGTGTGAAGAACAGCTCTCAGCCATGCCATCTTGTGATGAATGCGGACTCATGTTTCAAGATCCTTCTGATTTGCAAAAACACAGGCGAAACTGGTGTCCCGAAAAGTCCAATGGGGGCCTTCCTGGAATACCCCAAATTAAAAGAAAATGGGAGGAAGACAACTCTGATGTGAAGAGACCACGTTCTCTGTCAGAATGTGACTATTGTGGTCAAGTGTTTAGCAGTAACCATAACTTACAACGACATCTACACGACAAACAATGTCCTGAAGTGGAACAGGATGATGGTGATGATGATGATGATGATGATGATGATGATGATGATGAATCATTAAGCAATGTCAACAACAAGAAAAGTAAGATGGCTGATCTCGAAGGTATCCGGCAAATGTACTCACGTACACGTGAGCTGAATAGAGATGTACTGGATGAGAAACGCTAGCTGTACACGTAGAGAGGTTTTAGCGAGGACGTAATCCGAACCACACTGAAAAAAATAACCTGGATCGCGTTTAAGGAGACGTATGCTCGCTTTATTACTTATCTGTATCATATGCAGTGGGGCCCAAAGACGCAAGGAATATTAACAGAAGCAAAAGATAGCAATAATATGTATGAGGATGTGTTTTCCAAATTGTTCAAATACAAGGCTTGGGTGGAGGGGTTGACTGAGGATGATGATGATGATACAGACACCCTATCTGAGACAGAGAGCGAAGGACAGGAGGATGATGAAGGACAATGACATGTACAGTAGATTATTGGGCGTGCTCCTATCCCATAGTTTTACTCATTTGAAAACGGAGCTAATAAGCCATGAAATCTATATATCTTTTGTGTTTCTTAATGTGTGGTACCCATCTTTAGTCACAAGGTGTGTGCCAAGTGGATGCTCCCCATGGAGTTGTCCATTGAGCATGGGAACATGCAATTATTTACACCAATGCGTTGTCCGACAAACCATTTCCTAATGGAAGTGTAAGGACGCGGTCTTTGACTTCCGCGAAATGAGGTCACGCAGGTGTTTGATGACGTCATAAAAATGGGACTATTTAAGCCGGTATACAACAAGTATACTTTTTTTACTATGGTTTGTGTAACCAACTAAAGAAGTTTGAACTCAACTAATCATATATCTTCGTCAACACACTTCATCGCATACTTATGATCTAATTCCCCAGTCCACGCACCATATACCACGCGTTGACAAACCACAGAAAACATTGTAAATGGTTCGAGTCTTGAGGGGTACATTAACCCATGGGCCCCGTGGGATCAGTGAACAACGTATTTATCTTACCGAACACCTAAGTGTTAATTTGGAATTATTTGAAGCAAGTCTTTTTGCAGCCGTCAATAGATTTTGAAGACGCCAAGAAAAACAGATTTACAGTTATCTCTCTTCCGTCGATTTGATTTCGCAAAACATCGGTAATTTCCGTACATTATACATGATTCAATGTTTTTCGAGATAAGGAATTGTTCACGAAGTACCAGATGGGTGTTTCCCAGCAGGGTACATAGAAATGTTACTCACTTGTAAGCGGGTTACGCTGAAAATAGCAGAAGAGTGTTCAGCCAGTCGGAAACGACATTTATGTGTGAGGTAAGATAATGATGGTATATAGAGATGTACTTTACATGCATTTGTGTATGGGTTAGTAAAGTACTCGTGTACATATATTTCTGCGTGTGTTCAAGTACAACGTGTTTATTTGCATTGTGGTAATTGCAGTAGGTACGCTCGCTCAAAACATATTTTATCTGTTACAATGTTTAAAGACAAACAAAAGCTTCTACTTTCTTATCAGTCGATTCAGTTCCCTCAACACCGCATGTTCCGATATTTATCGGGAGAACAAATGACGTGTCTTTGCATGTGTTTGTGACGAGTGCCACATAATGTTGACAAAGCCCGTGAAACCGCATTCTCTCCAAGACAGTGATTTCCTCAAATCTTGCTCATGATACAGTCGGAATCATTCACTCCTTGACAGTGATTTCCTCAAATCTTGCTCATGATACAGTCGGAATCATTCACACCTTGACAGTGATTTCCTCAAATCTTGCTCATGATACAGTCGGAATCATTCACTCCTTGACAGTGATTTCCTCAAATCTTGCTCATGATCACTCCTTGACAGTGATTTCCTCAAATCTTGCTCATGATCACTCCTTGACAGTGATTTCCTCAAATCTTGCTCATGATACAGTCGGAATCATTCACTCCTTGACAGTGATTTCCTCAAATCTTGCTCATGATACAGTCGGAATCATACACTCGACACAGTTTCAATCAGTGAACTCTGGTGGTTATTGCAAGAGTTTTGCATAATTATGTAGCGTTGTTGACCGCGGTGTGAATCATATTCACTTCTACTATTCAATCTCCAGTAAGCACATACGGCGACTTATACCCTTGGTCTTGTATATGTATAACTTCCGGGTACACACAACAATCAAGAACAACTACTGGTTAAATGAAGTTGATATTTTATTATCTTTGACAATATTGGGGCTCTAGTTGTTGATGTAGCCGTTCACCCAATCCTTTGACCTGACTGCGTTGGAATACACACCTGGAAGCCCAGGTCTGGCACAACCGTAGCCCCAGCTCACGATACCTGGAGGAGACGTGGACATTGTTCAGGACCAGATTCATCCACGTAACATTGTACGGTTCCATTCAAAACAATACATTTTGGTTCGGTAAATAGTGGTATTTGGTTAAAGTATTGGGAGGGAATTCTGGCGTGTGGGGCGGGGATGCCTACTCAGGTGTGGCGACTAGACTCATATCTTTAAGTAAATAATAAGTTCGCAAACAAATTCCCCAGGTGCCTCGTTCCCGTCTTCTCGCACTTTTACCATTTCTGCTTTTACAAATCACTATTGTGACTATGCTTCTAAACATTCTTGAGCCGCTGTACTGGGATCAGTTTTACAGAAATAGATTTCTTATTCAACAAAGGTCAATGGAAGGCCAACTCTCACTCACCAACAATCTCGACTGTTCCTCCACGGATCGCCATCAGAGGACCGCCGCTGTCTCCCTGTGCAACAAAAACAAGCTGTGTGTATATATGTACCGACTTGTGTTTCAAGAACATCGGCATCCAAACTCATGGCGATTCAATGGTCCGTTAAACATATTAACAAATTTATTTTCAGCAATATTTCAGTCATATCGTGACGAGAACGATTAATTATCTTAATACATATTAATTAATGGCAAATTGTAAGAACCTGTCAACGAAGGACAGTAAAACTAACAAGAATATCACAAAGAAGAATGTAAGACTAGTAATTAGATCTAAAACAGTTTAACTATAAAGGATAATACAATATAAAAATGGGCTATGCATTGTCAAAAGCTGAAGGTAGATCGCCACACTAGGGACCATGGGATTCAAGTAAACTGTCCACACATACACTGTTTTTTGTTCAAGAACTGGTATTCACAGTAACTGTCATTGTTCAAGAACTGGTCTACAGTGTTACCTGACAGGCATCAAAGCCGCCACTCTCAACACCGGCGCACAGCATGTTGTTGTCGAAGTAACTGTTGGCTCCAAGCAGGTTCCTGCAGGTTTGGTGGCTGAGGATAGGTTTATTTACAACCTGAAGCGTGTCTGGTGAGGAACCGCCTGGAGAAACACGTAAGCTGTGTAAACGTGAACTGTCTGTATACAGCGTGTGAGCCTGGTTACTCAACTGCCTGAATTATAACGTGTGTAATAAGCTAGTCAGTTGCCTGTATATACAGTGTGAAACTGGTTAGTGAACTGCCTGTACATGACGTATTTAACTGACTAGTGAACAGCTCGTACATTACGTAAGGAATTAGACAGTGAACTGCCTGTACATAACAGTGATTTGGATAGTGAACTGCCTGTACATAACAGTGATTTGGATAGTGAACTGCCTGTACACAACAGTGATTTGGATAGTGAATTGCCTGTGCATAACGTATGGACGAAGTTACGAAACTGCCAGTACACAATGTATCCCACTGGCTAGTGAACTGTCCGTACAAAACATATGAAACTGTTCAGTGAACTGCATGTACATAACGTATTGACCTGGTACATACCATATGGAACTGGCTAGTAAGTGTCTGTACACAACGTACGGAACTGGCTAATGAACTGCCTCTACATATCGTATGGGACGGGATAGTGATCTACCTGTACATAACGTATGGAACTGGCTAGTGAACAGTAAGTACATAACGTATGGAACTGGCTAGTGAACAGTAAGTACATAACGTATGGAACTGGCTAGTGAACAGTAAGTACATAACGTATGGAACTGGCTAGTGAACAGTAAGTACATGACGTATGGAACTGGCTAGTGAACAGTAAGTACATAACGTATGGAACTGGCTAGTGAACAGTAAGTACATAACGCAGGAAACTGACTCGTGTATTGTCTGTACATAGCGTATGGATTTTGGTAATGAACTGCCTGCACATAACATATACAACAAACTAGTCAACTGCCAGTACACAATGTATTGAACTGGCTATTGCGCTGCCATTGCATGACGTATGGAACTGGCTACCTACAGAACTGACGTATGAGACTGTATATAACGTATGGAACTGGCTAGTGAACTACCAGTACATAACGTGTGAAACTGTCTAGTGAAATGTTTGTACACAAAGTATGGAACGGGCAAGTGAACAGCCTATACCTAACGTATGAAACTGGCTAGGGAACTGCCTGTATTATACGTATGGAACTGACTAGTGAACTGTCTGTACATAACGTATAAAACTGACTAGTGACCTGCAAGTACATAACCTATATAACTGACTAGTGAACTGTCTGTACATAACGTATAAAACTGACTAGTGACCTGCAAGTACATAACCTATGAAACTGACTAGTGAACTGTCTGTACATAACGTATAAAACTGACTAGTGACCTGCAAGTACTTAACCTATGAAACTGACTAGTGACCTGCAAGTACATAACGTATAAAACTGACTAGTGAACTGCAAGTACATAACCTATAAAACTGACTAGTGACCTGCAAGTACATAACGTATAAAACTGACTAGTGAACTGCAAGTACATAACGTATAAAACTGACTAGTGAACTGCAAGTACATAACGTATAAAACTGACTAGTGAACTGCAAGTACTTAACCTATGAAACTGACTAGTGACCTGCAAGTACATAACGTATAAAACTGACTAGTGAACTGCAAGTACATAACCTATAAAACTGACTAGTGAACTGTCTGTACATAACGTATAAAACTGACTAGTGACCTGCAAGTACTTAACCTATGAAACTGACTAGTGACCTGCAAGTACATAACGTATAAAACTGACTAGTGAACTGCAAGTACATAACCTATAAAACTGACTAGTGACCTGCAAGTACATAACGTATAAAACTGACTAGTGAACTGCAAGTACATAACGTATAAAACTGACTAGTGACCTGCAAGTACATAACGTATAAAACTGACTAGTGAACTGCAAGTACATAACCTATAAAACTGACTAGTGAACTGTCTGTACATAACGTATAAAACTGACTAGTGACCTGCAAGTACATAACCTATGAAACTGACTAGTGAACTGTCTGTACATAACGTATAAAACTGACTAGTGACCTGCAAGTACATAACGTATAAAACTGACTAGTGAACTGCAAGTACTTAACCTATGAAACTGACTAGTGACCTGCAAGTACATAACGTATAAAACTGACTAGTGAACTGTCTGTACATAACGTATAAAACTGACTAGTGAACTGCAAGTACATAACCTATAAAACTGACTAGTGAACTGTCTGTACATAACGTATGAAACTGACTAGTGAACTGCAAGTACATAACCTATGAAACTGACTAGTGAACTGTCTGTACATAACGTATAAAACTGACTAGTGACCTGCAAGTACATAACCTATGAAACTGACTAGTGAAATGCAAGTACATAACCTATGAAACTGACTAGTAAAGTGTTTGTACATCACGCATGATACTGACCAGTAACACCTTGCCCATAACGTTTGATACTGACTAGTGAACATCTTGCCCATAACGTTTGATACTGACTAGTGAACACCTTGCCCATAACGTTTGATACTGACTAGTGAACACCTTGCCCATAACGTTTGATACTGACTAGTGAACACCTTGCCCATAACGTTTGATACTGACTAGTGAAGTGCCTGTGCATAACGCATGGAACCAACTAGTGAACTGCTTATATATAATGTGTGAAACTGGCAAGTGAACTGCCTGTACATAACGTATGCCTGTACAATATCTATGCAACTGGCTAGTCATCTGCCTGTACATATCGTATGGAAGTGGATAGTGAACTGCCTGTACATAACCTATGGAACTGGCTAGTCAAGTGTCAGTACATATCGTATGGGACTGGCCTGTGAACTGCCTGTACAAAACCGATGGAACATGTTAGTGAACTGTCAGTACATAATGTATTGAACTGGCTATTGCACTGCCTGAACATTAGCATGGACGTGAGTACTCCACTGTATATAACGTATGAGACTGGCTAGTGAACTGCAATTTTCATAACGTATTGGACTGGCTTGTAAACTGACTATATATAACTAATAGGGCTGGCGAGTGAACTGCATGTACATAACTTATGGTAGCGGCTAGTGAACTGCCAGTGTATAACCTATGTAACTGACTAGTGAATTTCAAGTACATAACCTATGAGTGAGTGACTGACTGAGTGAGTTAATATTTAACGTCACATCGGCAATATTTCAGCCATACCGTGACGAGAACCATTAATGTTATACATGATCATGAGTGATCAGATCGTTGATGCAAAGGAGGAACATCCGAACAGATAGTACTCTTCATTGACCCACTACCTGTCGGATTTGGAAAGCACGACTCGTCATGCCGTTATATTGTACACAAGCAGACGCTTCTTTGTACGAGTGTCTAATTAAGTGTCATGCCCGTCCGGTAGCACCTATACCAAACAGTTTGAATAACAGCCCGTTATGCTAAATCCTGTCGAATGCCTTTTCATTGTCCAAGAATCCAACATAAATATTTGATTTTCTCTCCGTGTAATACGCTATCGTCTCTTTCAGTGTATGGACAGCTGTGGTTGCACTGTGTTCTTTCCTACATCCAGAATGAAGTTTGTTTGGAAATTCAGGATTAGTTAAATGTACATGATCTACAACTTTGACAATATCTTTTCAAACAGTTTACCGAAGGCTGAGGTTAATGTGATCGACCTATAAATTCCCGTGTCAGTCATGTCTTTGTTGTTACCTTTATATAGCGGGAGAATAGTGCCTATCCGCATAGACCTGGGTATGTAGTACACCTGAATTATGAGGTTAAGTAGGTGAGCCAGGTGATCATACAGACAGGAACCAGCAAATCGGATATGTTCATTAGTAATAAGGTCTGTCCAGGCGCTTTCTTCAGCTTTAGTGACTTCAGTTTGAATGTCATATATAGAAAAGCCCATTTCTAAACTTGGGTCACACGATGAGACATCAGAACGCTCTGTCTCCGCCACAGCATTGTTTATAGAATGAAAATGGTCAGCATCGAAGTCGTTGCTTTCATATGGCGAATGTAGGTCACAGTAATACTCATACATCTTTCCATCTGTCGTGTTAGCTTTACACCACTATAGAGAGCTACATTTGATGTTGTTCCAGTGAGAAATGAATCAACCATTAACGTCAGCGTCACTGAAACATGATCGGATACATTATATGGAACAGTATCCTCAGTGATGAATGCACTGACTCTGGAATGAAGATGTAGTCTACAGTTGACCTCTGAGTCTTGGATTTGATTCGCCATGTTGGTGGTATGTCGTTCATATCCCGGTGCGCTGGAAACCTATTGCGATATTGCGATAAATACTTTTTCAACAACAATGAGTGTCGTGAATTCGGTTTGTTGTAAATATTCACATTCGCAGCTCCACACAATAGTGTTTCACTAGTGTTAGAGAGTGTCGAACATGCAGTTTACACTATCTTCATACATATCATAACTGGTTTGAAGAGGGCAGATGTGCGCAAACAATAGACAAATCGACACAGTGTTCATGTTGTATTCTTACAGCACATAATCTGTCACTTGCAGTCTCATGTACACACAAATTGTCACTTAATGCTTTCTTCACTAGTATTGCCACCCCTCCTTCACCTCTCATGCTCTTTTGTGATGACTTAATGGTTACAGCACAATCGTAATCGCCTTTCATTTGTTCAAAGCAACACTTAAGAGTTACCAGTGTTCTGTTATAGCCAGAATGTCACAAGCATCAGCAATGTTTTCAAGGTAATTACCATTATACATTGCACCACGTATATTCCATGTGGAAATGCAAAGCATGATGATATGAGACATTCAGCCATGGTGAGTACGTTTCATTCACTGCTTCGTCCTGTCTTAGACTAAGGTATCCATTCTCTACATTTAACGTGTTTTGACCAGAAGTTCTCATTTTCTGTTATCAGTTTTGCATCCCTGCTGTCTACGTTCACTCTTAAAGTGTAAGTTGGGGTCGGACCCTCCTAGAGTTTCAGTAGTCTCACACTGGTTACATGCACTCCACGTTTCTTAACGGAGTCGCAGATTGCGTCTTGAATCACATTAACCGGTTCGTCAGCACGACACGAATGATAAGACAAGTCTCTTTGTTTTAAACCTAGGCGTAACACCCTGGAAAAGTCTCGAACACTCACTGTTAAATGTAACCAACCTTTTGTCCCAGTTATCTATTGTGTCACTCTTCTGTCCGACATAGACGTTGAGAGAGAGGTCAGACCGATTACAGGATGTGGCATCTTGTGGTTCAGTGCTCTCTATGGTGCTGTCAGAGTGGTGTTGCTGCAGTGGTGTTGTACTTGTCAGCCGTTCTCTTGATAGACTGGTATGGTTACTGCGTGTAATGATGGCTTCATCCCCCTTTGTATCAGCATCTTTACTTTTTGTTTGTGTTTCTACTTTTTTCTTGGTCATCCTGTTTTTAATGACACTGTCTCTAATGGATGCGACTCCAACTTACGTCTATTACCACGCGTCATCATTCTCTCAATGCTAGTGGTTCTTCATCATTCTCTCAATGCTAGTGGTTCTTGATCATTCTCTCAGTGCTAGTGGTTCTTGATCATTCTCTCAATGCTAGTGGTTCTTCATTATACTCTCAATGCTAGTGGTTCTTCGTTGGATGGACTCTAAGCTGGTTATCGCGTCTTCCCTGAGAAGACGTATTCGAGCGTCTCTCTCTCTCTCTCTCTCTCTCTCTCTCTCTCTCTCTCTCTCTGTCTCAGTTGGGAGACAAGAATCTGCATATCACATCTGAGTGTAGCTTCAATGTTACGCATCCTTTCAAGGTCACATGATGCTGTAGCCAATGCTTCATTCTTTTCCTCCAATACACGAATCATTTTCAAAATATCCAAGTTAAATTTGTCTTGCAATTCATCTATCTTACATGTTACACCTTGAGTGGTGTAGACTTCGTCGCCTCTGTTTGGGAGGTTTGTTTCTATTCACAGCTCAGCGTGGGTGATGAGTGGTCGTTCGTCCAGTTTGTTCTCACTTCGTACATTCAGCTTAGAAATCTTCAATTTCCGCACAAATGCAAACGTTAATAAGCATTCTGCACTAAGATAATAAATCTAAGTACATTCCATTTTTGTCAGCATGAGAACAGTATTTCATCAAAACACAAAACTGTAGACTCTAAACGTAAATGAAACACATGGCTGTAAACTCTAAGAAACTGACCGAAACAGGAGATACTATGTCCTACGTAGGTGATAATAAGTCCTACATAGGAGATATCAAGTCCTACGTCGGTGATAATAAGTCCTACGTAGGTGGAACTAAGTCGTACGTAGGACTTAGTAACTCCTACATTGGACTGCCTGTGCAAAATGTATGGAACGGGCTAGAGAACACCCTATACCTTTTTACATCACGCCTGAAACTGCCTAGTGTACTAGACAAAATGGACAAAAACTAGTGAACTGCCTATACCTACGGTATGGAACTGACTAGTGAATTGCCTGTATATAACCTATACAACTAGGTAGTGAACTGTCTGCCTGTACATAGCGTATGGAACAATCTGTGAACTATCTGTATATAACGTATAGAGCCGGCCAGTGACATGCTTTTACATAACGTATTGAACTGACTAGTGAACTGCCTGTACGTAACTTATGCAAGCGGCTAGTGAACTGCCAGTACTCACAGAACGAAACCAGCGTTAATCTTGTCTTGTCAGTAATCCCTGTTCATCACTCAGCCAATCTGTACAGTACGTGGGGTAATTAATCAGGCAATGTACACACTGACTGATTATTTCAGTCGTAGTACACATTGCCTGATTGTAGACATTGATTGTTACATATATAACGTATGAATCTGCTGAGTGGACTCCGCGTATATAACATGTGCTCATGGTTATTGAAACTCCTGCACACTGGACGTGCACTTTGTTAGTGATTAGTCTGTGGTCTGATTGTTAGTGAACAACCAGCACGACCGACATTCCCTTGTCACTGGACAACCTGCATACATTTATATTAGAGGAACTTTTCAATACACATTGCTTCGCACCTTCAAAAACACCATACGAAGTGGCTACATTCACAACAATCATTTGTTATATAGGTGGAACCGATAACCTACCCTCTTTGAGAGCGCCCCAGCCGATGACGAAAGAATTTTCCCCAGTGGTAATGTCACCAACTGGGAAACATCCAGGCCTCACGTACGGTGTTATATTCGGGTTTTGGGCCAACCTCAACAGGGAAATATCCCAGTTATAAGTGCTTGCACTGTAGGAAGGGTTATTGATGACCTGATCAACACCGATGTGCTGACGTTCCTTGGTCTCTTGGGCAGTAAGGTTGTGGCGACCAAGACGCATTTCCCACTGGTTGGCGTTGGTGTTCCTGCAGACATATCAAAACAAATATCATGCTTATTAGTGATAAGCCCATCTGGTCCTGCCTTTCCGAAACTACATGATCAATACAGAGGAAAATTTGCAACGCGATATGCCTTGTATCACAACGTTCTTTCTCGACTTTCAATAGTTGGTACTTGAACACCAATGTACACCGTATCTGATCACTTTATCCCCTTTGCATGCCAATGCATATTGTCCAGGCCTCTGACCACTACTGGTACTACCACTTCACATGTAACTCTCCCCACGTGTGTAATGCCCCGATACATAGATGGCGCTTTGTTAACATCAGGAATAATATTTAACATTCGGATCATTCCCCGCTGAGCTCTTCCACGGCTCCTTACACTGTGCAGTGAGCTGCTGTGAGGATGTAACTCCTTCCGTTATTTCCCATGATGAGGGAACCGCCACATCGGAAGGATCCGCGATAGTACATGGCAGTCTGCAAGACAAACGCGACATTGATTACCAAGCTGCTTTTTCATCCCACGAAGGCGGACTTGCCCACATTCCCTGATCAGAGTTAAGCCCCCTTTACGTACCTGGATCTGGTGAATCCGATTTCCCTGTCATCAGCCACCGACCACTTGATATTTGTTTACTCTCAGACGTTAAATTACATATGCTTATCATATGCTAAGCTCCAATTGTGCATAACGTGTTTATTTCTACATTGTGTTTGAGAAACATAGTTGCTGCTATTTCCATTTCATTGCCGATTGGTCCTGATTTACATTTCATTTAAAGGCACCATTTCACACCACACTTTGCTCAAAGTAAAGAGGGCATTTCTCTCAATAATACTACCACTCAGCTCTCAGCGAAGCCGCCGTATAATTATGATAAATAAATTACTAACTAAGATTACAACATTGAATTAACAAGTTCCAATGATTTAATGCAACGTTGCATTTAATCGACACTCGCGTCCTCTACCGCCCGAACGTTCTTTCACCCAAACCCTAAACAGTTATGTCCCTTGGACCGCTGAGTCTGGTTTGAGGCACGTAAAAGGAAGAAGCAGGGAATGGTAGTATTCAACTTCTAGTTTTGTGTTTGTAAGTTTTAACACTCACCATCCATGGGTAAGCGTTAGCAGTAGCCTCTTCACCCCCTACAATGTATTTGTCGGGGTACTTGTAGCCCACGGAGTTACCTCCACAACCGGGGGTAATGTCCAATGTTGAGGGTGCGGCCGATACTGTAAAGGTAACACAGAAGTATGAGTTCAGTGTGTTTCATATCCTGGCTGTAACGCACAAGCAATTTGACTTATACTGCACATTAAAGATTAAAAAGTCATGTTTCGATTGGTATTGAGTTGAGGCAACAACTCTCCATCCCACCCACGTCCACTCAACTCGCTGCAAATGCCTTCTTTGTGTATGCTCCTCGACTCTGGAACTCCATCCCAATGCACATGAATCTGTTGACTGTCCAATCCTTCATTTTTTGTTTATCCAATAACTTGTGTCTACTGCTTTCCTGAAAAGCGCCGTTGAACATGCCTAGTCTTGAAATGAGGCGCTATACAAGTTAATTGTTATTATTGTTTTACAGATTAAGACGAACGTGCAGCAGAGAGGGTTCGAGTGATCTTGGCAATGGCAGACTGGTAAGGCTCATCATCAGCTCAGGGCGCTCGCCCCCTCTACAAACAGCCCAGACAGCGAATCGGACTTCTCCCAGGAAGCACAGCCAAGTCGAACCCAACTTTCCTGAGTATATGTAGACCTCCCCAACACTGATGACAGTGTACTTGGGACGCAAGCGAGAAATTTCAAAGGCGAGGTCCGCATATTTATCATCCCTTTCCTGAACCTTGGCAATCATGTTGCTGTCAAAAGGGACCTCGGGGTCAAAACCACAGGAATGGCGGAGACGATAGTAAAAGCAACGAGCCATGCCATCGTGTGTTTTAAGACATGCTGTTTGTGCCAAGGAAGGTCATCCACTGGCAATGTGTTGGACAGTCTCTATAAATTCATTGCATAATCGATATTTCATGTTAACATTTTTATTACGAATCACATTGTGACGACTGCGAGTGGAAAGTGACTGGTCCTAGGCCACAAAAAGAAAGCCCTCAGTTTCACATTTGAGACCAGCCGACTTCATCAAGGCGAAGGAATCGGTTGCATTGCTGTTCTGTTCCACACACTGCATGTACACGCGATGCAATGGCTTCTCAGACAACTTCTCCACAGAGGACCGACTCTGGGCAGACGTGGTGAAGGACTACATCTGGTTTACTCCTATTGATGTACCGTCCAGCATTACATCACATTCAACAAAATCAACCTTAAATTTCAGATTCTGTCCAGCAACCTTGGCACGCTTAAATTAGCTTTGATCTTGAGTCTTGACATGCATCACCAGAGTATCATCCGATATATAAATATCTTAAAAAGTACACAGTAAAATTCTATCATGAAGAGCCTCCACAATTAATTGGCATATATAAACGATTAAGAGCGGAACGAGGGTGGTATGCTCTGTTATCAGACATGATCCTTCTGGTCACGCGGTCAAGACCCTGGATGTCTTGTTTTGTCCAATCAACTACTCTAAAGGAATAGGAGAGGACAGGCACAGCAAAAGTATTGTTTTGAGCATTTAACTCTGAGCTCCAGATTTTCTTTAAACGAGATTTGTTTTCAATCTGGGCATTCTGGAGTTTATCTTGAACTCCTCCCCTTTGTAACTTGACCGATCAGTTATCTTGTCACGTTTCAAATGAAGAGTGTTACATTTGTCAAGTCCAAATGTCATGATAGTATCATTAGGAAAGGACTCGACAAGGAGAAACAGTTCTTTCAAATTGGTATCTCCTTTGGCAAGGAGCTCGATGTCATCCATGCAGAGTAGATAAGCAAGAGGTGTTGGGGATCTGCACTGAGTAAGTCAGGGATGGTTACCCTCCTCCCTATTGAGTGGAAAGCTCAGAGGATTTAGAGAGAAACAAATAGGCAATAGTCCCCCCCGAAATATCCCCCTTCTGACTGGAATAGATTCCGAAGAAATCTCTCACGTAGGTGACGTAGGACCAAAGTGATCAAAGCGGTTTGTTGTAGACGACCTCGCAAGTCATACACGGTACGACGGCTGCATCCCATTTCTCTTGCAACGTCAATAACCGATCTTCCCGCTTGCAACATGGTAACGGTTCACGCTGCACATTTGACAATCGTGGCATTTAAAGTTCCGTTGGAACTATGGTTTAAAAGTCTTTCTTCAATTCTTGAGGCCAATGCAAACACGTGGAAATGAAGAAAACTTTGATGCGAAGATCAAGTGCACGTGCAAAACCTGATTTGGCACTAACGTCAATGGATGGGTTTGAGTGGGTTTTGCTAACGTTTCTATAGATCCCATTTCGGATACATAGATGTATCATCAGAGAAAAATTATTCATTATAATGATAATACATTTTGTGAAGTTTCTTTTTTTACTCTGTATAGTTGCTCAGGGAGGTCAATACACTGAAGAGACTTCAGAATCCATTCGTGAGGGATATAATGCTTTTTGTAGTCAATCAAGCACATGGAGAGGTTGCGGTGATATGTTTTAGCCTCTTCCAAAATCATTTTCTGTACAAGACGTTGATCCTTGCATCCCAACACCACTTTCTCGCTCCCTTCTGCTCTCTGTAAATTATGTCATTGGAACAGCATTAAGTTGACACGAGGTTAGTCAAACACCCTGTGAATAATTTGTATTGTGTATTCAATCATGTGAGTCTCCTTTTTGGGGAAGGAGAATTGTGCGACTTTTGCAGAACCATGAAGGAACATCACCCGTGTCCATAAGAGATTTCAAACAGTGAACTAACGGTGTCTGGACACAGGGGAACAGTTTCCAGTACCGGTTTTGAATGCCTTAAGGCCCGGGGGCTGTACTAGATTTGGACTTTTGGATAACATTCTTCAGGCCATCTGGTGAGATATAACAGACAAACGACCTAGTTTTCATGCATTGAATAGTCATGATGCCTCCAGGTTACAGCCATCGCGCAGTAAAAGTCTAGATGGTTACCAATAGAAGATTATTGTACCCTTTAATAGATGTATTGCCGAGTTCATGTGTAGTTTGGCATGAAATGCATGTGGACCCGGGTGTTCGTACATAACTCTTCATCCAATGATCCAGTCGATCTCAAACTTTGCAAGTGGATGTTTTGTCAGACAACCTCATCACAATGTAAATCACCGATTTTATGCATTTGTATGAAAGAATCTGTCTATGTAACTGTCAACAAAATACACAGCAGAACGCAGACTGCTTACAGAGGGAGGGAGTCAATAAACTGTAACAGCGGCAGCGTTGGTCAGTAAGGTAAATGCACGTGCAGTTTGTGACAGTTACTTGTTCACTGCACAGTGATAGACCGTTTGGATCATTCACATTGACTACTTCTAGCTGTCATCATGAAAGCTTATTCAGATGATGCTAAACGTTTAATAAGGAAGGGGTTTATTTTTTTTAAAAAGAGAGCAAACGTAGCAAACCGATTTATAAGGTGTCGCATTACATGAAACGTGCAAAGTTTGCTCTTGGCATGAAAACATCGTGCTAAAAACTGTGTATTCTATACGGTTGAAGTCAGGATACAGCTCTGGGCCACTTCATGAGGACAACAGCCGCTTACTCTTTACTGGCATCAACGATACTGGCACGACGTAGTGGTTTCACGTAATCATCCAGCATGTCATCAGTTTCTCGGAGTAGAATTTCCAGATCAGATCCTCTAGTTTTACTCATTCCCCTAAACCTATGACTGAACTTCTTTCATAGCACTCATTCTCTGTTACATTGGAATCCATAATCTTTCATTTGGCATTCTGACTTGACGATCAAGACCGTCCACACAGCATCTAGAATCATTCGTATAAAGTATGGGTCTGTCCGATTGAAGTGATCTTCAGAGCAAGTACTGACTGGACTGAAGATCACCTCAGTCGGACAGACCTGAACTGGCATTTATTTCAAGCTCCTACAAGAGAGTGTCTGGTTTCACAAATGGAACACGAAGATTGCATGAGCTTCTAGATATGCCAGATCGTAACGCAGGCCATTTTATAGGTATCATAGAACATTGTCGACCACAAGACATGGAGAGAAAGGGGGATTATGAGTGAGTCTGGTTTCACAACTGGTGCAGGAAGGGTGCATAGCTTGCAATACTACCTATTAAGAAAAATACTGAAGCCTAAAATCTGCGAAATCCCTAATCTAAAATCTTTCGTGAAGATTTTCTTACACTGGCTTCTTACACTAAGCACATGACAGTTGATATGTGTACCTCTTACTGTCCTTCCTCGGCTTAGTTCTGAAACGCAGTTTACATTTTGGCTTCAGAGAGAGACCCCAGAACTATCTCTTAAGTACATATTAAACGAAGACAAACAAGTCTCTGAAAGTATCTTCGAACTGATACTGCAATTTCAGCATCCGAAATGCTAGCGGTGGGAATGATACAGTCACCGTTATGTCATCACTATTTCATTAATGAGTAAAAGGCCAATGTCGTCATACAGTCGTACTCGGAAAAGAGAGATTACAAGAGATTGCCTTCACTAATGGAAAGGGCTTAGGTGCATGTATTTAGCACTCAAATCTACAAACATACCGCCTCGGTCTGTGGAGAAATAGTTCTCAGCAAGTCAGCAGCTAATAATTCAAGACAAACAGCTGACTGAATACAATTCGTTTGTTTGGAGCCTGTACACGTCCTGCCACGACGACTATAATGCCATATTGCGACATGTGAAAGCATATATTACGGCTACCCTCTGTCAAATGTAGGAGTAAGATACCGACTACCGTGCCATTGTCTGATGCAGCTTTACAGACCACAATCATGTAAAGTGCCTTTTAGTTGCCGTCTGTAAAAGATGTCAGCTCTCTTTAAACTCACAAATAGCACAGGCCACAACTCACCTGCCGCAACAAGGAAAGCGAGAAGGCAGAACGTGGCCATGTCTACAGGCTAATCTTGATTCCAAAAACAGATAGTAATGATTAGCACTTTTATAGTGCATGTTTCATGACTTTTCATTGGTCGATTTGGCACACTGCAACATGTCTGTAAGAGATAATGTTTTTATGATATAGGCAAGTTTAACATTGTTATCTAGAGTTATGGTTTTGACAGCAGCTATATTGCCAGTTACCATACCTAATGTAGCGGCCTTGTCGGTTGTCATGAAAACAGTCCTCTTCTGTGAATAAACTGCTCGGTAACAATTTCAGCACAATGATTCAGATACCTCTGAATTCGGAGTTTTCGTGTACATTGACTTGCGCCAGAACAATGCAAGTATTGCATTTAACTATATGTAGTAGAAGTTTATTATGGGATGAAATATGTATATATATATATATATATATATATATATATATATATATATATATATATATATATATATATAATCGACTTGTTTGATACTTGGAAACTAATAACCTCATAACAGATATACAATGTGGTTTCCGTAAATATAGAAGTACTGCCGATCACCTAGTGCGTTTGGAATCATTTGTTAAAAACGCACTAATTAATAAACAACACGCTGTGTCAATCTTTTTTGATCTAAAAAAAGCATATGACACAACCTGGAAATATGGTATTTTGAGAGACTTACATGAATTCGGTTTGAGAGGTCGTTTGCCGCCATTCGTAGCCAACTTTTTAAATGATAGACAATTTCAAGTCCGCGTGGGTTCTACCCTGTCTGATCATTACAATCAGGAGCAGGGATTCCCACGAGGTAGTATTTTGTCAGTCACACTCTTTAGTATAAAGATAAATTGTTTATCGACAGTTTTAAGTGATTCAATTGATGGTTCGTTATTTGTGGATGATTTTGATATTTCTTGTCGTGGTAAAAATATGCATACCATTGAGAGGCAGTTGCAGTTGTGTTTAAACAAAACAAATAAATCGTGTCTTGAAAAGATTTCTATTTCCTAAATCGAAACCTAATTGCATGCATTTTTGTCGTAAATACCACATAAACCACTATCTCTAGATGGCACTCCCATTAAAGTTGTGAAGAAAGCCAATTCTTGGGATTAATTTTTGACTCACACCTAACGTTTATGCCTCATATTTAATCTCTGAAAACTAAATGCCCTAAAGCACTTGATTTGGTGAAAGTGGTATCAAATTCTAAATGGGGAGGTGATCAAGCTACCCTCCTCCATCTATATCGATCACTTGTCCGTTCTAAACTTGAATATGGCTCCATCGTATATGGAGGAGCTTGCAACAGAAACTTAAAATTATTAGATTCTGTTCATCATCAAGGTCTAAGACTTTGTCTTGGGAACTTTAGAACCTCTCCTGTTGACATATGTTGAAGCCGATGAACCATCTCTTACACAACGCCGTGTAAAATTATCTATACAATATATAACAAAGCTATACTCTAACGAATCTAACCCTGCATATAACTGTGTCTTTAATCCTGTGCTTTCAATCCTGTGTTAATCCTGTTTTAATCCTGTGTTTTCAATCTTCTCTACGAGGACTTGTACAACAAAAGGTCTTCTCTTGTTCCACCTCTCGGGCACAGAATTAAACCCTTTCTTTCTTCGGCCGGCATTGAGCTGGAAAACATAGCTCCATCCCGTCTTCTTTCTCCTCCTCCTTGGCAGTTGGTTAGGCCACAAGTCGACCTAGCATTAACTACATTTAAAAAATCAGAAACGAATGAATTACAGTATAAACAAGAATGTAATCAATTGAAACATAAATATAGCAATTATAAACCCTTATTTACAGATCTAGAACAACATCTTCTAGATTACCAGACAATAGTTCTATTATTACAGCAGAAGCTAACGCCATATTAACAGCTCTTAAAGATATTCAAAGACACCCTAAACATAAACAGAAGAAGAAGAAGAAGAAGGGTTTATTTGTATAAAGGCCATACGACCCATAGAACAAGATGGTACAATAGTGATTTTGGTTACCAGTTTCATGAAACAACGCTAACAGGAGCAGAATAAACATGTTCTAAGTACTTGACAAAGTTATTTATGATATTAATGTCTGATGATGTACATATGCTATGGAGGGAATAATAGTATCCATGGACCGTTTTTGGAATGTAACGCCGACGCATATCCTCATAGCGTTTACAAATATAAACAATATGAATTTCATCTTCGATACTTTTACAGTGTTTACATAACACAATGTCGTCATTGGAAGAGGCAATACTTCGTCTAGTATATTTGATACCAAGTGCACTAGATCCTGATCTGAATAACGTGAAAAGACGTTTAGATTTATTACTTATGTTCAATGATAGATATTTTTCACAGGTCAGCAGCGATTTATGTGATTTGTAAAACGACAGCGAAGGAGCATCTAGGGAAAGATGCCACTCTTGCATGGAGCAGTTGTTAATTCTTTCGGTAAACATATATAGAAACATTTTTGTATCGCCAACATCTTGGGAAATCCAAGCAGTACCAAAACCATAATGAAATAACAAATCACTGACGTGACGAGCCCATGTTGCACGTTTCCTGAATTCAACAGATAATAGGAATTGATAACATTGATATGGATATCTACTTGGATGCATTCTTAATAATCTCAGCCAGTATTTAATACATTTGACATAATAAACATTGCTTAAGGGTGTCCTCCCACATTCCCCATATGCAACAACATTAGATGATCTGTAACTAATCTGAAGTAAGAATTTGCAAAATTTTCGATGGATAATTTCAATACTTTCTCTCTTTTTAAAACCCCATATCTCGGCACCATATGTTAGAATTGGTACAATTTTTTTATCAAAGATGTACCATTCTTCTGAGGGTGACATGTCGTATCGTCTTATAAATGACTTGATCGGCCACAGTGCCTTATTAGCTTGATCGGATAATGTTTTACATGCCCTAGTCCAAATCAGTTTTGGAGTTATCATAAGTCCTAAATACTTATAAATATTGACAGTTTCCATCTGGGTACCATTATAAAACCATTTTTCATGTTTGGACAATGGGCCACCCATTTTAAAGACAATAATTTTACTTTTATCAGTATTAATATCCATACCCCATTGATGTGAATATATATGTAAGACGTCAAGGCGACGCTGTAATCTTACGACAGTATCGGCAATCAGAACCAGATCATCTGCAAATAAGAGAGCAATGATATTCAACATATTTTCAGAGATAAATATACCATCATCAAACTTGGTTTCTAATATCGATACAAGTTCATTGATATATAAAGAGAATAGTACAGGACTAAGGACACAGCCTTGCCGAACCCCACAGGCGCTACCAAAATATTCAGTTAATTTCTTACCGTACTCACAGATTACAGTGGCCTTGACATTAGTATACATATTTTCAATCAACTTGAAAAATTTACCGTGGATCCCATTGTGCAAAAGAACATACAATAGTTTAAACCTATTCACCATATCAAAGGCCTTACGAAAATCTATGAATGCAACGTATATCTTCCCATTTTTGCGTGTTAAATATTTCTGAATGATTGTCTGGAGAATAAAGATACTGTCCACAGTCGAATGGTCAGTCTTAAATCCACCCTGATATTCTCCAATTATCTCATGAAGTTCCAAGAAGTACTCCAACCGTTTGTTTAGAACCGAAACAAAAATTTTGCTCATTACATTTAGAAGAGAGATTCCCCTATAGTTATTCGGGTCAGATCTACTACCTTTCTTATATAGTGGGATGATAATACCAGCTGACCAGGAATTTGGCCAAACACCGGATGAAAGAATTTTGTTGAACAGTAATACTAAGTAAGGAACAATTATATGTTCAGAATATTTGAAAAACTCTGCGGGTATACCATCATCGCCTGGGGATTTGTTATCTTTCAGATGTCTGATAGCATCTAGTACATCTTGAACTGTAAAGTCACATGATAGAATATCATCGTCATTAATACAGTCAACACATGTATTGAAGTCATGTTTATCAATGTATGATTCGACATCTTCTGAAAAGTTGCCATCTTCTGGCAACGTCGGGTTCAGCAAGTCCTTAAAGTATGCAGCCCATGTTGATGGCGTTACACGTTCTTCCATAGCACGATTTGTGGTATATTTTTTCACAAGTCTCCAAAATGCTGAGCAGTCTCTAGAACAAGCTGCATCATGTATTTTGTTTGTAATCGAACGATTATAGCTATCTTTTTTGGTTTTACAGGTCTGTTTGAACTTGGATCTAATGTCTTTAATTTGTATCTATTCAAATTGTCTAATGTTGTTGTTTTTCTAAACATATTAAGTAATTTGTACTTTTCGCGTTTAAGAGTCTGACACTGTTGATCAAACCATTCTGACTGTTGATTAGAGTCAATGGTTTTGGCATGTCTACATTCCATATCTTGCCCACAGCTTTGCAGAATGCGCAGCAATATGTTAACTGCTTTATCAGTGTTGACATGTAGACTGTTCATAAAGTCCTGGAACAAATTGCTTATATCAGCATTTTGCAGGTTATCAAGATATGATTGTGATTTCTCCATTATTCCATTTAAATTTACATCTATTACTACAAAGAAAATACTTATCATCGGCTGGCCTGCCAACATCGAACAGGGATCAGATTATAGTTGTGAGTGGGAGATGATCTGACTCCGTGCGAGAGATACTCTTGAAGTCCTCCACATAACGGTACAACGATGCTGACACTGCAATGTAGTCTGGTGTGCTACAACCAGTGGGGCCAACATATGTATAGTCCCCCTCGTCTGAGAATCTGCCATTCAACAGGTACCATCCAAACGTTTTGCATAAGTCTAGCAATTCTCTACCATAGTTATTTACAACCAGATCTTTGTTTTTACGATTTGGGTACACAGGTGGGGCATCAAATTCCTCGTATGTGTCTTCGTCCAAGGGTAAAAAGTCCACACTATCATCAACGATATAGTCTAGTTCAGTGCCAGTTCTGCTATTAAAGTCGCCACAAATAATGAGGTCAGTGTCTGGGAATTCGTTTTTTATTACCGCAACATAACTTTCCAATCGCTCAACCCCATCGCTACTGTTGGGTTTTTCAGGAGTTATGTAGACACAGCCCAGTATGAGCTTTTTGCCTGACCTTATACACCGACTAGATACAAGAAACACGGCGTCTACCCACTCCTCGTGTACACGATGGAAAAAGGATGAAATATTGTCACGTATAAATATAGCGACACCACCGCTGAACCGACCGATGTTGTTTACCTTGGGGCGAACTGATTGAAATGCACAGTGACAGGCGATTAAGTTACTGAAGTCATTAGAACATTTAGCCCAGGTTTCGGTCAAACATATGGTGTCATATTTAGAGATAAATTTACAAAAGTCTGGATGAATGACTTTACTATACAAGCCGTTTACGTTCCAACACAACAAGCTTATTAGTTGCAGAGAATGTGATGCATCTGGGGTGCACGTGGAGCACGAGCTTTCTGATCGGGTGTCAATATCAATGTCGATATCAGTCACAGGGTCAAGGCCACTCTGCTATAAAGCACTGTGATTTAGGTCATCATGACCTGGTGAATGTAATCCGTGTATATCTCCGGCAAATCGGACTAGAGCCCCGGAACTATCTGGCATGAACTTGACAGCATCTATAACTAGAAGTTCGCCTCTGATATAGGCTGTTTTGCCCTGGTCCCTGGCTTGTTTAAGGTGGGGTATGAGTTGTTTTCTTCTGAGTCTCGTTTTTTGGAGAGAAGTCTTCAGATACTCTGAAAGTGGTGTTACCTTTCAGTTCTGCCTTAGCTTTGGTAAGGACACTGAGTTTGTCGTCTCTGGAGACGAACTTCATCATGATAGGCGGATTTCCCCCCTGTTCACGCTTTGGGCCCAACCTGTGAACAGTGTCGAAAAGAATATCGTCCCCGTTTTGTAGACACAATGTATCCTTCAAAAATTAATAAACTTTTCTTTTAGATTCACTCGATTCTTCATACCGTCCTTCCATTTCCATTCCAAACAAAATCAAATTATTTCTTCTGGAGTAGTTTTCACTTTTATCAAGTTTAGCCTCTAAAGCAGTGATAGTGTTTGCCTGACACATTACAATCTTCCTAAGATCTTTATTTTCGTTTTGAATTTTTGTTCCAACTGATTATTAAGTTTTGCACTGTTTTGGTCCACTGTATTTTTCAGGGTCGTTAGCATTTCACTCATGGACGCTATTGTCTTATTCAATGCATCAAATTGGCCAGTTAGTGTTTTCATAGACTCACTCATACTGGTCTCCGCCTCGGTGTCCGGCTGGGATCCCCTCCCCCTTGTGCTGGGTCCGGGTCCCGGGTTGGGCTCGATGTCACCCGACAACAGAAGCTGCCATCTTGCGTCAAATGTAAACATTGTAGAATCCGTGCAACTCCTGTCACACGTGCGCACGTTTGAAATTTCTTGACAATAATTAAAATTGTTTGTGCTGAGCAAATGAGAGAAAATATGTCTGAGATTCACACTATGTATCATTATACTGTGACTCATCAACATGATGACAGTTAAAGTGACACCAACTGCGTACAGCCTGTAGGCGACGTCCATACCTGGGGTCCATATTGTCTCCGCCATGTACTTGCTAACATGTTCAATTTGTCTGTGACCCATGGGCATCTTAAAACACCCAATTCTGCACCTCCAACTGTCCACGTCGATCCCCATTCTTCATTTAACGTGTTGTGCCCAAGAAAAAGGCACTACAAAGACTTGACTAAGAAAGAAGAGCGTATTTTCCTCTCCCGCGATGTCGTCGCCGTGTCTACCTTCTCAGGGGCGGGTAACCAGTCCCTAATCGCTTCTCGGCCTTTTGGCTAAGATCAAAGTGTAGTATCTGTTCTAAACATAAACAATACATATTAATCTTTTCTCACTTTCTTTCGTGCCTTCAGGCTATTAAAAACCTATCATGTAAACATCCACTTTTAATAGAAATTATTGAACTTCATAATTATCTTGCAACTGGCCATACGATATCGTCTTCTGTTGGGTACCCAGCCATGTTGGAATCTCTGGTAACACTTTGGCAGACCTTGCTGCTAAGGCAGCGCTCAACAAATCTGTGACACCACTTCTTATTCCCTATACTGATTACAAAGCTACCATTAGATCTTACATCCGTGATTTGATGCAGAAGAAGTGGGACACTCAAATATGTATCAATAAATTACATGCAATAAAACCATATGTTTTATACCTACTTGGGTCGTCGGTCCAGATTTGAAGAGGTCATTATACGACGATGTCGTATTGGCCACACCAGGTATACGCATGAATATCTTTTGAAAGGTGAGGATCCTCCCTTTTGCATCCCTTGTGATGAAATAAACACGGTCAAGCATGTCTTGCTTGACTGTGTTGAATATTCCATCACAAGGGACAATTGTTTCAAAACAAGAACTATGAAGGACCATTTTAGTAAGTTCTCATTTACTTATTGCATTTTTAAAAGATTTGAATTTATTGACTGACATGTAAATAAATAAGTATTTTATGATTGGAAGATGAATTAGTAACTGAGATTGTTAGTGGCTGTATCCTCGAGGGGGTTGAAGTACCGTAAAATTATTGTCCTCCTGAGAGGGTACGTAAGTCCCAAAACATTTGAAGTCAATTTTAGTCTTCCATTTCTTTAGCCGTAGTACTTCTGTCATTTTAATTTGCGGCTAATCTTGCATACAATCGCCATCAGCTGAAGGGATGGTATAAATCCAGCTAGGGACCATGCAGGTAGCAGAAGTTCTATAAGTCCCCATGGCCTCTAGTATGGTGATCTACCTTCAGTTGTTGGTGGTCTATAGCCTGCTTTTATATTGTACTGTCCGAATAGTGAAACTGGTTTTAACTTTTCACGCTAGTTTTAATTTTTATTGTGATACTCTAGTTGTTTTACTGTCCTTCGTTGACAGGTTTTTACCATATGCATAAATTCCTTTTTCCAAGAATGTCCTCGTCACGATATGGCTGCAATATTGCCGATGTTAAATTTTAACTCACTCACTCCTGTTGCTCAACACACCCCTTTGGCCCTGAATTCACCTAGACGTGTGGTAGAACTGGCTCGATACTATCTATCGGCTGGTCAGGCCTGTGCATAGAAACTAGTTTTGCCCATTCATCTTTTTTGGCCTTGGCTATTTGTATTATCAATTTCAATTTATAAATTATTGACATATCTCCTTGCCTAGAGTCCTATGTCAGAGGGCGGTGGCTCATGGGACAATCATGGTGATGTTGACCTCCAAATTCAATATGTGTCCGATTTCTTGTGTTGGAAAGAACCATCCTGACATTTAATTGGTATACAGATATCGCGTCATATTCATTGGAGTATAGCATCCCTGTCCCTTAGAGCCTGTATTTTGGAGATCCGGTGCATAATGGCACTGTCCTTGTTGACGCTCCATGGTGGGTGGTGAGCAGGGGCATCTTCCTTCTATCATGGCACTTCGACTCAATGGTTCATCTAGAAATGAAAAAAGAGACGTCTAGAGGATTTAGATCCCTGAACTAGTAGTATGTCTTCCAGCAGTGACTCCTGGGCTAGATTTTTGGTAATTGAAGCTGCAGACCTTCTTCCAAACAACTTCAATCCGTTCGCCATTTCAAAGGCTATCACCGGCATTTGTGGAGAGGTAAAAACGGTTACTCGTCTCCGTAGTGGCTCGCTTCTTGAGGAGTGTGCACGGAGACAGGAATCTCTCAATCTGCTGTCAGATAACACTTTTGCCAATGCACAGGACACTAAACTCCTGGTGTGGTGTTATCCGAGATAAAGCTCGTTGTCTCTCTGACATGTCAGAGGAGGATATTGCAGCAGAGCTAGAAGATCAAGGAGTGTCAGCTGTGAAACGTTCCATGATATGAAAAATAGAGAATTCTGACGAAAACTTATTTGTTGACTTTTGCTCGCCCGTCTCTCTCGCAGTCACTTAGATCAGGCTATTTTAACATCGGGGTGGATGTGTATGTCCCCAATCCTCTTCGGTGTTATAAATGCCGACAGTTTGGTCATGGTTCCTACTCATGCTGTAATCCTGCAGTATGTCACCTGCAGTATGCCACCTGCAGTATGTCATGGGTTGCTGAAGGCCCATTCTACCCCGGGACTTTCACGGGTCGAACTTTGCGAGGGCTGACTGGTCATTATATAAAACATTGTCTAATGATCGCTTAAAACCCGGTGTTTTTGTGAACAGCGAACATCCGATACAGGTGTTTTTCGATTTATTGAATGACAATGCTGACCTGACTATACCCAAGTCTTCTGCTGTTCCACAAATCCGTAAGCCATGGTTCAACAATGAATGTAAACAGGCCAGGAAGTGTAGGAAGAAAGCTGCAATGTTTTTTCGTCGACACCTTACCGTACATAATCTGGACAAAGTTAAAATTTTAAATGTCAAGACTAGACGTGCTTTTAAACAAAATAAGCGTCGGTCTTGTCGAAATGTATGTTTCTAAAATCAATTCGCGCACGCCTGTGTCAAAGGTGTGGAACATGACTCAAAGAATAAAGAGCAAAGGTTCTAAATTTACTGTTCACCATCTGAAGGATCGTGATAATTTATTAACTAATAAATCTGACATTGCCAATAAACTCTCGCCACACATTCATCTTCGTCAAATTATGTCCCTGACTTTCAAAAGTTTCAGAGTGAGAGAGACCCGTGAAGGTCCCGGGGTAGAATAGACCTTCAGCAACCCATGCTTGCCATAAAAGGCGACTATGCTTGTCGTAAGAGGTGACTAACGGGATCGGGTGGTCAGGCTCGATGGTTCCCACTCAGAGTGAGAGAGTTTAGTTTTACACCGCACTGAGCAATGTTCCAGCTATATGGCGGCCGTCTGTAAATAATCGAGTCTGGATCAGACAATCCAGTGATCAACAACATGAGCATCGATCTGCGCAATTGGGAACCAATGACATGTGTCAACCATTCAGCGATCCTGACCACCCGATCCCGTAAGTCGCCTCTTACGACAAGCACAGTCACCTTTTATGGCAAGCATGGGTTGCTGAAGGCCTATTCTACCCCGGGACCTTCACCTTGTTCATCAGGAATCGCCTCAAATGAGGGTTTTCTGAGGAATAACTCTTGTCATTGAATCATTACTTGTTTTGAAGATTGATAAACCTGTGTCTTGCTATCAAATCATTGAAATCACATTACTGAAAACTTCCAATTCATAGTGCTACTAACTGGTTTCGAACCTGCAGAGAGATGCGGCTGTGAGTCGCATACCAAATATTAACATTAAATCTGAAGCACATTTTCGTTCTGCTCATAAGTTTGATCAAAACCTCAAAATTGGTTTTTTTTGAAAAAGTAATTCCTTGACCTCCGTAAATCACGTCTGCCCTATCGGCATTTCCCAATTTCCCTCTGCCGTGATTTGTCGATTTTGATCTTTTACAAAACAACGTCCTTCCTTCAAAGGGTTAACCGCCAATACGTTGACTGATGGTTCAGTGTTGCCTAGCCAAATTACTTTCAAAAGAAAGGTGGACTTCATGCAAATAGTGTGCTATCTTGGGTGACCAATGCGACTGTACACCAGTGTGAACAACCTGGAACAGTCACCAGTTGAGAAGCTGGTACGACAAACAGGTGCAGTGTTAAGACGTTACGGTGCAATAAATGATCATGAGCAACTGAGGAAAATCACCAGTGCGTTTTCAACCTACATGGACCCTACTTGGACTTATACCATCTCTTCCGCCGCTGGCGGCTGTAGGAGAATTTAGCAATAACCTTGAATAACAAAAATACTACGTTTACAAAATTTGTAGGTTTGAATTTACATTGCAAGTTAGAAGACTCACGTACCCTTTCAGAAGGACAATAATTTTTCTTCAATACCTAACCCCATTGAAGATACAGACACTAACATTCGCAGTTCATGATTTATACTACAACGTATTAAAAATTCTAAATTGTTTCGACAATAAAATTCATACCTGATCTCATCATGGTTGATCCGGAGAGACCATACAGCAAGTCGTGAACCCAAGGCGCTAATGAATATTTTGTTATGCAAGATTTCCACAACCCGCTGGAAACGTCAGTCCTTCAGCACCAAGAATGCTCCACAACAGAATCTCCCATCCAGACCTTCTGATACAAGTATTAGTAGAGATTGGCAAGAAGCAAGTCCCATTTATGCAGTCCTCGAAGGCTACAGGTCCGGCACTTTTACCAACATCACCATTCGTACCAGGAAAGACATCGACACCACAATCAGCGATGTGAAGGTTACAGCCAACAACACCGCAATCCTCAGTGCAATAGCAGAAGTTTCAAGGTCAGGATGCTGAAGAGACAAAGGCTGTTTGTCCTAAATACTTGCACAGTGTGTAAGTGGAAAAAGCATCCTGGTCACGTCAGTGAGTCTTGCACCGGCTGTCAGGATAGGATAAGGCACCTGTGACGTCTGGGTAGCGAAGTACTTAAAGGTATGTTTCTCTTCCCCTAACCCAATTTCATTTGCTAAGTTGTCTTGTTTCCTACTATCTACACTCCAATAATTCGATACGCATTGAATAATGTGCGGCACGGACATGAACAATATTAATATGAGGTGTTTAGTGAGAATATACGAGAGCACCTAAAACTTCAGAGTAATGTATATACCTTTGAAGTGTCTTAATGTGTTTTAGCGTTTTAATGAAGAAGAATGAATCCAAGTGTAATAGTGTTCGTATGCAATATACTACATAACTATAGAAATTCATTAACTCTGATCTTTCGCCGCATTGCAAATTTTACATTTCAAGGTAAGCAGAACGAATGGCTCTAGAATTTAACCTTAAATGATTAGTTAAAATATTTGACTTCTGTCTAATTAAATTTGAAATTGAGCTTCTTCAATGGTATTTTTGCAAACCAACCGATGTGTTTATGACCACCAATCACGAATGTAAGAAAATACGCCATTATAAGAAGAAGAAGGGTTTATTTGTATAAAGGCCATACGACCCATAGAACAAGATGGTACAATAGTGATTTTGGTTACCAGTTTCATGAAACAACGCTAACAGGAGCAGAATAAACATGTTCTAAGTACTTGACAAAGTTATTTATGATATTAATGTCTGATGATGTACATATGCTATGGAGGGAATAATAGTATCCATGGACCGTTTTTGGAATGTAACGCCGACGCATATCCTCATAGCGTTTACAAATATAAACAATATGAATTTCATCTTCGATACTTTTATAGTGTTTACATAACACAATGTCGTCATTGGAAGAGGCAATACTTCGTCTAGTATATTTGATACCAAGTGCACTAGATCCTGATCTGAATAACGTGAAAAGACGTTTAGATTTATTACTTATGTTCAATGATAGATATTTTTCACAGGTCAGCAGCGATTTATGTGATTTGTAAAACGACAGCGAAGGAGCATCTAGGGAAAGATGCCACTCTTGCATGGAGCAGTTGTTAATTCTTTCGGTAAACATATATAGAAACATTTTTGTATCGCCAACATCTTGGGAAATCCAAGCAGTACCAAAACCATAATGAAATAACAAATCACTGACGTGACGAGCCCATGTTGCACGTTTCCTGAATTCAACAGATAATAGGAATTGATAACATTGATATGGATATCTACTTGGATGCATTCTTAATAATCTCAGCCAGTATTTAATACATTTGACATAATAAACATTGCTTAAGGGTGTCCTCCCACATTCCCCATATGCAACAACATTAGATGATCTGTAACTAATCTGAAGTAAGAATTTGCAAAATTTTCGATGGATAATTTCAATACTTTCTCTCTTTTTAAAACCCCATATCTCGGCACCATATGTTAGAATTGGTACAATTTTTTTATCAAAGATGTACCATTCTTCTGAGGGTGACATGTCGTATCGTCTTATAAATGACTTGATCGGCCACAGTGCCTTATTAGCTTGATCGGATAATGTTTTACATGCCCTAGTCCAAATCAGTTTTGGAGTTATCATAAGTCCTAAATACTTATAAATATTGACAGTTTCCATCTGGGTACCATTATAAAACCATTTTTCATGTTTGGACAATGGGCCACCCATTTTAAAGACAATAATTTTACTTTTATCAGTATTAATATCCATACCCCATTGATGTGAATATATATGTAAGACGTCAAGGCGACGCTGTAATCTTACGACAGTATCGGCAATCAGAACCAGATCATCTGCAAATAAGAGAGCAATGATATTCAACATATTTTCAGAGATAAATATACCATCATCAAACTTGGTTTCTAATATCGATACAAGTTCATTGATATATAAAGAGAATAGTACAGGACTAAGGACACAGCCTTGCCGAACCCCACAGGCGCTACCAAAATATTCAGTTAATTTCTTACCGTACTCACAGATTACAGTGGCCTTGACATTAGTATACATATTTTCAATCAACTTGAAAAATTTACCGTGGATCCCATTGTGCAAAAGAACATACAATAGTTTAAACCTATTCACCATATCAAAGGCCTTACGAAAATCTATGAATGCAACGTATATCTTCCCATTTTTGCGTGTTAAATATTTCTGAATGATTGTCTGGAGAATAAAGATACTGTCCACAGTCGAATGGTCAGTCTTAAATCCACCCTGATATTCTCCAATTATCTCATGAAGTTCCAAGAAGTACTCCAACCGTTTGTTTAGAACCGAAACAAAAATTTTGCTCATTACATTTAGAAGAGAGATTCCCCTATAGTTATTCGGGTCAGATCTACTACCTTTCTTATATAGTGGGATGATAATACCAGCTGACCAGGAATTTGGCCAAACACCGGATGAAAGAATTTTGTTGAACAGTAATACTAAGTAAGGAACAATTATATGTTCAGAATATTTGAAAAACTCTGCGGGTATACCATCATCGCCTGGGGATTTGTTATCTTTCAGATGTCTGATAGCATCTAGTACATCTTGAACTGTAAAGTCACATGATAGAATATCATCGTCATTAATACAGTCAACACATGTATTGAAGTCATGTTTATCAATGTATGATTCGACATCTTCTGAAAAGTTGCCATCTTCTGGCAACGTCGGGTTCAGCAAGTCCTTAAAGTATGCAGCCCATGTTGATGGCGTTACACGTTCTTCCATAGCACGATTTGTGGTATATTTTTTCACAAGTCTCCAAAATGCTGAGCAGTCTCTAGAACAAGCTGCATCATGTATTTTGTTTGTAATCGAACGATTATAGCTATCTTTTTTGGTTTTACAGGTCTGTTTGAACTTGGATCTAATGTCTTTAATTTGTATCTATTCAAATTGTCTAATGTTGTTGTTTTTCTAAACATATTAAGTAATTTGTACTTTTCGCGTTTAAGAGTCTGACACTGTTGATCAAACCATTCTGACTGTTGATTAGAGTCAATGGTTTTGGCATGTCTACATTCCATATCTTGCCCACAGCTTTGCAGAATGCGCAGCAATATGTTAACTGCTTTATCAGTGTTGACATGTAGACTGTTCATAAAGTCCTGGAACAAATTGCTTATATCAGCATTTTGCAGGTTATCAAGATATGATTGTGATTTCTCCATTATTCCATTTAAATTTACATCTATTACTACAAAGAAAATACTTATCATCGGCTGGCCTGCCAACATCGAACAGGGATCAGATTATAGTTGTGAGTGGGAGATGATCTGACTCCGTGCGAGAGATACTCTTGAAGTCCTCCACATAACGGTACAACGATGCTGACACTGCAATGTAGTCTGGTGTGCTACAACCAGTGGGGCCAACATATGTATAGTCCCCCTCGTCTGAGAATCTGCCATTCAACAGGTACCATCCAAACGTTTTGCATAAGTCTAGCAATTCTCTACCATAGTTATTTACAACCAGATCTTTGTTTTTACGATTTGGGTACACAGGTGGGGCATCAAATTCCTCGTATGTGTCTTCGTCCAAGGGTAAAAAGTCCACACTATCATCAACGATATAGTCTAGTTCAGTGCCAGTTCTGCTATTAAAGTCGCCACAAATAATGAGGTCAGTGTCTGGGAATTCGTTTTTTATTACCGCAACATAACTTTCCAATCGCTCAACCCCATCGCTACTGTTGGGTTTTTCAGGAGTTATGTAGACACAGCCCAGTATGAGCTTTTTGCCTGACCTTATACACCGACTAGATACAAGAAACACGGCGTCTACCCACTCCTCGTGTACACGATGGAAAAAGGATGAAATATTGTCACGTATAAATATAGCGACACCACCGCTGAACCGACCGATGTTGTTTACCTTGGGGCGAACTGATTGAAATGCACAGTGACAGGCGATTAAGTTACTGAAGTCATTAGAACATTTAGCCCAGGTTTCGGTCAAACATATGGTGTCATATTTAGAGATAAATTTACAAAAGTCTGGATGAATGACTTTACTATACAAGCCGTTTACGTTCCAACACAACAAGCTTATTAGTTGCAGAGAATGTGATGCATCTGGGGTGCACGTGGAGCACGAGCTTTCTGATCGGGTGTCAATATCAATGTCGATATCAGTCACAGGGTCAAGGCCACTCTGCTATAAAGCACTGTGATTTAGGTCATCATGACCTGGTGAATGTAATCCGTGTATATCTCCGGCAAATCGGACTAGAGCCCCGGAACTATCTGGCATGAACTTGACAGCATCTATAACTAGAAGTTCGCCTCTGATATAGGCTGTTTTGCCCTGGTCCCTGGCTTGTTTAAGGTGGGGTATGAGTTGTTTTCTTCTGAGTCTCGTTTTTTGGAGAGAAGTCTTCAGATACTCTGAAAGTGGTGTTACCTTTCAGTTCTGCCTTAGCTTTGGTAAGGACACTGAGTTTGTCGTCTCTGGAGACGAACTTCATCATGATAGGCGGATTTCCCCCCTGTTCACGCTTTGGGCCCAACCTGTGAACAGTGTCGAAAAGAATATCGTCCCCGTTTTGTAGACACAATGTATCCTTCAAAAATTAATAAACTTTTCTTTTAGATTCACTCGATTCTTCATACCGTCCTTCCATTTCCATTCCAAACAAAATCAAATTATTTCTTCTGGAGTAGTTTTCACTTTTATCAAGTTTAGCCTCTAAAGCAGTGATAGTGTTTGCCTGACACATTACAATCTTCCTAAGATCTTTATTTTCGTTTTGAATTTTTGTTCCAACTGATTATTAAGTTTTGCACTGTTTTGGTCCACTGTATTTTTCAGGGTCGTTAGCATTTCACTCATGGACGCTATTGTCTTATTCAATGCATCAAATTGGCCAGTTAGTGTTTTCATAGACTCACTCATACTGGTCTCCGCCTCGGTGTCCGGCTGGGATCCCCTCCCCCTTGTGCTGGGTCCGGGTCCCGGGTTGGGCTCGATGTCACCCGACAACAGAAGCTGCCATCTTGCGTCAAATGTAAACATTGTAGAATCCGTGCAACTCCTGTCACACGTGCGCACGTTTGAAATTTCTTGACAATAATTAAAATTGTTTGTGCTGAGCAAATGAGAGAAAATATGTCTGAGATTCACACTATGTATCATTATACTGTGACTCATCAACATGATGACAGTTAAAGTGACACCAACTGCGTACAGCCTGTAGGCGACGTCCATACCTGGGGTCCATATTGTCTCCGCCATGTACTTGCTAACATGTTCAATTTGTCTGTGACCCATGGGCATCTTAAAACACCCAATTCTGCACCTCCAACTGTCCACGTCGATCCCCATTCTTCATTTAACGTGTTGTGCCCAAGAAAAAGGCACTACAAAGACTTGACTAAGAAAGAAGAGCGTATTTTCCTCTCCCGCGATGTCGTCGCCGTGTCTACCTTCTCAGGGGCGGGTAACCAGTCCCTAATCGCTTCTCGGCCTTTTGGCTAAGATCAAAGTGTAGTATCTGTTCTAAACATAAACAATACATATTAATCTTTTCTCACTTTCTTTCGTGCCTTCAGGCTATTAAAAACCTATCATGTAAACATCCACTTTTAATAGAAATTATTGAACTTCATAATTATCTTGCAACTGGCCATACGATATCGTCTTCTGTTGGGTACCCAGCCATGTTGGAATCTCTGGTAACACTTTGGCAGACCTTGCTGCTAAGGCAGCGCTCAACAAATCTGTGACACCACTTCTTATTCCCTATACTGATTACAAAGCTACCATTAGATCTTACATCCGTGATTTGATGCAGAAGAAGTGGGACACTCAAATATGTATCAATAAATTACATGCAATAAAACCATATGTTTTATACCTACTTGGGTCGTCGGTCCAGATTTGAAGAGGTCATTATACGACGATGTCGTATTGGCCACACCAGGTATACGCATGAATATCTTTTGAAAGGTGAGGATCCTCCCTTTTGCATCCCTTGTGATGAAATAAACACGGTCAAGCATGTCTTGCTTGACTGTGTTGAATATTCCATCACAAGGGACAATTGTTTCAAAACAAGAACTATGAAGGACCATTTTAGTAAGTTCTCATTTACTTATTGCATTTTTAAAAGATTTGAATTTATTGACTGACATGTAAATAAATAAGTATTTTATGATTGGAAGATGAATTAGTAACTGAGATTGTTAGTGGCTGTATCCTCGAGGGGGTTGAAGTACCGTAAAATTATTGTCCTCCTGAGAGGGTACGTAAGTCCCAAAACATTTGAAGTCAATTTTAGTCTTCCATTTCTTTAGCCGTAGTACTTCTGTCATTTTAATTTGCGGCTAATCTTGCATACAATCGCCATCAGCTGAAGGGATGGTATAAATCCAGCTAGGGACCATGCAGGTAGCAGAAGTTCTATAAGTCCCCATGGCCTCTAGTATGGTGATCTACCTTCAGTTGTTGGTGGTCTATAGCCTGCTTTTATATTGTACTGTCCGAATAGTGAAACTGGTTTTAACTTTTCACGCTAGTTTTAATTTTTATTGTGATACTCTAGTTGTTTTACTGTCCTTCGTTGACAGGTTTTTACCATATGCATAAATTCCTTTTTCCAAGAATGTCCTCGTCACGATATGGCTGCAATATTGCCGATGTTAAATTTTAACTCACTCACTCCTGTTGCTCAACACACCCCTTTGGCCCTGAATTCACCTAGACGTGTGGTAGAACTGGCTCGATACTATCTATCGGCTGGTCAGGCCTGTGCATAGAAACTAGTTTTGCCCATTCATCTTTTTTGGCCTTGGCTATTTGTATTATCAATTTCAATTTATAAATTATTGACATATCTCCTTGCCTAGAGTCCTATGTCAGAGGGCGGTGGCTCATGGGACAATCATGGTGATGTTGACCTCCAAATTCAATATGTGTCCGATTTCTTGTGTTGGAAAGAACCATCCTGACATTTAATTGGTATACAGATATCGCGTCATATTCATTGGAGTATAGCATCCCTGTCCCTTAGAGCCTGTATTTTGGAGATCCGGTGCATAATGGCACTGTCCTTGTTGACGCTCCATGGTGGGTGGTGAGCAGGGGCATCTTCCTTCTATCATGGCACTTCGACTCAATGGTTCATCTAGAAATGAAAAAAGAGACGTCTAGAGGATTTAGATCCCTGAACTAGTAGTATGTCTTCCAGCAGTGACTCCTGGGCTAGATTTTTGGTAATTGAAGCTGCAGACCTTCTTCCAAACAACTTCAATCCGTTCGCCATTTCAAAGGCTATCACCGGCATTTGTGGAGAGGTAAAAACGGTTACTCGTCTCCGTAGTGGCTCGCTTCTTGAGGAGTGTGCACGGAGACAGGAATCTCTCAATCTGCTGTCAGATAACACTTTTGCCAATGCACAGGACACTAAACTCCTGGTGTGGTGTTATCCGAGATAAAGCTCGTTGTCTCTCTGACATGTCAGAGGAGGATATTGCAGCAGAGCTAGAAGATCAAGGAGTGTCAGCTGTGAAACGTTCCATGATATGAAAAATAGAGAATTCTGACGAAAACTTATTTGTTGACTTTTGCTCGCCCGTCTCTCTCGCAGTCACTTAGATCAGGCTATTTTAACATCGGGGTGGATGTGTATGTCCCCAATCCTCTTCGGTGTTATAAATGCCGACAGTTTGGTCATGGTTCCTACTCATGCTGTAATCCTGCAGTATGTCACCTGCAGTATGCCACCTGCAGTATGTCATGGGTTGCTGAAGGCCCATTCTACCCCGGGACTTTCACGGGTCGAACTTTGCGAGGGCTGACTGGTCATTATATAAAACATTGTCTAATGATCGCTTAAAACCCGGTGTTTTTGTGAACAGCGAACATCCGATACAGGTGTTTTTCGATTTATTGAATGACAATGCTGACCTGACTATACCCAAGTCTTCTGCTGTTCCACAAATCCGTAAGCCATGGTTCAACAATGAATGTAAACAGGCCAGGAAGTGTAGGAAGAAAGCTGCAATGTTTTTTCGTCGACACCTTACCGTACATAATCTGGACAAAGTTAAAATTTTAAATGTCAAGACTAGACGTGCTTTTAAACAAAATAAGCGTCGGTCTTGTCGAAATGTATGTTTCTAAAATCAATTCGCGCACGCCTGTGTCAAAGGTGTGGAACATGACTCAAAGAATAAAGAGCAAAGGTTCTAAATTTACTGTTCACCATCTGAAGGATCGTGATAATTTATTAACTAATAAATCTGACATTGCCAATAAACTCTCGCCACACATTCATCTTCGTCAAATTATGTCCCTGACTTTCAAAAGTTTCAGAGTGAGAGAGACCCGTGAAGGTCCCGGGGTAGAATAGACCTTCAGCAACCCATGCTTGCCATAAAAGGCGACTATGCTTGTCGTAAGAGGTGACTAACGGGATCGGGTGGTCAGGCTCGATGGTTCCCACTCAGAGTGAGAGAGTTTAGTTTTACACCGCACTGAGCAATGTTCCAGCTATATGGCGGCCGTCTGTAAATAATCGAGTCTGGATCAGACAATCCAGTGATCAACAACATGAGCATCGATCTGCGCAATTGGGAACCAATGACATGTGTCAACCATTCAGCGATCCTGACCACCCGATCCCGTAAGTCGCCTCTTACGACAAGCACAGTCACCTTTTATGGCAAGCATGGGTTGCTGAAGGCCTATTCTACCCCGGGACCTTCACCTTGTTCATCAGGAATCGCCTCAAATGAGGGTTTTCTGAGGAATAACTCTTGTCATTGAATCATTACTTGTTTTGAAGATTGATAAACCTGTGTCTTGCTATCAAATCATTGAAATCACATTACTGAAAACTTCCAATTCATAGTGCTACTAACTGGTTTCGAACCTGCAGAGAGATGCGGCTGTGAGTCGCATACCAAATATTAACATTAAATCTGAAGCACATTTTCGTTCTGCTCATAAGTTTGATCAAAACCTCAAAATTGGTTTTTTTTGAAAAAGTAATTCCTTGACCTCCGTAAATCACGTCTGCCCTATCGGCATTTCCCAATTTCCCTCTGCCGTGATTTGTCGATTTTGATCTTTTACAAAACAACGTCCTTCCTTCAAAGGGTTAACCGCCAATACGTTGACTGATGGTTCAGTGTTGCCTAGCCAAATTACTTTCAAAAGAAAGGTGGACTTCATGCAAATAGTGTGCTATCTTGGGTGACCAATGCGACTGTACACCAGTGTGAACAACCTGGAACAGTCACCAGTTGAGAAGCTGGTACGACAAACAGGTGCAGTGTTAAGACGTTACGGTGCAATAAATGATCATGAGCAACTGAGGAAAATCACCAGTGCGTTTTCAACCTACATGGACCCTACTTGGACTTATACCATCTCTTCCGCCGCTGGCGGCTGTAGGAGAATTTAGCAATAACCTTGAATAACAAAAATACTACGTTTACAAAATTTGTAGGTTTGAATTTACATTGCAAGTTAGAAGACTCACGTACCCTTTCAGAAGGACAATAATTTTTCTTCAATACCTAACCCCATTGAAGATACAGACACTAACATTCGCAGTTCATGATTTATACTACAACGTATTAAAAATTCTAAATTGTTTCGACAATAAAATTCATACCTGATCTCATCATGGTTGATCCGGAGAGACCATACAGCAAGTCGTGAACCCAAGGCGCTAATGAATATTTTGTTATGCAAGATTTCCACAACCCGCTGGAAACGTCAGTCCTTCAGCACCAAGAATGCTCCACAACAGAATCTCCCATCCAGACCTTCTGATACAAGTATTAGTAGAGATTGGCAAGAAGCAAGTCCCATTTATGCAGTCCTCGAAGGCTACAGGTCCGGCACTTTTACCAACATCACCATTCGTACCAGGAAAGACATCGACACCACAATCAGCGATGTGAAGGTTACAGCCAACAACACCGCAATCCTCAGTGCAATAGCAGAAGTTTCAAGGTCAGGATGCTGAAGAGACAAAGGCTGTTTGTCCTAAATACTTGCACAGTGTGTAAGTGGAAAAAGCATCCTGGTCACGTCAGTGAGTCTTGCACCGGCTGTCAGGATAGGATAAGGCACCTGTGACGTCTGGGTAGCGAAGTACTTAAAGGTATGTTTCTCTTCCCCTAACCCAATTTCATTTGCTAAGTTGTCTTGTTTCCTACTATCTACACTCCAATAATTCGATACGCATTGAATAATGTGCGGCACGGACATGAACAATATTAATATGAGGTGTTTAGTGAGAATATACGAGAGCACCTAAAACTTCAGAGTAATGTATATACCTTTGAAGTGTCTTAATGTGTTTTAGCGTTTTAATGAAGAAGAATGAATCCAAGTGTAATAGTGTTCGTATGCAATATACTACATAACTATAGAAATTCATTAACTCTGATCTTTCGCCGCATTGCAAATTTTACATTTCAAGGTAAGCAGAACGAATGGCTCTAGAATTTAACCTTAAATGATTAGTTAAAATATTTGACTTCTGTCTAATTAAATTTGAAATTGAGCTTCTTCAATGGTATTTTTGCAAACCAACCGATGTGTTTATGACCACCAATCACGAATGTAAGAAAATACGCCATTATAAGAAGAAGAAGGGTTTATTTGTATAAAGGCCATACGACCCATAGAACAAGATGGTACAATAGTGATTTTGGTTACCAGTTTCATGAAACAACGCTAACAGGAGCAGAATAAACATGTTCTTAGTACTTGACAAAGTTATTTATGATATTAATGTCTGATGATGTACATATGCTATGGAGGGAATAATAGTATCCATGGACCGTTTTTGGAATGTAACGCCGACGCATATCCTCATAGCGTTTACAAATATAAACAATATGAATTTCATCTTCGATACTTTTACAGTGTTTACATAACACAATGTCGTCATTGGAAGAGGCAATACTTCGTCTAGTATATTTGATACCAAGTGCACTAGATCCTGATCTGAATAACGTGAAAAGACGTTTAGATTTATTACTTATGTTCAATGATAGATATTTTTCACAGGTCAGCAGCGATTTATGTGATTTGTAAAACGACAGCGAAGGAGCATCTAGGGAAAGATGCCACTCTTGCATGGAGCAGTTGTTAATTCTTTCGGTAAACATATACAGAAACATTTTTGTATCGCCAACATCTTGGGAAATCCAAGCAGTACCAAAACCATAATGAAATAACAAATCACTGACGTGACGAGCCCATGTTGCACGTTTCCTGAATTCAACAGATAATAGGAATTGATAACATTGATATGGATATCTACTTGGATGCATTCTTAATAATCTCAGCCAGTATTTAATACATTTGACATAATAAACATTGCTTAAGGGTGTCCTCCCACATTCCCCATATGCAACAACATTAGATGATCTGTAACTAATCTGAAGTAAGAATTTGCAAAATTTTCGATGGATAATTTCAATACTTTCTCTCTTTTTAAAACCCCATATCTCGGCACCATATGTTAGAATTGGTACAAGTTTTTTTTATCAAAGATGTACAATCCTTCTGAGGGTGACATGTCGTATCGTCTTATAAATGACTTGATCGGCCACAGTGCCTTATTAGCTTGATCGGATAATGTTTTACATGCCCTAGTCCAAATCAGTTTTGGAGTTATCATAAGTCCTAAATACTTATAAATATTGACAGTTTCCATCTGGGTACCATTATAAAACCATTTTTCATGTTTGGACAATGGGCCACCCATTTTAAAGACAATAATTTTACTTTTATCAGTATTAATATCCATGCCCCATTGATGTGAATATATATGTAAGGCGTCAAGGCGACGCTGTAATCTTACGACAGTATCGGCAATCAGAACCAGATCATCTGCAAATAAGAGAGCAATGATATTCAACATATTTTCAGAGATAAATATACCATCATCAAACTTGGTTTCTAATATCGATACAAGTTCATTGATATATAAAGAGAATAGTACAGGACTAAGGACACAGCCTTGCCGAACCCCACAGGCGCTACCAAAATATTCAGTTAATTTCTTACCGTACTCACAGATTACAGTGGCCTTGACATTAGTATACATATTTTCAATCAACTTGAAAAATTTACCGTGGATCCCATTGTGCAAAAGAACATACAATAGTTTAAACCTATTCACCATATCAAAGGCCTTACGAAAATCTATGAATGCAACGTATATCTTCCCATTTTTGCGTGTTAAATATTTCTGAATGATTGTCTGGAGAATAAAGATACTGTCCACAGTCGAATGGTCAGTCTTAAATCCACCCTGATATTCTCCAATTATCTCATGAAGTTCCAAGAAATACTCCAACCGTTTGTTTAGAACCGAAACAAAAATTTTGCTCATTACATTTAGAAGAGAAATTCCCCTATAGTTATTCGGGTCAGATCTACTACCTTTCTTATATAGTGGGATGATAATACCAGCTGACCAGGAATTTGGCCAAACACCGGATGAAAGAATTTTGTTGAACAGTAATACTAAGTAAGGAACAATTATATGTTCAGAATATTTGAAAAACTCTGCGGGTATACCATCATCGCCTGGGGATTTGTTATCTTTCAGATGTCTGATAGCATCTAGTACATCTTGAACTGTAAAGTCACATGATAGAATATCATCGTCATTAATACAGTCAACACATGTATTGGAGTCATGTTTATCAATGTATGATTTGACATCTTCTGAAAAGTTGCCATCTTCTGGCAACGTCGGGCATGTCAAAACATTGATTACAGAACAGTCTCGTTTCCTGTTTACTTGGTTCTGTCCTACTGCGCAGCTTAATGCGATAACCAGCCCAGTATTTTTAGACTATGTCATTTAACTGGATGCATAAATATTACTCAGTGTGATTTAAAAAGTCTACACAGTTGTATATTGCAACACTAAGCTCCTTCTAGTCCTAGTAAATACGTCGTACGGCGTGCTGTGTCGTACAGCGAACTCTGATAAACAGAAACCTGGAAATTGTGGAAATATCAAAACGAGGCTCTGCCGCTAGAAAAGTTTAGCCGTCTCTGACGGAACTGATATTACATCAACCTCATTGTTCGTTACAGAACTACTCTCAATAAGCGCAAAACAACATATAACAGGATTAACCAGTAAGCCAGATGCATTGTAAATCGTTTTACGACCTCATCAGACAGGGGCAATCTGTGATTCCATAGTTAAGGTATGCTGCCTCAACCTCGACATAAAGTAGAGAATGACGGTGCAATTAAAGTTTAAAATTGAAATTCATTTGTAAATACCATTTTCTTATGAAACATGGAATTGGAATTCAGTTTAACCAGAGATGTTTGTGGTGTCAATTTACATTTTCACACGAGAAAATTCGGATCATCTGAAAAGTAGGTCATTGTCTGAATAGGTTAATGAGACTTATGTTTCGGTATGTTCAGCAAGTCCTTAAAGTATGCAGCCCATGTTGATGGCGTTACACGTTCTTCCATGGCACAGTTTGTGGTATATTTTTTCACAAGTCTCCAAAATGCTGAGCAGTCTCTAGAACAAGCTGCATCATGTATTTTGTTTGTAATCGAACGATTATAGCTATCTTTTTTGGTTTTACAGGTCTGTTTGAACTTGGATCTAATGTCTTTGTATCTATTCAAATTGTCAAATGTTGTTGTTTTTCTAAACATATTAAGTAATTTGTACTTTTCACGTTTAAGAGTCTGACACTGTTGATCAAACCATTCTGACTGTTGATTAGAGTCAATGGTTTTGGCATGTCTACATTCCATATCTTGCCCACAGCTTTGCAGAATGCGCAGCAATATGTTTACTGCTTTATCAGTGTTGACATGTAGACTGTTCATAAAGTCCTGGAACAAATTACTTATATCAGCATTTTGCAGGTTATCAAGATATGATTGTGATTTTTCCATTATTCCATTTAAATTTACATCTATTACTACAAAGAAAATACTTATCATCGGCTGGCCTGCCAACATCGAACAGGGATCAGATTATAGTTGTGAGTGGGAGATGATCTGACTCCGTGCGAGAGACACTCTTGAAGTCCTCCACATAACGGTACAACGATGCTGACACTGCAATGTAGTCTGGTGTGCTACAACCAGTGGGGCCAACATATGTATAGTCCCCCTCGTCTGAGAATCTGCCATTCAACAGGTACCATCCAAACGTTTTGCATAAGTCTAGCAATTCTCTACTATAGTTATTTACAACCAGATCTTTGTTTTTACGATTTGGGTACACAGGTGGGGCATCAAATTCCTCGTATGTGTCTTCGTCCAAGGGTAAAAGGTCTACACTATCATCAACGATATAGTCTAGTTCAGTGCCAGTTCTGCTATTAAAGTCGCCAGAAATAATGAGGTCAGTGTCTGGGAATTCGTTTTGTATTACCGCAACATAACTTTCCAATCGCTCAACCCCATCGCTACTGTTGGGTTTTTCAGGAGTTATGTAGACACAGCCCAGTATGAGCTTTTTGCCTGACCTTATACACCGACTAGATACAAGAAACACGGCGTCTACCCACTCCTCGTGTACACGATGGAAAAAGGATGAAATATTGTCACGTATAAATATAGCGACACCACCGCTGAACCGACCAATGTTGTTTACCTTGGGGCGAACTGATTGAAATGCACAGTGACAGGCGATTAAGTTACTGAAGTCATTAGAACATTTAGCCCAGGTTTCGGTCAAACATATGATGTCATATTTAGAGATAAATTTACAAAAGTCTGGATGAATGACTTTACTATACAAGCCGTTTACGTTCCAACACAACAAGCTTATTAGTTGCAGAGAATGTGATGCATCTGGGGTGCACGTGGAGCACGAGCTTTCTGATCGGGTGTCAATATCAATGTCGATATCAGTCACAGGGTCAAGGCCACTCTGCTATAAAGCACTGTGATTTAGGTCATCATGACCTGGTGAATGTAATCCGTGTATATCTCCGGCAAATCGGACTAGAGCCCCGGAACTATCTGGCATGAACTTGACAGCATCTATAACTAGAAGTTCGCCTCTGATATAGGCTGTTTTGCCCTGGTCCCTGGCTTGTTTAAGGTGGGGTATGAGTTGTTTTCTTCTGAGTCTCGTTTTTTGGAGAGAAGTCTTCAGATACTCTGAAAGTGGTGTTACCTTTCAGTTCTGCCTTAGCTTTGGTAAGGACACTGAGTTTGTCGTCTCTGGAGACGAACTTCATCATGATAGGCGGATTTCCCCCCTGTTCACGCTTTGGGCCCAACCTGTGAACAGTGTCGAAAAGAATATCGTCCCCGTTTTGTAGACACAATGTATCCTTCAAAAATTAATAAAATACCGTCCTTCCATTTCCATTCCAAACAAAATCAAATTATTTCTTCTGGAGTAGTTTTCACTTTTATCAAGTTTAGCCTCTAAAGCAGTGATAGTGTTTGCCTGACACATTACAATCTTCCTAAGATCTTTATTTTCGTTTTGCACTGTTTTGGTCCACTGTATTTTTCAGGGTCGTTAGCATTTCACTCATGGACGCTATTGTCTTATTCAATGCATCAAATTGGCCAGTTAGTGTTTTCATAGACTCACTCATACTGGTCTCCGCCTCGGTGTCCGGCTGGGATCCCCTCCCCCTTGTGCTGGGTCCGGGTCCCGGGTTGGGCTCGATGTCACCCGACAACAGAAGCTGCCATCTTGCTTCAAATGTAAACATTGTAGAATCCGTGCAACTCCTGTCACACGTGCGCACGTTTGAAATTTCTTGACAATAATTAAAATTGTTTGTGCTGAGCAAATGAGAGAAAATATGTCTGAGATTCACACTATGTATCATTATACTGTGACTCATCAACATAATGACAGTTAAAGTGACACCAACTGCGTACAGCCTGTAGGCGACGTCCATGCCTGGGGTCCATGTTGTCTCCGCCATGTACTTGCTAACATGTTCAATTTGTCTGTGACCCATGGGCATCTTAAAACACCCAATTCTGCATCTCCAACTGTCCACGTCGATCCCCAGTCTTCATTTAACGTGTTGTGCCCAAGACAAAGGCACTGCAAAGACTTGACTAAGAAAGAAGAGCGTATTTTCCTCTCCCGCGATGTCGTCGCCGTGTCTACCTTCTCAGGGGCAGGTAACCACCATTATTATATATCTCTATTTATAAATTCATTATTTAATGGGCATTCTAGGAGTTGTGAGTAATAACAAAGTATACGACTTTATTGATATAAACTTTTTCTTTATTGCATAAAGCGGTTTAGATTCATATGCCAATTTTCAAACTAAAAGTGACAACAAACAAATGTTGAGACGTATTCATGGAAGATAGAAGATACTTAGAATCTTGTGACAAACTGGATTAAGAATGTCATGTAATTTAAAGTTTTACATAATGGGACGAGGCCAGCTGTGGACTAGCCAAGAATCAGTGGGGATTACAAAGTACAAGGCAGTGGAAACACGGCAATATGAGGCTAACTGATAAACAAGGTAGAGGACGCTAACTGATAAACAAGGTAATATGAGGCTAACTGATAAAAAGGTATAGGAGACTAACTGATAAACAAGGTAATAGGAGGCTAACTGATATAGCATATAGCCTGATTAGTTCTTCGAAAACCGAGAGCACATCAGCTCTCTCAGACCTCCCATGAAAATTCTATAAAAAAAATAAAAAGTTATTTAATTCAGTTTGACAATGTTGAAATCCTATCCACCAAGAATAAGGACTTTGGGAAAAGAAATCTTACAACAACATAGAATACATAGTGGTATAACTGCGACAAAGACTAAGGGGAAATAACTCTCTTTCACGTTTACAACAAATCACGTGTGACCGAGCCTATGCGCCGGAACAAGGCCTGTCAAGTTCACTATATACAGATTGGCATATTGCAATTTCCTAAAAAGTTCTAATCTTAGATTCATAAAAAGTAAATCCTTTTCCACATAATGGGATTAAAGCAGTAAAGCTTTTACAAAACTGGACGCCCTGTTTCAGTAAATCTATTATTTCCACCCTATCCTCAGTGTGTAAAATAATGGTTACAAGTTCTGAACATATGTGAGACTCTCCAAAGGTTTTCTTGTGGTGCCGTCAAGTGAAATTAAACATTTATATATACATCCTTTATGATACTGTACAATGTGATGTTTGAGGACTTATCCAACACTGTAAATATCATTAAACGTTGCTCGGACTACATATTTCACATCAGTAGGGTTGGTGAAAATCTGATGTGGTCCCCGTTTTTCGTTGTTTATTCTGCTGACGCTTGTTTACAATGAATTTGGAATTTTTCAAAAAGTAACACCAAGGTATTTATATGTATTTTTTCTAAACATCACGAATAATATTGAAATTATATATATATATATATGTTTATAGATATTTTCTTCCATTTAGTCATTAAGTATCACTATATTAGTTCTGGTAAACATTTGTATTAACCTTTAATGGGAAAAAAGATTATGAACATTATAATTTCGTTAACATAAATCTTCAGTGCGTGACACGTGCCTCACATAATGTGTAAAATCATAACCTTTGGGGGATAAAACTACTACATTACCCTACAAAGTTTACGGGAATATTTGTAATGGTTACAATTGGCTTGACATTGGTGCGAGACAGTAAGGTTAATGAGCAATGAACACTGTTGATTTAATTTGCCTATGTGCAAACCGATATAGCCAGATATATCGTATTAAGCGATATTGTAATAATTAGTAGCATTACATTAAACTGTACAGGTTTTAAATAAACGAGAGACTAACGTGTCAGTGGTTTACACTTTGTAGTTCAATACAAGTGAAGCCTGAAAAAGATCTTGTAAATTTCATCAAGGTGTCTTGTAATGATCATTTGTTTTATTAAAGACAAATTTGAAAATTACATATTTACAAGTCGAGCAGGTTTAAATCTTGTGCCGCTAACAACACTGTATAGTGTGAGAACATCGATTACTGAAATATGCTTTTACTGACCTTTACTTCCAAAGGTCCGTCACAAAATCTTCCACAACCACCACCAAAGACGATTCGATTTTCAGCAATAACACTCGTGTACATGTCATATCTACATTACACATGAGATTCATTATCTGTCAGCATAATACACACAAACCAATCAATAAATTCTTTCCCCAGCCTGTTTACCGTGTCCATATCTTTCTGAAGTTCATTTAAAGCCTCTGACAAAGTGCTTGGGTGGGCGTCAGAGGGTCGTTGGCCACGGGAGGACATTCCATTTTCTGGTCAAACCCATCCAGACCTGCAGCAATGGTGGCTGCCAGAATGGTGTAGGGGTTGCTAATTAAACTCGGGATGCGATTTTCCAGGTATGTACCAGTTTTCGAAGTCTTGACTTTAAAGCAAGCAGCGCCCCCTCAATACCATTTCAATAGAACTTCCTGCATACTCAGAATGAAAAGAATGGATATCAATACCGGGTGGATACATGTGCTTATCAATACAAAGAGGAAATCACGGTGTTCGTTGATAAACCTTTGACTTATATAGTCTTTTTGCACATATAATGGTTTGTCACCCTTTGGTAGTGTGAACTCAAGTTCGAATAAAGAAAGGAGACTAAATCCAGTATTGGCCAACAGTTCTAGCTGCTGTCGAGCAACGTAACGAGGATTGCTAGCTGTTCCGATCCATCCTTTAACCAATAGCTCTCGCAGATGACGTCGACCACCATTATTTTTCCCAGACCAGGACACGCTGTACAATGTACTGAGATCAGGATGCGCACGGACTTTTGGCCTTTCGCCTTCTTTGACCAAGGTTGACGAAGTGATGTCTTAGAAAGCCAGTGATAAAGCACCTGCAACAGGCAAGTTTGTAATCTGAACCCCTGACTAACAGACGGATGTGGAACTGTTGGAGCAACCACCACGCGTGTTCCTTATTTTATTACAGTGAAAGTAAGAATGACTTTGTAACGACATTTAAGGATGACAGGTATGGTGGCAAACTGACAAACGATGACGAACGAAAGGTGCAATTTGGAATGTAGCTGAATTTAGCCGACCCATTGAACTATTTTGCATATTGTAAGCACACTGTCGCTTCTGAATGTCCCAATATCTGGCATCCAATCCCAAAGTGACGCATCATCCAAGATATATTTGTGTTCCTTTTCTATATGAGACATCTTTACATATCAGTAAAGCGGTGGCAGAGAAATTACTGGAAAGCTGGAAAGAACATTCACAAAATTTCAAAAGTTCGCCAAGAGTTGGCAAGGCGTGAACTTCTATAGTAGTGTCACTAGGTGTCCGGCCTGACAGGTATCGCAGTGGACTGGATACCTAATTTTAATGAGATGCATTCATGATGTGTGTAAAATGTCATGTGTCCAAAATCAGTAGACAAGTGATAAAACTCAATAGCATTTACGTTCCAGTGTTAGATCACTTATAATGAGTTGACCTTCACACCAGTTTCATACTTCTTGATAGCCATTTAATCAGCATATGGTCAATGATACCAGCATTTTGTTAAAATAACCATTACTGCCATGCAAAAAAAGTGACCCCCGTCCTCAGGTGCCCGTTAACATATCGTGCAGGAACAGCTCTTCCTCTTGATCTTCCATGTATATCAGCCACAGAGAAGCGGACGTAGTCGTACTTGTTGATGTCAGACATTGTGGTGATCTATTGCTTGTTGGTGACTGTTCGCGTCAGCTGTCGTTTACACATCGATTGTGTATCAAATGCTTGACTGACTGAATGTCACGTGACAGTGCAGGACAATTGTACACTGGCGAATCTAAGCATTTATTTACTCGCTGATATGAACTCAAGTATGTGTGAATGAGTTAAACTTTTGACGTCACATCGACTATATCTCAGCTACATCGTGACACGAATTTGAATAGGAATACTAAATATATACTGCTTTCAAAATGTTAAGCAACACAAACTTTATAGTCTGTAGTAAATGGAATAAAGTGAAATTAAGATTACGATTCCTCATAATTTTACCTTGCCAACTGAACATTTAAATCTCAGAATTTTATTCAGCTTATGATAAAAGTTGTTAAACAAACGACCATAGTTTCAAATCACTTTATGTATTTGTATTACAAGGGGGTATGCACATTAAATGGCGCATCGAGAACAAGTCGGAACAAGTTCAATCGCTCCATGTACTGCACGTTCACTTTGTTCACTGTTCCAACAACTGCGCTTACCCCCTTGTAATACAAGTCAATAATAGCGATTTGAATCTATGATCCTATGTTAATCAACTCTTATCCTAAGTTGAAAAAGTATCTGCGATGTAAATCTTCAATAGGCAAGATAAAATTATAAAGACTAACAACCTTAATTTCACTTTATTTAGTTTAGTTTTTTGTTTAGAGTGATTTTTTTCGCTGCAGACTAAAGTCTCATTACATTTTCATTTACTGAATTTGCAAATCGTTGAACGATGCAGTAGAAACGTAACACACATCCACACACGATTGAAAATATGAAATGAAATGGTATTGAGCAATTATAGGCTTACATATCATCAGAAGCATGTACCCGCGAAACAGTCGTGCAGAAGTACTGCATTGATGCAGCAAAATATTAACATTAAAGTTTAAGTCAGTTTTGGACAGCGAAGCAGTGTTCAGTAACGTAGATGACATCATGAGCACGAATGCAAGCTTCTACACGTCTTTGCATTGACTTCTTCTGCTCTGCCATTCTCTGTCAAGCCTGTTCAAAGTTAGCAAGAGAATGGTTGTGAACACTGAGACCGTAAACATGACTTCCTATAATGTCTCAAGTATCTTCAGTGGGATTATTATCAGGTGATCTTGCCGATCTAAATAACATCATGTACAACTCTTTCTCGTGCATTATCGTCCATGGACGGGCATTTTCACCCTTAAACCTGGACCTTCACGCGTGGTATTGTTCTGAACAGTCACATTTTATGACTTACGTACTTTGATCATCTGCTTATTTCACGGTCCCTTGTTTACGTAAAACTGAACATAACCTTTTCAAGTCACAATATGGCTGAAATACTGCCTTTCTGTAGCTTAAATTAACTTTCTCATTCTTGAAATGTTATTACACAAAGAGACAGCGATCATATTACTCAAAAGCTGTTGGTACTTTCATCTGCATATATAAGACATCATAAATTGCAATCATTTACACATGCATCATACATGACTCAAGGGAGGCTGAGTAAATAGGTGAGGCAACAAGATGCCTTAACAATGAGGTACATTGAATATTTTAGTGCCAAAAAATACGTTCAGAATGTAAAGAATCTTTATCAATATTGGAACAAAATAATCAGCAAATATCAAGGACACTCATCATATGGTGGCTCACTGTATGTTTTGCACGTTTTATTTTTTCAAAAAAAAATGTTCGGAAAAAAGGAATACACTACCAATGTTACCACTCGGAGGAGAAATAGAGCTTTGATATACAGAGGATACTAAACGATCACTCTCCAACAAAATTTGATAGAAATTGCAGCGACATTGCCCATTACTCTTAGCTTTCTGGAAGTCAAGTAAGGTCTAACACCATTGTGAATGAGGTATTAGCACTGTGGCGTCATCGTTGTAAACCAGTATGACGTCATACGTCTAGCGGTATTTCACTAGCTAGTGTAATATTGCCGTAAAATGTTACACTGCAGTATCTTCCACGGGCGAGTAATAAATCAGGTATATATACGGCAATATTACACTAGCGTAATAACCCTAGACCATTATGGCGTAGCGATGCTTATGCCTATATCTCAGAGGCCTGGTTTGACACGCCTGAAGCTGGGTCATCACACTGTAGGCCATTTCGTCCATGTTTCAATTATACTGGAGAGTAATGAAGAGAATACAAAACTCGCTTCCGTGAAATACTATTTTTATTAAACTCGTGAAAGATTTAGTATCAATCTCGCTTTCACTCGTTTGATACCGAATCATTAACCCGTATAATAAAACTGATATTACACGGAAGGTTACTATCCTCTATTTATCTCTGTTTTTGGAGGTGATCCCATTCTAGATGTTGATAGCCAATTTCGTCGCAGAAACAATTACACTATCTTCATCAATATTGTTCTAACTGGTGTATGGACACTAATACTGAAAAGTCAATATAATTTTGTTTCGAAACGAAGGACCTGTATTCAGATTTGAGAAATAGAACTGATACTCAAGTAGTTGACAAATACCTTGGATCAATGACAGCACAAAACCTGGTTTCCAATAAAACATCTACAGTTCTGAATCATAAGAAAATAAATCTTTATGTCGTTACTTCTATTTATAACAAATTGTAATCGTCTAAAAGAACAAAATGTTAGAAAAGTTTTCTGAAATGCTGAAAACAATGATGCTAAATCTCCCTTATGTAAATGTATTGGAAGATGAGAAACATGTATTCATCAATGTCCTTTATATAATGGTTACCGTATGAGATTAACTGTTGTCTCTTAACAATGTAATATGCGTCCGGATAACTTTAAACATTTGCTGAATTCAACTGATACAAATATTTTGTTTATATTAGGTAAATACTTATATAATATCTTTAAGATCCACAATTGCAACACGCATATATGTATGTCTTTCTGTATGTATTTGTATGAATGCTGGATCATTTGGCCTTGGAAACAAGAAAGATGATGATGATGTGAGGTGGTTTAGCAATTTGAGCATGACGTAACATCTGCGTAGAACTGATGGTGTTCTCAAGGAACACAAGCTCAAGAGAAACTTTATGACTTGAATAAAAGCTCATTGATAGGAAGACATCAGACATTTTGTTGCAAATGCACCAACATTTCAATGACTCCACATGACTAGCATGAACATTTCGTTGTGAAATGTAAACGCCAAGAACTGGAGCTGTTGGGCGTAAATATTGTCATACAGTCGTATTGAGAGTTTGTAACCCTGAACTTCATGCGTAGATCTAAATATGAAACAGTTGAGGCGGTCTCACTTGATTCCTTATATTTCAAGTTCAAGTGGAAAATTTGCATAGAAACGCATAGATGATGCATGTAGAAACATGTATAACTCGTCCACAAATAGACTTAAGTACATGAACCTTTCCACAAATTTAGAAGACGGTAATGTTTATACAAACTAGTTTATACTTTTAGATAACGGAGACACTGAGCGCGATGGTGACGACATAGCACGACCCCGACGTCGGTATCCCTGGCTCTCACACCAATATCCTTCAACCTGTTCCGTAGAGTGTGAAGTCCAGGCACCCTGGCTGCTTTGCTCTCACCCGTGGCAATACGATCAAGCAACTGTAACATGTACCGATCTTGGGCTGCATTGGTAACTCGAGGTCTGCCTATACCAGGGCGGTCATTTGCTATACCTGTTTGGTTACGAATAGTTGCAAGCCACGATACGTTGCTAAGACTAACATTCAGACGTCTGGCAACAGAAGATTGGTAATCCCCAGCATGCATTCGTTCAATGGCGATATCCCTGTCTCAGAGTCAAGTGATTTGACCATGAAAGTCCTTCAAAATGTCAATTTCCGAAAGTAATCTGGATTCTTATTGGCAGACAATTGCAATGAATGTCTTCGCTGCACAATTTCAACTGGAAGGTGAGTTTTGTTGCGTTGTGGTGATGACTTTCTAATCCTTGTGAGAAATGTCATCAAAATCAACATTTTCAGGTAAAATCGAGTTTTTTGGTGCAGTTGTGTAAAATGATGTTACAACACCTTTGTTACATATTTGACGATTGTGTGAACACAATAGGTGATTAATAGATTTTAATACAATTTTGGGGGTGTTATATATATACCCAAACAGATCAACGAGGAGGGGACAACAGTTAGTGTCCACGTGAATGTCTACTTCATGTCTGATGTTTTGTGTCCGCATTCATATATTGTACCCGTAGAGTGAGTGGGGGCAGTGATTAGCTATGTTTAGACTACGGGTGTATTGCCGATTGCTGAAATGTACAAGAACCCTCCTCCCATGCAGAGAATAGAAAAACTAATGATTTTCTATGAAAATTACGCCCATGAAATTAAGTACACACTTGCTGACAAGAATGACTCAAGACAATGTCTTCCCTTTCGATAACCCTTTAATCATGCTCTATATATGTCATTATCACAGACCCGTGAAGGTCCCGTAGTAGAACAGGCCATCAGCAACCCATGCTTACCATATAGGCGACTGTGCTTGTCGTAAGAGGCGACTAACGGGATCGGGTGGTCAGAGTCGCTGACTTGGTTGACACATGTTCATGCTCATGTTGTTGATCACATGATTGTTTGGTCCGATGAACGGCATGATCTCAGTGCTTTAGGGAGACTTTGGTTTAGGGGACTAATGAAACATGCCAAAGCACTGACTGCCCTCTGCTGCCCAACCACTAACTGTTACAGTCGTCCAGGGCTTATCTACTGAACCACTGACAGAGGCGCAGCTTGCGATAAAGTCAAGACTTCGAAAACTGGTAGATATCCGGAACATCGCATCCAAAGTTCGTTTAACAAGCCCTACATCACTTTGGCAGCCATCATTGCTGCAGGTCTGAACGGTATTGAAACTGAAATGCCCAGCAGTAGATCAAGGGAGGAGAGGAATTTTGTTCTACGTCACACTCAGCAATATTCGAGCTATATGGCGGCGGTCTGTATATAATCGAGTATGGACAAGACAATCCTGTGATCAACAACATGAGCATCAATCTGAACGATTGGGAACCGATGACATGTGTCAACCAAGTCAGCGAGTCTGACCACCCGATCCCGTTAGTCGTCTCTTACGACAAGCACAGTCGCCTTTTATGGCAAGCATGGGTTGCTGATGGCCTATACAGAAGTCTGTTTGAATACCGTATGTCAGCAAGATTGAATCCCTCAACCTGCAAAAGGAAGCAGAACAGTTATAAAGGTATTGGGGATTTTTTTCGAGGAAAAGAACATCATCAAATATAGCATTTACAATCTTTTTAAGGCTCTAGAATTGTATATGTACACTAACAGGATGTATGAAAGGCATATTTTCATAAATTTGTCTGACAACAGTGTGTGTGTGTGTGTGGTGTGTGTGTGTGTCTGTGTGTGTCTGTGTGTGTCTGTGTGTGTCCATTTGTTCCTTAATGAAGCGGACGTACAAATTCATTATTTCCACACCACCTTCAAGGAAAAGTACCTAAGCGTATACAGGGCTATATTTCGTAAGGAGATTTTATGTCAACTACAGAATGGACTCCTAGACTCTGTGGTCGTCACTGTCGCTTTGAATTTTAACAGGAGTTTACCAGAATTATTTATTGTTCTTCGAAGCATAGTATCATCTCTATGTTATCTAAAGTAAGTCAACACTTTCGACATGCCACCGGCCAGTCGTCCACGTCAATATGAAAACTTTATGCATCCACGAAATCGATGCCAAATTCCCACATGAACACATGGGAAAACTAGAAACAACATAAGACCCATATCGCGCCTGTCCCTCTGAACATTCGACCCTGATGTTAAGTGACACGCCCAAATATATTTCCAAATCAGCGCCAGGCACGCCTAGCGTACGATTCACAGGACGCGACATGGTATATGATGATGGTCGCTCAACGGTTAATAGGCGTCCAAGAAAATGTTTTCAGAGAATGTCACCGACATTAGGTGCATGGTGCTTTGTATACAGCTCAGGTCAGAAACCAGTTGAAATTAAACAACGTTTGGCGTAGAGTCGTTGGACTGGGGACCATGCCGCTTCACAACGACGTACACGTAACACAAAAAGTCTCACCTCAGGCAAGTAAGGTTGTTAAAAATGCCTCTGGGTAAACGGGAAAAGAAATCGTGAAACTATTAATCTTCTAGCGCCTAACAGGCAGATTGGGTTGCAGATTATGGGTAGTAATGATCACATTGTTCGCTTTGAGTAAGATATCTAGCCTTAAAAAAGCTCGTTATTAATATCCTCATTAACATACTATCTATAAACGAAAACTATGGGAACAAAGTTAGGGATTGGGGTGGAAGGTCAGGGGATTAAAGCTCTATCCTCACCCCTTGAAAATTCCGTCCTGGATCAGCCTACCGTTTCTATCTAGTTATGAAGTGTGTAGATCTGCTCTCTTTTGCATGGCAGTTCATTAAAATACATACTGAATTATGTGTGAAATGCTGCAGAATTGACATGTTCCATGATACATGTCATTAGGCTGGGATTTCTACATGTTGAATAAATAAATTAGTGGAATGAAGATATTCTGCATGTTTAAACAGGGTGCCTCCGTCATCCGCATTCATTCTCTGTCTTCGTATGTCATGGTGGCAGTTACTGGATTGTTTGGACCACACTCGTCTGTTTACAAACAACATCGTACAGTTATAATACTGCATACTCTTGATATAGCCATTTACTGGACATTTCTTATGGATGTGGTAACGGTTTTCTCGCTTCTGTTTCACCTTTGTCCGTGTTCTTGAAAAGGAACCTATAAATTCAGGAAAACCACCCCCTAAAATGTAGTTAGACAAACAATCTGTACCATCTCTAATACTGATGTTATATATGTCCTACAGATACCATAATGCTGCTGTTGAAGATAAAGTGCACTTGGCTCAGAACCCAGGTGTTGAGTTTCTTGAACATGACGAAGGCATTTTCTCATATTGCAAATCACAAGCTTCGATGCAAGTTTGAAGCTTGTATGAAACGGCACAGGTGCATGTGTCATGAGGAGATAAAGAGAAAAAACTCACTGCATGTAGATAATCCCAATTAAAAGACGTTTATTTGTTTGTGTGTTTTAAAATTATTATAATTATACTTTCCATCAAAAGTTTAGATGCACTAGAGTAAATGTAGCCACTTACTTCAGGCAAATGTTCCAAACTATATTTTGCATAATATTCCATATTGTTTAAAGGTACGTATATACATGAACTCACGTTTGGTAAAAAAAATTAAAACGTTGAAAAGATTACTGTCATGAGATCAATAAATGATAAAATTAAGTGGGAATTGGCGAATTCTTAAACAGCTTTACAGCAAAACGCTGCTGTTCACATGCACGATATTGTCACATGTCTTTCAGCAATCCGATGCCTGGTCGTCGTGCGATAACAAACCGAGGCACCAAACCAAGAACAGCGGGGAGCGTGACGACAGCGTACTTGTGATTCAAACATGATATTTCAAAGGCGAGGTCCGCATATTTAGCATGCTTTTATTGGATTTTGCCAATGAGGTCGCTTATGATGTCTTACTGTGAGTTGTTGTAATGTTGATGTCTTTTCTGTTTATGCCATACACTGCAAAATGCCATGTCTATCGTGACGGTGGGGTGGTGGGTGGGGTATTTGTAGTGGTGGGGTGGCCTTGCGGTTAAAGTGTTTGCTCGTCCCTCCGAAGATCCGGGTTCGAGTTCCCTCTTGGGTACAATGTGTGCAGTCCATTTCTGGCCTATATCAGGGAGCAAGAGACGTAGGGTGCCGTCACTTAACGGCCGCCTGGGCGCTGACCATGCACGGCCCATTCCTATGTTGCACATCGACGTAAAGCTGGTTTCCAGGGCTATCTGGCGGTGTCATCAGAAATGACCTGCCGTCGACAGGTTCGACGTCGGGACGCTTTAAAGTCCGATGTAACTCGATTTTTGGCAGCTTTTCACGCTGCGGGTACTTGTCACGTTTCGTACATCGACCCCAGGGTTTTGATTTGACTCTGGATCGGAAGCCCTGTGTCTTGGCTTTCACGTCATGTGCGACACATGCGGGTGCAGTCATGTTTTCCCACCCTTAAAGCCACCCAAAGCTAAGCCCCGTGCGCGTAACGGAGGCCAAAACAGCTCAGATTTGATATCACCAGGGTTTGATCTATGCATCCTGCGTTCACTAATTGTCCCATCCCGGTAGAAAGAGACATACTGCACACATATCATACATGAAAATTCGGCCACGTGCATGAAGCACCTGGGGTTATCACGGGGTCGACATGGGGTGCCTGGTTGGGCGTCCACGCCCATTTTCCCATCTGTTATAGACCTGTAATTTTACCAAGACAAAAGCCTTACTCGGAGAGCATCTTTTAAACGTCACTCGAACGTTGAATATTCACATCCTATTGACAGGTTTCACATCGACGTGAAGCTGGTCCCCAGGGCTATCTGGTGGTAACATCAGAAGTGACAAATCTTTACCGGGTTCGACGCCGGGCCGCTTTTAAGCCCGATTTATGGCAATTTTTTCACGCTGTAGGTACTTGTCATGTTTCGTACATCGACCCCAGGGTTTTGTCTTCGACATGGGTCGGAAGCCCTGTGTCTTGACTTTCGCGTTATGTGCGACACGTGTGGCTGCCGTTATGTTTTCCCACCCTTAAAGCCACCCAAAGCCAAAGCCTGTGCGTGCGGCGGGATGCAAAACAGCTTATTTGATATCACGCGAGTGAGTGAGTGAGTGAGTGAGTGAGTGAGTGAGTGAGTGAGTGAGTGAGTGAGTGAGTGAGTGAGTGAGTGAGTGAGTGAGTGAGTGAGTGAGTGAGTGAGTGAGTGATTAAACATACCTACACATACACTTACGAATTGAAAGCCAGAACTGCCCATTAGCTTTTGGTGTCAGGTGTACGCCGTCCTTGGCTAGCAGCGCAGGTCCCATCCTCATGTGCTGGCTGTGTTCCCAAAGGGTGGCATCCAGACGGCGTCGCAACATCTTCTTCAAGCGCCGGTTCGCCTCCTCCACCTTCCGCTTGTAGGCAGAGACCGTCATGTTCCTTGGTTTTACCCTCGGAAACAGACTCCCTATCACCGCCCTGGAGCCTGGCCGTTTCCACCGAAGGTAGTCCAGAAGATCCAGCAGGTCTTCGACCAGGTCCCGAGGATCAGTAGAGGCCGACACGTCGTTCTCTCCCACTTGAAAGAACACAATGCCCTGAAAAGCTGCATCAAGGGCATCCACCTCAGCTTTCATCCGAGCGACGGTCGCCCCTCCGATCCCACGCACGGTAGTGAGGATGCCATGTGGAGGGGGACAGACTTGAACAAGTCGCCGCACGAAACTATGCCCCAGGATGGCAAAGTGCAGTGGCTTTGAAACAGGAGCTTCAAAAAGTGCGCAGGCCATGACTTGAATGAAGTTAGTCTTCAAAAACGATTTCTGACAATGAGTTGTGTCAAATAATATCAGCACAAGTGCCGTGATGCTCGTATCTGACTGCTAAGTATATATAGCCTGGGTCATTGATACGTATTTGTACTGAGCTCTGCATTGAACTCACGGGATCAATCGTTCATGGATTAAGACCTGTTGTTAGCTTAAGCCTGACACGACTCACTCATCTCGTTCAGTTATGGGATAAAACAACGAGTCAATGATTGGTGTTTTCAGTCGTAATTGCCGCCACTTTGGTTGACTTCTCACTCAGAAACTCACGGATTAGGCATTACCATCAAAGCATCAGAGCCAAGCTTGTGTGTCCCACCCCGACAAGTGCTTCTGCAAACATGACACCAGTCACGGCACAATTCCAGACAATGTAGTGATGTGATGTGATTGTGTTTGTCTTGTGTGAGGGTGACCTGTAGTAACGCTAAGAATCACAAAGGCAGTGTCTTCGCTTTCTCTCCAGCTGGAATTAAAGACAATACCAAGGCTACATTTCCATACAGCATCAAACAACTTCCATACAACATCAAACTATCGGGAGTACGGATCACACCAGCTGGAACTAAAGACAATACCAAGGCTACATTTCCATGCAACATCAAACTATCGGCAAACATGGAAACCCGGTACTATGCATCACACCAGCTGGAATTAAAGACAATGCCAAGGCTACATTTCCATACAACATCAAACAACTTCCATGCAACATCAAACTATCGGGAGTACGGATCACACCAGCTGGAACTAAAGACAATACCAAGGCTACATTTCCATGCAACATCAAACTATCGGCAAACATGGAAACCCGGCATTAAGCATCACACCAGCTGGAATTAAAGACAATGCCAAGGCTACATTTCCATACAACATCAAACAACTTCCATGCAACATCAAACTATCGGGAGTACGGATCACACCAGCTGGAACTAAAGACAATACCAAGGCTACATTTCCATGCAACATCAAACTATCGGCAAACATGGAAACCCGGCATTAAGCATCACACCACCTGGAATTAAAGACAATGCCAAGGCTACATTTCCATACAACATCAAACAACTTCCATGCAACATCAAACTATCGGGAGTACGGATCACACCAGCTGGAACTAAAGACAATACCAAGGCTACATTTCCATGCAACATCAAACTATCGGCAAACATGGAAACCCGGCATTAAGCATCACACCACCTGGAATTAAAGACAATGCCAAGGCTACATTTCCATGCAACATCAAACTATCGGCAAACATGGAAACCCGGTATTAAGCATCACACCAGCTGGAATTAAAGACAATTTTTCCGGGCCAGTTTGTAGGCATTGAAAATATGGCACCTTCACTCGGTAACATATTATCAATGCCTCGGCCGAACGACTGACTTTGTAGACCTTGATGCAAGTATACCATTTCACTTGGGTCAAGGGTTACATCATCTACCCTTTTCCACCTACTTTGTTTATTTCGCGCTTTTAGTTTTTTATTAGTGGTGTTAGGTGTTTTTGTTTTGAGTTGGTAATGTTTGAGTTTCGTAGTCACCTTCTCTCTCTCTCTTGGTAATTTTTTCACGTTAATTTAATGTTTTTGGTTTGGGGTTAAGTGGTTTAGGCGGTGTTACTTTTGTCCTTTTAGTCTGGCATTTATCTCCAGTTTTACGTTCTGTCATTGTCAGTGTTTATTATTCAGTTATACGCACCGCGGTATTCATGGTTTTAGCTTTAAATTTATGTCATTTAGGTTTGGGTTAGCGGATTAGTTTTAACATTGTCGGTATTGATGATTTTAGCTTTAAGGTTATGTCATTTAGGTTAATATATGGGTTAGTGATTTGGTGTAGAGAGAAGGACGTGGACTTTCCGTTTTAATTTTATGTTACTTTGATTGGAGGTTAATGGTTTGGATTAGAAGGGAACAGCGTTAGGTTGTTCTTTTAATTTAGCATGCACCATGATAACCATAGCTCACGAATTATTGAATACCCATACAATTGCCGTACATAATGGACAGATACCTCAAATATGTTAACACAAATGTATCATACAAATCATGAAACCTGGAAGGATACAACTTTCATTCCAAAGTCTGATTGCTGTGAAGGCACACTTGAGTCGACGTAGGAAGGAGGTCGTGGTTCTTCAAGTACTGTTGGCAGTTGAGCTGCTACACGTGAACAACACACACTACGCTTTACATCAACATGCATAACAAAACGTCAATGTCCGTCTGGCATGTCATGCCGTCGCATCTACCCATCAAGTAGATGTCTCACGTAGCTGTAGACACTACAGCAATAAACCGCTCATTTCCCATATGCCACACCTTAGGGAATCGCAAAGATTTGACACGGCAAATCATGAACAATTACCACCAAATCGACCTAGAGTCTCCTGTCAAGACTCGAACGGGTTTGCCTGCGCCAGCTACCGTTTCACCATCATCGACTCTCCTCTCGGGATCGTCCCCTCGCCTGCTATGCAACACCAGCATGTCGATCTGCTTCCGACACTATCACCCATCTCTAGGCAAAAGTCAGCAGAGTCTACACTTGCTCACGGGCAAATCAAGACTCGAACGGGTTTGCCTGCGCCAGCTACCGTTTTACCATCATCGCCTCTCGTCTCGAGGTCGCCCCCTCAACCTCTGTGCAACACCAGTGTTTTGCCTGCTTCGTGGCTGAGACATCGCCTGCTTCTAGGTAAAATCACCGGCGTATGCACTTGCTTGCGGGCGAATCAAGACTCGAACCGGTTCGCTGCGCCAGCTACCTTGTCACCATCATCGCTCATCCTCTCGGGATCATTCCTTCGCCTCCTATGCAACACCAGCATGTCGATCTGCTTCCGACACTATCACCCATCTCTAGGCAAAAGTCAGCAGAGTCTACACTTGCTCACGGGCAAATCAAGACTCGAACGGGTTTGCCTGCGCCAGCTACCGTTTCACCATCATCGACTCTCCTCTCGGGATCGTCCCCTCGCCTGCTATGCAACACCAGCATGTCGATCTGCTTCCGACACTATCACCCATCTCTAGGCAAAAGTCAGCAGAGTCTACACTTGCTCACGGGCAAATCAAGACTCGAACGGGTTTGCCTGCGCCAGCTACCGTTTTACCATCATCGCCTCTCGTCTCGAGGTCGCCCCCTCAACCTCTGTGCAACACCAGTGTTTTGCCTGCTTCGTGGCTGAGACATCGCCTGCTTCTAGGTAAAATCACCGGCGTATGCACTTGCTCGCGGGCGAATCAAGACTCGAACGGGTTTGCCTGCGCCAGCTACCGTTTCACCATCATCGACTCTCCTCTCGGGATCGTCCCCTCGCCTGCTATGCAACACCAGCATGTCGATCTGCTTCCGACACTATCACCCATCTCTAGGCAAAAGTCAGCAGAGTCTACACTTGCTCACGGGCAAATCAAGACTCGAACGGGTTTGCCTGCGCCAGCTACCGTTTCACCATCATCGACTCTCCTCTCGGGATCGTCCCCTCGCCTGCTATGCAACACCAGCCTGTCGATCTGCTTCCGACACTATCACCCATCTCTAGGCAAAAGTCAGCAGAGTCTACACTTGCTCACGGGCAAATCAAGACTCGAACGGGTTTGCCTGCGCCAGCTACCGTTTCACCATCATCGCCTCTCCTCTCGGGATCGTCCCCTCGCCTGCTATGCAACACCAGCATGTCGATCTGCTTCCGACACTATCACCCATCTCTAGGCAAAAGTCAGCAGAGTCTACACTTGCTCACGGGCAAATCAAGACTCGAACGGGTTTGCCTGCGCCAGCTACCGTTTTACCATCATCGCCTCTCGTCTCGAGGTCGCCCCCTCAACCTCTGTGCAACACCAGTGTTTTGCCTGCTTCGTGGCTGAGACATCGCCTGCTTCTAGGTAAAATCACCGGCGTATGCACTTGCTTGCGGGCGAATCAAGACTCGAACCGGTTCGCTGCGCCAGCTACCTTGTCACCATCATCGCTCATCCTCTCGGGATCATTCCCTCGCCTCCTATGCAACACCAGCATGTCGATCTGCTTCCGACACTATCACCCATCTCTAGGCAAAAGTCAGCAGAGTCTACACTTGCTCACGGGCAAATCAAGACTCGAACGGGTTTGCCTGCGCCAGCTACCGTTTTACCATCATCGCCTCTCGTCTCGAGGTCGCCCCCTCAACCTCTGTGCAACACCAGTGTTTTGCCTGCTTCGTGGCTGAGACATCGCCTGCTTCTAGGTAAAATCACCGGCGTATGCACTTGCTTGCGGGCGAATCAAGACTCGAACCGGTTCGCTGCGCCAGCTACCTTGTCACCATCATCGCTCATCCTCTCGGGATCATTCCTTCGCCTCCTATGCAACACCAGCATGTCGATCTGCTTCCGACACTATCACCCATCTCTAGGCAAAAGTCAGCAGAGTCTACACTTGCTCACGGGCAAATCAAGACTCGAACGGGTTTGCCTGCGCCAGCTACCGTTTCACCATCATCGACTCTCCTCTCGGGATCGTCCCCTCGCCTGCTATGCAACACCAGCATGTCGATCTGCTTCCGACACTATCACCCATCTCTAGGCAAAAGTCAGCAGAGTCTACACTTGCTCACGGGCAAATCAAGACTCGAACGGGTTTGCCTGCGCCAGCTACCGTTTTACCATCATCGCCTCTCGTCTCGAGGTCGCCCCCTCAACCTCTGTGCAACACCAGTGTTTTGCCTGCTTCGTGGCTGAGACATCGCCTGCTTCTAGGTAAAATCACCGGCGTATGCACTTGCTCGCGGGCGAATCAAGACTCGAACGGGTTTGCCTGCGCCAGCTACCGTTTCACCATCATCGACTCTCCTCTCGGGATCGTCCCCTCGCCTGCTATGCAACACCAGCATGTCGATCTGCTTCCGACACTATCACCCATCTCTAGGCAAAAGTCAGCAGAGTCTACACTTGCTCACGGGCAAATCAAGACTCGAACGGGTTTGCCTGCGCCAGCTACCGTTTCACCATCATCGACTCTCCTCTCGGGATCGTCCCCTCGCCTGCTATGCAACACCAGCCTGTCGATCTGCTTCCGACACTATCACCCATCTCTAGGCAAAAGTCAGCAGAGTCTACACTTGCTCACGGGCAAATCAAGACTCGAACGGGTTTGCCTGCGCCAGCTACCGTTTCACCATCATCGCCTCTCCTCTCGGGATCGTCCCCTCGCCTGCTATGCAACACCAGCATGTCGATCTGCTTCCGACACTATCACCCATCTCTAGGCAAAAGTCAGCAGAGTCTACACTTGCTCACGGGCAAATCAAGACTCGAACGGGTTTGCCTGCGCCAGCTACCGTTTTACCATCATCGCCTCTCGTCTCGAGGTCGCCCCCTCAACCTCTGTGCAACACCAGTGTTTTGCCTGCTTCGTGGCTGAGACATCGCCTGCTTCTAGGTAAAATCACCGGCGTATGCACTTGCTTGCGGGCGAATCAAGACTCGAACCGGTTCGCTGCGCCAGCTACCTTGTCACCATCATCGCTCATCCTCTCGGGATCATTCCCTCGCCTCCTATGCAACACCAGCATGTCGATCTGCTTCCGACACTATCACCCATCTCTAGGCAAAAGTCAGCAGAGTCTACACTTGCTCACGGGCAAATCAAGACTCGAACGGGTTTGCCTGCGCCAGCTACCGTTTCACCATCATCGACTCTCCTCTCGGGATCGTCCCCTCGCCTGCTATGCAACACCAGCATGTCGATCTGCTTCCGACACTATCACCCATCTCTAGGCAAAAGTCAGCAGAGTCTACACTTGCTCACGGGCAAATCAAGACTCGAACGGGTTTGCCTGCGCCAGCTACCGTTTTACCATCATCGCCTCTCGTCTCGAGGTCGCCCCCTCAACCTCTGTGCAACACCAGTGTTTTGCCTGCTTCGTGGCTGAGACATCGCCTGCTTCTAGGTAAAATCACCGGCGTATGCACTTGCTCGCGGGCGAATCAAGACTCGAACGGGTTTGCCTGCGCCAGCTACCGTTTCACCATCATCGACTCTCCTCTCGGGATCGTCCCCTCGCCTGCTATGCAACACCAGCATGTCGATCTGCTTCCGACACTATCACCCATCTCTAGGCAAAAGTCAGCAGAGTCTACACTTGCTCACGGGCAAATCAAGACTCGAACGGGTTTGCCTGCGCCAGCTACCGTTTCACCATCATCGACTCTCCTCTCGGGATCGTCCCCTCGCCTGCTATGCAACACCAGCATGTCGATCTGCTTCCGACACTATCACCCATCTCTAGGCAAAAGTCAGCAGAGTCTACACTTGCTCACGGGCAAATCAAGACCGAACGGGTTTGCCTGCGCCAGCTACCGTTTCACCATCATCGCCTCTCCTCTCGGGATCGTCCCCTCGCCTGCTATGCAACACCAGCCTGTCGATCTGCTTCCGACACTATCACCCATCTCTAGGCAAAAGTCAGCAGAGTCTACACTTGCTCACGGGCAAATCAAGACTCGAACGGGTTTGCCTGCGCCAGCTACCGTTTCACCATCATCGACTCTCCTCTCGGGATCGTCCCCTCGCCTGCTATGCAACACCAGCATGTCGATCTGCTTCCGACACTATCACCCATCTCTAGGCAAAAGTCAGCAGAGTCTACACTTGCTCACGGGCAAATCAAGACTCGAACGGGTTTGCCTGCGCCAGCTACCGTTTCACCATCATCGCCTCTCGTCTCGAGGTCGCCCCCTCAACCTCTGTGCAACACCAGTGTTTTGCCTGCTTCGTGGCTGAGACATCGCCTGCTTCTAGGTAAAATCACCGGCGTATGCACTTGCTTGCGGGCGAATCAAGACTCGAACCGGTTCGCTGCGCCAGCTACCCTGTCACCATCATCGCTCATCCTCTCGGGATCATTCCCTCGCCTCCTATGCAACACCAGCATGTCGATCTGCTTCCGACACTATCACCCATCTCTAGGCAAAAGTCAGCAGAGTCTACACTTGCTCACGGGCAAATCAAGACTCGAACGGGTTTGCCTGCGCCAGCTACCGTTTCACCATCATCGACTCTCCTCTCGGGATCGTCCCCTCGCCTGCTATGCAACACCAGCCTGTCGATCTGCTTCCGACACTATCACCCATCTCTAGGCAAAAGTCAGCAGAGTCTACACTTGCTCACGGGCAAATCAAGACTCGAACGGGTTTGCCTGCGCCAGCTACCGTTTTACCATCATCGCCTCTCGTCTCGAGGTCGCCCCCTCAACCTCTGTGCAACACCAGTGTTTTGCCTGCTTCGTGGCTGAGACATCGCCTGCTTCTAGGTAAAATCACCGGCGTATGCACTTGCTCGTGGGCGAATCAAGACTCGAACGGGTTTGCCTGCGCCAGCTACCGTTTCACCATCATCGACTCTCCTCTCGGGATCGTCCCCTCGCCTGCTATGCAACACCAGCATGTCGATCTGCTTCCGACACTATCACCCATCTCTAGGCAAAAGTCAGCAGAGTCTACACTTGCTCACGGGCAAATCAAGACTCGAACGGGTTTGCCTGCGCCAGCTACCGTTTCACCATCATCGACTCTCCTCTCGGGAGCGTCCCCTCGCCTGCTATGCAACACCAGCATGTCGATCTGCTTCCGACACTATCACCCATCTCTAGGCAAAAGTCAGCAGAGTCTACACTTGCTCACGGGCAAATCAAGACTCGAACGGGTTTGCCTGCGCCAGCTACCGTTTCACCATCATCGACTCTCCTCTCGGGATCGTCCCCTCGCCTGCTATGCAACACCAGCATATCGTTCTGCTTCTCGCAAACTCGCCATTGAGCCCCCTGTCAAGACTCGATAGTTTTCCGTTTTGCTACACCATGGCCGCTTATGGATCGAGCGTCTTCGGCAGAACGAATGATGAATAGTATGAACAACGTCGCGCGCCGTTGCTCACGCTACCCACCACGTCAACCAAGTGCTTGATCATGGTGGAGGTCGGAATTATCCCCCTATGCACAACCTTGATACTTTCCAACCTCCGTGGGCAGATGTAGAGGGCAGCGTCGCAATTTCCGCATCGCCGTTCCGTTCCCGTCCCGTCTACGTTCGTGCCCGGGGAACGTAGGCATTTTCCGAGCAGTGGCCAAGCTGGCTCGGGTTCCCCTTGTGTAGAAAAGTACGTAAATACGTTGGATAGTTAAACTTTCACCTGACGATAGTACACATTTTAAAAAGTTTAGATTTACTTTATTTGAAAAGATAGAGCAACGAAATTTTGCATGTACCTCCGCATGAAAAGAAGTTACATAGTATTTTTTAAAAAAGTACAGTAAAAAACGACTATTTTTTCGAACAAATTGTGCAATATACTTTACAATTTTCAGAATAGATGAAATCTGCTTACACCATTGTTGCCGTCACCAGAAGAGCTTTCTAATGATACCAAAAAATGTATGCTACAGACTAGAGTGCTGCAGTTAGAAGCAAAAAAGACGCAATAAGGCAACACGAGAGCAAATGCGCCATTGAAAGGCCGTAGACGCGAAAAGCGGCGGTATATACGGACGTGTGTAGCCTCTCCAAAAACCATTGTATATGTACATGTGATACGTCGTTAGAAGCAGATTTGAAAGGGCATTCATACGCATTATGGACATTTAGGAACGAGAAAACGATATAAAAACGAAATTAACTTCCGATTACCGATCCGTTGACACGGAAATAGCATGCGGCAGTACATGTGGACAGCTATACACAACATTGCAGACGTGCATGTTATACATCGCTAGAAACCCCATGGAAAGACCTTTCAAATGAATCATAGATATAAGAAATCCAATGAGGGATAACGAAATTAGGACGAAAGCCTACTTCCGCTACCGGCGCCGTTGGGACGGAACTAACATGCGGCATTACATACGGACAGCTATACACAACATTGCAGACGTACATGTTATACATCGCTAGAAACCCCATGGAAAGACCTTTCAAATGAATCATAGATATAAGAAATCCAATGAGGGATAACGAAATTAGAACGAAAGTCTACTTCCGCTACCGGCGCCTTTGCGACGGAACTAACATGCGGCATCAAATCTGGACAGCCTACTTCCGCTAACGGCGCCGTTGGGACGGAACTAACATGCGGCATTACATACGGACAGCTATACACAACATTGCAGACGTGCATGTCATACATCGCCAGAAACCCCATGAAGAGACCTTTCAAATGAATCATAGATATTAGAAATCCAATGAGGGATAACGAAATTAGAACGAAAGTCTACTTCCGCTACCGGCGCCGTTGCGACGGAACGGACAAGCGGCATTACCTACGGACATGCCTAGCATCTTTGCTCAACGTCGCACATGCACATGCCATACACCACCAGAAGCGAATTGAAATGCTCTTTCTAATGAATATAAGATACTGAAAGTCGCATCAGACATGTACACATGATTAACCAAGAAATAACGCACTGATGGTGTTGGCGACGCACGGGACACGCGGCATGACACGCAGACGTATGTAGCTTGCCATGCCAGTGCACATGGGCTTGCCGTACATCGTCTTGAAGCCCATTTGCATGGGCTTTCACATGCACTATAGATGTTAGGGATCTTCGAAAGGAGAGAGATATTATAAGGGGTTATTGGTGGGGTCGACATGAGTCGGCGGCGGAAGTCAAGCCGGATAGAAAAGCGGCACTATATGCAGACGGTTGCAGCTGTGCACAGCATTGCAGACGTGCATGTTATGCATCGCCAGAAACCCCATGAAGAGACCTTTCAAATGAATCATAGATATTAGAAATCCAATGAGGGATAACGAAATTAGAACGAAAGTCTACTTCCGCTACCGTCGCCGTTGCGACGGAACGGACAAGCGGCATTACCTACGGACATGCCTAGCATCTTTGCTCAACGTCGCACATGCACATGCCATACACCACCAGAAGCGAATTGAAATGCTCTTTCTAATGAATATAAGATACTGAAAGTCGCATCAGACATGTACACATGATTAACCAAGAAATAACGCACTGATGGTGTTGGCGACGCACGGGACACGCGGCATGACACGCAGACGTATGTAGCTTGCCATGCCAGTGCACATGGGCTTGTCGTACATCGTCTTGAAGCCCATTTGCATGGGCTTTCACATGCACTATAGATGTTAGGGATCTTCGAAAGGAGAGAGATATTATAAGGGGTTATTGGTGGGGTCGACATGAGTCGGCGGCGGAAGTCAAGCCGGATAGAAAAGCGGCACTATATGCAGACGGTTGCAGCTGTGCACAGCATTGCAGACGTGCATGTTATGCATCGCCAGAAACCCCATGAAGAGACCTTTCAAATGAATCATAGATATTAGAAATCCAATGAGGGATAACGAAATTAGAACGAAAGTCTACTTCCGCTACCGGCGCCGTTGCGACGGAACGGACAAGCGGCATTACCTACGGACATGCCTAGCATCTTTGCTCAACGTCGCACATGCACATGCCATACACCACCAGAAGCGAATTGAAATGCTCTTTCTAATGAATATAAGATACTGAAAGTCGCATCAGACATGTACACATGATTAACCAAGAAATAACGCACTGATGGTGTTGGCGACGCACGGGACACGCGGCATGACACGCAGGCGTATGTAGCTTGACATGCCAGTGCACATGGGCTTGTCGTACATCGTCTTGAAGCCCATTTGCATGGGCTTTCACATGCACTGTAGATGTTAGGGATCTTCGAAAGGAGAGAGATATTATAAGGGGTTACTGGTGGGGTCGACATGAGTCGGCGGCGGAAGTCAAGCCGGATAGAAAAGCGGCACTATATGCAGACGGTTGCAGCTGTGCACAGCATTGCAGACGTGCATGTTATGCATCGCCAGAAACCCCATGAAGAGACCTTTCAAATGAATCATAGATATTAGAAATCCAATGAGGGATAACGAAATTAGAACGAAAGTCTACTTCCGCTACCGTCGCCGTTGCGACGGAACGGACAAGCGGCATCACCTACGGACATGCCTAGCATCTTTGGTAGAAAGAAAATATAGCTGAAAAAGATATAGTATGTTAGATATATAAAGAATTGTATGTTTGAACCAAATATATCATGAAATAGACTTTTGCGAAACCACATGAACGAAACATTGCATTGCATTTGAAATTTGACTTATGTAGCGCAGAATGGATATAGAAAAATATATCTGAAAAAGACATAACACATTAGATACATAAAGAATTGTATAACTGAACCAAATACATTATGAGCTATTTGTGTTAACCAGCACTCACCACGTGGAGGTTGCTCATTTAAGAGTGCCATTTTTCTTGTCCTGCACCATTCCCACAACAGCAAGTTCGAACAGCGAACCCCTTTACTACTGCTGTATAAACCTAATGGGTCGAAACTGACATTAGGTTATGGAATTACAGGCTATAACCTACTACTTCTATCCTACGGTTTTGGTTTGATCTACTCTCTGGTCTAGTGTCATGTAGCTTTTCCTGCACCATTCCCACAACAGCAAGTTCGAACAGCGAACCCCTTTACTACTGCTGTATAAACCTAATGGGTCGAAACTGACATAAGGTTATGGAATTACAGGCTATAAGCTACTACTTCTATCCTACGGGTTTGGCTTTATCAACTTTCCGGTCTACTTTCACTTTCATCTACTTCTTTCTCACCTTTTGGGCTTTATGAGCTTGCCTTTTCCTTTGCTTTTCCCTTTTCCCTTCCCCCTACCTTCAAGGGGTTGGGTCTGGGGCTGGAGCTGGCTGGAGGAATCTGTTGGAACTGACGCCGATGCAGATTCCTCAGCGTTTGATGTACCCGCTGCTTGTTGGATAACATCTTGCACAAAAGCACACTCACTAGCAGCCTGTAAGGGAGTCTTCTTAGCGTAGTACCTACTGACAGTCTTTTGGCCATGTGCAAGATAGTCACTGGCCATCTTACGTTTTGCAGCGTCATCGGGATGCTGCCTTGCCACTTCAGTCTCCAAAGCTTTCCGAACATCCGTGGCCGTAAATGTCCTCCGTTCGTTTTCGAAGTTGGGTTTAAGGAAACCTCTTGTCGTCTGATAGCGGGCCAACTCGAGACACATATTCCCCACTTCAGTGCCGTCCACTCTCCTGAAGAAAGGCGATTTGTCCGGTAGAGCATCTTCAGGCATGTCACCACGTACATATTGACGGTAATCCCTGAACATGTCGTAATCCTCTTTGGACAAGCTTAGGGTGACCAGGAAGCTCATGGACGTCTTGTGGTCCATGAAAGAAAGTTGGTACCTCCCGGCAACACACCGTGCCTTATTGAAATCTGCCAACTTCATACACGACGGCACTGAAGGTCTTTGGGCATGTCCAAGTTGAATTATCCCACAAGACAAGTACCGCATCACCAGGCGCTGATCGTCCTCAGATGGAAGTTGATCTGCCTTGGCCCGGTCCAGGATGTCCCTCACCTCTTGTCTGGTTGCAGGATCGGTGTACCCCTTTTGAACAACGGAAATGGGCGGCGGTTGTTTGGTTTCATCTCTGAATTCTGTAACAGATTTACGGACCTCTTCGCGTTTATACTGGCTAGAGACACCTGTATATGAACAATGCGTAGCACTTGTAAACCTACGCAAATTATCGAAAACCCTTGGGGACATTTGAACGTACGTTTGGCAGTAGCTGAGAAAGGATTTGACAGCTGACATGTAATTTTTAATGCCACCTGCAGATACCCCATTTTGTGAAAGGACCGTGTTAAAATAATGAATTTCATCTACATGCTCAAATATATCAAAGTTGATACAAGCCATATTACTATTTGGGAAAACATGTTTTTGGATATAATAGAAAAACTTAGAAACGCGGCGACACGTGTCACCAGCATTACGCCCTGCTTTTTTAAGAATATTGGTTAAATATTGATAAAACCCTGAAAGTGTCGGCTCACTTTCAGGGAACCTATCGTATAAGCCAGTGTTTGTAAGATTAGCCCTGACTGTGTTTTGTTTGTAATTATACCGAGTACCACTTCTGGTAGACCCAGTTAAACCAGCACTGGTACTCGGCATTGGATTACTAGTTGAAGGAGAGGCTGCAGATGCGTCCTCTCCTTGAATTGTGTGGCCAAAGTGTTTAAGTACCCTGATGTAATCAGGGATTTGATTTTTGTTGACACTGTATGTGCCACAAAATGCCAGTAGAGCCGACATTGACACCAGCTGTGTAGCAGTATAGGACTCGCTACGGCGGCGATTTTGGGCGTGTATGGCGTGTAGACCAGGAGTAGAGCTACCAGGATAACATTGCTTTAAATGCGCGATGCCTTTGTAATATGTTTTACACTTTTGACAAACGACCGAAATGTTTGTGGAAGGCATACTTGATGATAGTGCTGGGACACTTACTTTCTGGGAATGATTGGTCTGGATGTCACAGTCTTGAACAAATTAAGAAATAAACTGCTTATACGATATGTCTATTTAGGGAATAAACCTAGTAATGTTGAGTATCAGTTTGATAAAGTGAGCAACGTAAATGACTGAAAAATGCAGAAATTAAGAACAAACGAGAAGAAATAAAAGTAAAGTTCCCTTGCCAATGGTGATTGCCAGCGCTGACTGGTAGTGATCCACTAAGACACTTGGTCTGTGATGATGAAATTGCAGTGACATGCATTCCCTTATATTACCATGTCGCGGTCAGACAACCAATGGGATGGTTTAGATGAAGTTCACGTGGCCAAGCCGGATGTTTCTACGGGGGAGGAGGAAACTGGAAATTGTCCATCTCCATTCCATGCGTGATGTCCATTTGGAGGGGCAAGAGCATGCCAAAAGGTGTGAATTGCACATGCCAAAGGAATTTTATACGCAAAGTTGAAGTCAGTGGGGCGACGAGGTTTAAAATCACAAAGTAGCGGCATGTCAAAAGGAAGTGACCCAAGCTGAGTGATTATAACCATAAGAGAGCAAGGCAGGTGACGAAATTACAATTGCTGATAAATAGCATCTCCAGGGTACGAAGATGTGAACACAGACGAGTGATATGCAGCTAATCACGTAGTAATTAAGTTTACAGGAAGGTAGAGAAGAACGTGTACTCGTAGTATATACAATCAGTCCATGCGGACAGATCTGAAAGAAGTTATGAAAATAATGATGATAAGGAGTTGCGAACGCAACTCAGTAACTAAGTGGCCAGACAGAGGCGGCCTTTGTGATAAGTTACAGTTGTCAGAGCATGGCGCCATCTTGTCTGTTTGATGCGCGTCGTTACATAAGGGAACGTTTATTCGAATGCACAGTATACCTTGGCACATCCACATTGTCAAGGTATTACCGACCCCTTTTACACCATTGGTTTCTGATGCTGAAGTAACAGCTGAGGAAAGATGCGCGCCAGATCCCCAATTCTACCAGCCACACGCACAAGTACAGTTACATAATGCCGCGCATTCCTTGATTAAAAGACGTTCCTTGAATGCATATTATAACCTGGCATAGACGCACTTTCAAGGGCTTTCAGGTGCGTTGAAACATTAAATGTTGGATGATTGATCGTGAAATTATAGGTGCCGTAACACTGACGGGAGACGTGCGCCAGACCCCCGACTTTATCCGCCATCAGCAGTTGCATAATGACGCGCATGGCTTGACTGTCTGAGGTGACACGAATATACGTCACACCTTGGCACAACCGCACTTTCAAGGGCATTCCGATGCATTTTAAATCTTTCATTTTGGATGAAGGATAATGAAATAATAGCTGGCGGAAGGTACGCGCCAGATCTCCGTTTTTACCTACCAGTCGCACAAGAACAGTTACGTAATGACGCGCATTGCCTGATTATCTAATGTTGCTCGAACGCCCGTTATAATTTGGCAGAGCCGCACTTTCAAGGGCTTTCAGATGCATGTTAAACATTACATTTTGGATGGTGGATCGTGAAATTATAGCTGCCGTAACACTGACGGGAGACGAGCGCCGGATCCCCGACTACTTTACCCGCCATTGGCGCAAATGCATTTACATAATGGCGCGCATTGCTTGACTCTCAGACGCGACTCGAATGCACATTACACCTTGGCAGAACCGCACTTTCAAGGGCTTTCCACCACCGTAAAAGTTTATATATTAAGACCACAGGCGTTGCTTCTATGGCTTTATTCCAGTTCGTTGCAACTTTAGCTCTGTCACGTATATTGATTCCTGTGTAGAGCGAATGTCTAATGTTGCACACCAGCATGTTGCACATTTCCAGAATCCCACATGAATCCCCTTGCAAATGCTTTGTAGTTGTAAATATTAACGACGCCGGTATAGCCGGTGAACAGATTTATGTAAATTCCGCCAATCTATATCACCTGCGGTATTTGTTGCATTTCGCACATGAATACCCATGTAGCTCCACCACTAAATGCGCAACGTGTGCGTTTTATACACTGTCTGACACACGCTTTAACTGGCTTTCAAACGCAGTATAGAAATGCATTTTCTAAGGTGAATCGTAAGAGTGGTTGCCATTAGATCATGACCGGACTATGGTGGCATGATGACTACTGTGATATAGAAGAATTGAAGTTCAACAAAATTACACAAACCATCATGTCGGAGATTCAATCTGGACTGGTTACCAGGGGCACCATTAGAATCACGTTTGCATTTTTGGAGAGAGCGTTGGATCGGGTTTCCAACCATGTATAACATGCATAGATATCACAAAGTAAAAGGCTTCCAAAATACAATGGCGCGAGCGACTTCCACCGGAGGCTGGGTGGAAGAAAAGTCTTCCACCGAGACTCCTGTGGAAGAAATTCAGAAGGCCTAAAATCACGGAAACCTTAATTGCTGGGCTATAAATTTGCCAAAAAAGAAACGGAAAAATTCTACGTGACGCGCAAGGGTCCCGCTATCCAATGACGTGCAGGATGCGCGTGTAAGGCGGCGAATGCAGCTCCCAAGGGAGCCGTGCTGCAATAGGTGATACAATCTGGGTGGTGTCTTTCCATCGTGTTATTGCTGAAATGAAACTCACTCACTCTTCTATAGACTGTGCAAGGAAAACCAGTGTTAGAGACGCGATGGTACATTTTTAATTGTACGAGGACACAATTAGTATTGATTTTTGAATGAAACACCACAGGACTGAACCAGTGAAATAACACCAGGGATTGGCGAATTTTTTATGAGCGTTCTGCCCTATCGCGCACTGGTCACAAAACTTGTCTAGGAATTTGAGACAGTGGGCTTTCCAAACGCCAAAGAGCAATACACCTTCCAGGTGACGCCGCTCCCACAGAAAGAGATAACATGAGGGTAGGCTTGGGCCAGTAGTACCAGAACACATGGCTAATGGCAAAGCTATCTCATGTGGCAACTGACAACGACTACAGTCTTAACAGGGATTGGCCCCATGTGCAAAAAACACATACAGTTTGTGGCATGTAAATTAGATTTAAACAAGAGCTCATCTTGGAATTATAACAGCTAAACGGTATCTGGTATGCTGGTTGCTAAACCTTGGTTTATCACGTTAAGATAAACCAAAACGGATTTTGAAAGCAAAGCAGTTTACCCTGAATTACATATCTGGGTCCCGATCCACAATGCATTCGTACGTTACGACCTCCATAGTTTATCATTGTTTGTGTAGCAGGGCATGGAGTCATCCCACAGATGACATCCTTACCTTGTCAGCTTGCTGACAGCTTTAACCTCTATGGTCATGTGGACAAGGCGTCCGACTCCGGAATAGAAGGTCTGTGGTTCGAATACCAGCACTCTGAAATTTTGTTGCCGCTACACGTAGGACTGTCGTAGCACTACGAACGTTTTGTGGATCAGGGTCCTGATGTGACTGTTTACAACATATATTGATTGATGGATAGATAGATACGAGTTTCCCTTTATTTGCATATCTGATGGTACATACATATATAGGCAGACAGACAAATAGATAGATGCTATTTTCCCCTTAATTACATACCTGACCTTACACTGGATATATAGATACATAGCAGTGTGACACCCACTTTCGGAGAGCGCAGCATGTAGTGAGAATTATTTGGTGGCGTGTGGTCCTGCACACAGAGCTCAGGTCACGAATCATTTGATGTAAAGCTCGGACAATCCGTGTTTGACAGCTTGGCTCCTTCGAGTTTCTAACTTTGTTCAAAATAACCTCTGTTCAACCAGCAAATAATGTGCACCCGGTTGAATAAAGGCATAACCTTCAAGCGTAGCTTGGGTTATCTGCGGGTAATAATAGTCTGTTAGCGCTTTATGCATGCTTTGTTGCGTGGAGATTAGTGCATTTTAAGACTTCTCAGATTAGAAATAGTATGCAGGAGAGAGGGTTCGAGTGATCCTTGTAGCGTCAGGCTGGTAAGGCCTATCATCAGCTCAGGGCCCTTGCCCTTTCTAGACGCAGCCCAGACAGCGAATGGGACTTCTCTCAGGCAGTGCTGCCAAGTCGGACCCAGCCAGAACATTCCAGAGAATATGTCCCCAACATTCCAGGCTTCTGCATTATCCAGAGTGTCAGAACCGTGTTCCCCTATAGGGAACCCAGGCTCACTCAAGAGATCAGGGCGTACCAAACCAAGGGCTCCGTGAACAATGGGGAGCCTGACGACAGTGCACTTGGGATGCAAGCGAGACGTTTCAAAGGCAAGGTACATAGCATGCTTTTGAATGCCCGAATCTTGCGAACCATGTTGTTGTCAAAAGGGACAAAAAATTCAAAGACATAAAAAAATTCATTGGCTTTATCAAAAAGGAAAAGATCAGGTTTGTTGACTACAATTCTTCTGAGACTGCATACGGGCCTATTCCAGAGACGTTTGAAAGCATCATTTTCCATGACTCCCAGGACACATTCAGGGTCGTAACATGGATGGACCTTGGAGTCAAAGTCATAGGCATGTGGGAAAAGCAGTCAGTCATGCCGCCATGTCTTTTAAGAGATGCGCTTTGCATGCACTAAGAAGGTTTTGGACAGTCTCTGTAAATTCATTGCATAGTCGAAATTTCATGGAAATCACATTTCTTGAGAATCACATTCAGGCGACTGCGAGTGGGAAGTGACTGGCCCTGAGCAGCAAAGCATCAGTTTCACATTTGAGACCAGCCGACTTCATCCAGGTAATGGATTGGTTGGATTGCTCTTCAATTCCACACACTACATGTACACACGATGCAGTGGCTTCACAGACGGCTTCTCCAAAAAGGACTGAGTCTGGACTTCACCTGGTTTACTCCCATCGTTGCATCGCCCAGCATAACATCACCGTCAACAAAATCCACCTCAAATTTCAAGTTCTGTCCAACAACCATGGTACACTTGAAGTAGCTATGGAATTCCTTACTTTCATCATGAGTCTTGACGTGCATTACCAGAGGATCATCCGATAAAGAAATATCTGCAAAAGTACACAATAAAATCCATCCATCATTAGTTACCTTGCCACGTTTAAAATGAAGTGTATTACATTTTACGAGTCCAAAAGTCATGCGAATATCATTAGAAAATGACTCGACAAGGAGACCCTGTTCTTTCAAATTGGTATCTCCTTTGGCAAGGAGCTCGATATCATGTTCACTAGATGAGTAAGAGGTGTTGGGAATCTGTGGTGAGTAGGCCCGGAGTGGTAACCGTCCTCCCTACTGAGCAGAAACCTCAAAGGATTTAAGAAGATAAAAAAAAGCGAAGGACTGATTAAACTTGTTTCGCCCTGTGTTGGCATAGCTCCAAGGAGTAGAGTTAAACACAGATCTTCCCATAGGTCTGTGAACATCCACTTGATCACAATGTCTGTTAAAAGGAGATCACGTTCATGTAACCTGATACATATGACTTAAAAACCTGTTTAACAATAACACTGGCACATGTGCCTCACTGGCATTCTAAGATGCTGTGGAAGATGATCCTATGTGTACGGGCCAAGAAACGTCAGCAAAGTCTCCATGAACTCTGTGCACACATCTAGACACACAACAGACCTTGGCAATAATAATCTGCTATGCAGTTGTCTTTCTGTTGTTAAAGCATCATGGTGGCATACACACTGCTTCTCCAGTGGGGTCCAAGATTTTTTATTAGCAATACGAGAAGAAAATACACTGCTATTTCGTTTCTGATTCTATGTTGTTTTGACAACTATTTCAGTAGAAGTAGATGACTAAAACTTAAAAATGATTGCACAGAAAAACAAAAATTCTGGTTATTTCAATTTTATGTCTATATTTGTAATATTCCCAGCGCTTTAAGATTAGAATTTTGTAGATCGGCAAAGATGATGTTTTAAACTTAACCTGACATATACTTCATTTTCATTACCGGCGACCTTTCAGTGTTGACACACACTAAAACAGGAATGTAAACAGGATAACATGTGTTTTGAATAACGATGCTTTTATGTCTGTTCAATATTTCTACACTTTGAAAAATTATCCCATGCCTTGTCATTCTCCTGCAAAACGCAGGTGCGTGTTGGGTTATTTGCTTTGAACAGTAGATTTAAAGCCTCTTTATATGACCACAACCTTAACAATTTATTAACGGAATAAGCAACCCATATTACCGTTTTATCTTTTCTTTTGAACATGACCTAGCGTACACCGCACCTAAGTCTGTAATCTGCCTGAACCATATGGTAATACTTTGACTTAGTTCTCTTGGATTTATAAAGAGGCCCATAAACACTGTCCACGTGATCAAGACACGCTCACTCCATATGACTTGCGTCCCTTCGTCTCCAAGATTCAACCCGATTATGTCCGTTCGTTTCAAAACACTACAGGAATGTTTGTTGGTTGTCAAAATCAACACACTGCATTTATTTGCTTCATTTCATGGATCTGTAAATTACGGCCATTGTCAAGGGAAGTTAAAATCCATTAGTTGTCAAAATCAACACACTGCATTTATTTGTTTCATTTCATGGATCTGTAAATTACGGCCATTGTCAAGGGAAGTTAAAATCCATTAGTTAAAACACACAGAATATTTCCACATTGACACTGAAAGACTGTTGCGCCTAGACTTCATTTAACTTAGGGAAGAAAGCAATCTCAAAACAGCCACTGAGCTATTGCTAAATTGATTGTGGTAATAGCCCTTGATACCAAAAGCACAATAAACAATGTAGCCCCATTGATAGTTCATAAATATGCTGTACAAATGTCAAGTGCGTAAAATATCGATTTTGACGAATTTAAATCAGGTGTATCTTAAGGCGCAGAATGTTATCGTAATAATCAGGTTCACAAAATAGGAAATGCCCACAGAATAAATTAGGACTGATCAGAGTTGATTAGATTCGCCCCTTTCCGTAACCTCCAAGAGGACTCACCCTCCTCTCTATGCTTGTTATGTGCGAACACATGTCAGAACCTGCGAAATGACAGCAAAAACATATTCCGACTACTCAAATCGTTAATGGCATTTTGTTATTGTTAAAAATCATGAAATATATATCTGGTCATATTGAAAGTACTGAGAACAGAATTGTGCTGTCTAATGTGATATGAATCATGCGAGTGGCGGTGAGAGAGGCCTCTTTCCACAGTGGATATTTGTTATATCTTTCATAGCAAGATACGAAAGATATGACAAGTAACTTCTGTGAAAAGAGAATGTGTGAGAGATTCAGATACACGAACGTGTGGTGTTGACATAACGACTCTGATATATTTCTGGACGATCTTGCAGGGTTGTGGTGGTGATGTACGGGTGATGAATCGAACAGAGTTATTGTTCCTGTTTGAAGTAGTTCTGGTGTTCCTACGCCAATATGAAATCCGTTCAGAGGGGCACGAGTAGCCATTCGGCTTGTCCCGGAATAACACGAGTTGGTCACGAATGGATTCATCTAAACCGACTTTCTGTCAAGGTGAACACATGCCTTGCGCAGTGTGGTATACACAGGAATAAAATACTTGATGTTAATTATTTTCCCTTTGACCAAACATTGATCTGCATTATTTTCGGCTTCACCCATCACCAATGGTCTCTAATTAGAGAATTTGATACAAACATTCCGTGACAACACGCCAGACCGAGTAGATATCTCTACTCTCATCCAAAGAACACCAGGACTGCTTACCACTGTGCTCCGTGAACCAATATAAAGCAACAGATGTGTCATCCTCGTCGTATATCATTGCAGGTGAATTGCGACAGGTCTCGTACCAAACTCAAGGCCAAAGTTTATCTTTAAGAACTTTGCTTGACGTTGGATGTGACTAACGAGATCAAGTTGTTAGGTCTGATACGGTGTCATCGTTATCCAAACTGCTTATAGCGATCTCTGGATCAATGTAGTTGATCACTGGATTGTCTTGTCCAAACACGACCATTTACAGACCGCGGTGACATAGCTGAAATATTACTAAATAGGGCGTTTAACTAACTCACATCACTCACTCACTTACTCACTCCTACAGTCCCTTCACTATTACCTATGGCATTCCCCTCACAAATTAAATCAAACCCAATAGAGATTGACTCGAGTGTAGCAAGGTAGGCAATATGATCTCGGGGAGGATGCCTTCATAAGTGGCTAGGCTCCTTCTTTGGAGGAATGGACCTGTTAACAGGAAATGCACATACATGAAGCCCATTCATACCTTTCCATCATATCTTTCACAAGGAATTAAAGGTTTCCAGTACTAAACTGACTAAAGGAACTTTCTGTTAATTACAATGCGGATCGTCTATTTATAGCCAAACGAGTACATTCTGGAAGTAACTGAATACTACAGGAAGTAACTTACAAAGTATCAGACTATAGACATTTCAATGTATACACATTTATATTAATTAAATAACACCTACTTCACACTGACACTTTAGTGAATTAAGAAAACGGAGCATTTTTGTATTGTAAGTGCTCTGTAGCAAAGCTTTTACTAACATTTTGCTTCCTGCTGTTTAGCATGATTTTTGTGGATACACACTGAACCGCAAAAAACACGTTGGTCACTTTTTGAAATCTGTAATCAGTTTAATTCAGACACATGTAAATAACATACTAATTGTCAAAAAGATTTCAAAAGTGACATGTTTCATCATCAATACGAATCAAACGAATTTCAGGCAATTACAACGACAGGTGGCGCCACAGTGCGATCCGAAAGTAAATAACCTGTATTGCCTCCTTGAGCGTTGACAACAGCGTTGCATCGTCTGTTCATGGAGTGGATGAGACGGCTGATGATGGTCATAAGAACTTGCGCCCAGACACGTTAATACGCCGGAAAGGTTAGCTGTAGTCGTCGGCCATGGTCACACAACATTGAGCCTCTCTGAATCTCGTCCCACAAGTGCTCTGTCGGGTTTAAGTCTAGACAGAGGCCAGGCCACTGAAGTGTTTGTATGCCGTGTTGAGGGAGAAAGTCTCTAGTTGCTCTAGCAGTATGCGGGCGCTCGTTGTCCTGCTGGAACACGTGGTTGCCATTGCTACCAAAATGTGGTACGAAGAAGACTCTCCGCGGGAAGAGGTAGAGGGCAGATGCTACTCATATAAATATATTTATCTAGCCTCATGTAAGAATGTCGAGTTTTGATTGGTCCACGTGACTCTGATAAAATACCATGCACATCCATCACGATCCGCCAGCGGGAGTATAAAAGTTGTGCACTCCCGCTGCGAAAGTCATACCACCCCGCTAAGCCTCGGTGTCGAGGGAAATACGGGGTTTTATCAGTCCCGAGTAAGGCTGTATACAACCTTTCGAGTCGGAGTCGAAGGGAATACAACCTAACGAGGGACTGATAAAACCCCGTGATAACTTATAACACACACACACACACACACACACACACACACTCTCTCTCTCTCTCTCTCTCTCTCTCTCTCTCTCTCACTCTCTCTCTCTCTCATATATATATATACACACACACATACACACACATATTTATATATATGCATACATATATACATATATATACACATATATACATACATATACACAACATGTTATATGTTGTGTTATAATTTCGGAAACTATTTCTACATGTTTCAATCCTGTATCTTCAGGGAGAAGTGATTTCAGTTTAACAGACTGTTATGACGTCAATTTTGTCTTGACAAACTGACTAACAACTGTATACAAATGTTGTGACGCGGCGTTGCCATGACGTCCCATTAGCGGCTTTTAACATTGACAGTAATACAATAGAAGCATAAGAAAAACAAGTATAATTCCATTACATTGCGTTACTGATTTAACGATGGACACAGTTCTTTATGAAAAAGTTCTCTTTAGCTTTACGCAGCATGGCATCAGCAGTATTCATCTTATAAGAAGGGGATATTTTAAATTTCATTTCCTTTCCTGCTGCGCATTTGTAGATGTGAGCGCTTAAGGGGATGCACCTGGTTTTGGAGTCCTTAATCTGCTGTTTATAGACGCGCATTCTGTCCCTCAAGCACTCCGTTTGTCCAATGTATTCTTCATGACATCCTTGGCATATAATAACATAAATAATATGTTTTGTGCGAAGCAGTCCATGTTAGAGCGTACCTGAAACATTTGTTTCCTGTTTTTGAATTTAATACATGAGCTTTCAAGTATATACTCACAAGTTCCACGATTTCCCCGTTTACATTTTGAGACAATGAAATCTGTAGGTTTAATACATGAGTCTTTTATGTTTACTTTTTTTCATAGTTACATTTGCCATAATTCGATTTATTTTAATATCAGCATTTAAGATTTGAACATTTTGTCTTATGATATGAAAAAGTTCCGGATTCCTGGGGTTTTGTGTTGACACATAGGCCAGCTTGTCAGCGTTATTTATTTGTTTATCACGAACTTTCAACAGTGATTTTCTATCTATGTTCGTTGCTTTCTTTATTCCATCTTCCACAAGTACAACTGGGTACCAACAGGACTGTAGGTGTGATTTTAATTCTTCAAGTCGTATATTCCTAATCGGTATTTGAGACACAATCATGCAGATACGTCTTGCTAAATTATATGGAATGCTTTTCTTTATATGACTAGGATGGCCAGATGAAAAATGTAGATATTGTTTAGTATCTTGAGGTTTATAATATATATCTGTTTCTAGGTCACGTCCACATACCTTTACCATGGTGTCTAAAATGGAATTTCAGAGTAATGTGAGATAGACATCTCACGAAGTCTGTCTATCCAGGTTTTGCTCAAGCACAGGCAAACTGTAGCGCAGATGGGGTTTCGCAGCATAGAGAATATGACAAGTTTTCTTATTGGCAACGTACTTCCCTCGCTTCGGGAAAAAAAATGTTTTTTGTGTCAAATATAAAAAATGGTAGCTGGGAGTAACTGATAATCAGAGGATCTTAGTGTTTGGCACCTATGAAAATTTGGTGAGACTGTGTAAAAGCGAAACTGTTTGCATGGATGGAACATTCAAGATCTGCCCGAGAATATTTTATCAGCTGTATATTATCCACTCCTTTGCATCCCATCACTTCCGGAGCTATTCTGCTTCTATTCTGCACGTATCATCGCCTTATTCTGCTGATCAAAAGAATGTGTGAAGAGTTGGGACTCAGCTTTTTACCCAAGACGATTACAGTGGACTTGGCAGTTGGCAGTTCACAACGTTGTTCGTACCCTTTTACCGTCATCTGAACTCAAAGCATGCCTTTTCCACTTTGGACAGGCACTTTGGAGAAAGCTGCAGGAATTGGGACTTTCATCAGAATACAAGAAATCAGAAGATGTTAAAAAATGGTTTCGAATGTATGTTGGACTTGCATTTCACAGGTTGCAATTGGGTTTGAAGCTGTATCATCATACATCCCAAGTAACCCACAGTGTGAACTGTTCCATTCCTACTTCAGAGACACCTGGATCTATGGCCATTTCCCGGCCCACATACGGAACCACTTCAGAAGTGTTGTACCCAGAACTAACAACTGTGAGGGGTACAACTCAAGACTGGCCAAGAGATCAGTTAAGTCACACCTAAGCTTTTTTGAATTATTGCTACTTTTTAAAGAAGAGCCCAACAAGGTGGCATACATACTGCAACTAGACAACGACCACCTTCCGTGTGGAAGATGAAAATTCTCAGCTGTACAAACTGGGACTTCAGTACATGTTATGCGACAGAGATATGATTTCGTATATCAATGGTTGTGGGTCAGTGTTGGCTGACGATGGCCCACTCAGTTACTCATTTAACAGACGATGGCCCACACAAGCACGAGCTTGTAAAAGGTGTGAACATTCGTGGCCCAGTCAGCCACGGCCCACTCCGGGCATAAACCAAAAGAAATACTGTATTGCCTAATTTTATCATGAACGTGTTGGAGTGTATTTGACTTATCTGTCGTTAGTATTGTTGGAATTTTTGTAACATTTATTCCGCATAAAAACACGTCTGGCGTGAATGGCGAATGAAGCAGGGGAGGTAACTGTACGTATTTCATATGGAATAATACCCTCCAGTTTCTTCACACCGTTGAACCGGAAGCTTGAAGAGGGAATGGAGGCGAAGAACGGTATGATATACCACGAGTGGCGCTTAAAATGTTCAATAAAAAACAATATTTCACGTGAGTAACTGTTCAGCATGGAGTTGGAAATGTGAGAGCACAATCCAGAGAAGAAATGCTTTGATGGTGGTGATATTTTATTTTGACATGAAAAATATTTTTCAAACCTAAGCGAGGAAAGTACATATCCAACCGTTGCTCGCTTCACTCGCACGTAACAAGACTGGTCATTTTCTCTATGCTGCGCAACCCATTACCGCTACAGTTTGCCTGTGGGTAGATCCTGGATCTGGGGACAGCTGCAAAGAGTTGCACTTGCCTCCGTGCCAAGGGGTTTGTTGGTTAGTTTCTTCATGGCGATCACAAATCATAGATGTTTGGGTGATGCTTTCTAACCAGTTTCTTGAATCCGTTGTGGAATCCATCCGTTGTGGAATCCCTCCAAGTGATTATTCGTTCTGGGGCCAGTATTTTCATGTTGGTCCCATGGACGAGGGAATCTTGCGTCGTTGTCTACCTATGTTGTGGTCATGTGGTCCTTGGAGGCAGCAGTACCCTCAACATCTGGAGACTCATTCATGGCATCCGTCCACGCATCCTGGACTTGATCCACACTGAGGAGGGGAAGAGAAGCAGCTCATCGGGCACGGGTGTTGAAGGCTGGGGTGTTCTTGTAGTCGTTGACAAGACCTTTCTCTGAAATCTGACGCCACATCGCTTGCGTGATATGTCACGGCCTTAATAAGGATTTCCAGCATCTCTGTGGTAGTGAAGATTAATATCCTGTTGTCCTCTGTGCCGTCTACCATCTGGAACTGTCGGCCACCAGTGGTCTCAGTCCAGAAACTTAAATATCAAACTGCATGTATGACTTTGATATGCTATGTGTATTTCAAGTAATCCCATTCTTTTTTCTCCATTCTTATATATTTCATTGAAATAATGCAGGGTAAGGTGTTTATATACCTGTGAGGTTGACGTCTGCACGTGTCTTCGGGATAAGATAACTTTAGCATGCTGACGATAGAGGCCAGAGCGAACCATGTAGAAGGAAGCGATAGCAAAGGCAGAAGTGTCTTCATCAAGGTTCAGGATCTCTTCATTGTAGATCTGTTGGACGGGCTGTATCTCCTCTCGGACACGCTGTCTCTGTCAAGTTGTGCTCTTTGACAGAAGATATGTGGTCGCCTATGGTACTGCATTTCGCCTTGCCTCTATCTGTGACCCACTTCCAGTGTGTGGCTGCTTGTCTCACAACATTCACACGATTCTTGTGTCCGTTATTACAGAACCCGGATTTTTCCTCTCTGCGACACAATGAACTATGTACGTTAGCCATTGCGACTATCGATGTTTTTCAAAAACTCCATATTTAGGGTTATAGAGTTACGTTTGTTTGAAAGAAACTAAACATATCAGTTGCAGAGAAGCGAGTATACCATGATAATTTAATCCGTTTCATTTTATTTGATCCCTGGTGTGACTTCATATATCTTCGTACTCCACTAAATATTCCTATAACAAGCCCTGATCAGGCGGTTTCATTATAACCGTGCGAGTGCATTTCTTCATCCCGATTGTAGGCGATTGCAGACCAAACCGTTTCCGTAGCCCTAAAGAAACAATTTTGCAGGTAATGACGGACAGTCTGCCGATTTCGCCTCAACGTTGACACAAGCAGTCTTCCACTGCAGTCGGATGTGCTCCCAGTGACTTGGACTCCTTGCTACAGGCGGTATATTGTTTGAACATGAACAGAAAAGAAATTATTTGCAACAAGTCTTGCCGTCTGACCAGCATTTAGTCTTCCTAAACCCTGGCCCCACTGTTCCATGGACAGTCATGGCATGTCGCTACTGACCAACTGTGAATGATGTAGCTCTTCTTATATGGATGTCACGAAACACGTCCAGCCAACGTACAAAAAGTCATAAAATAATCAACATTAAAATGAAACATACATGTAAAACATTTTGCGGTCAGTATATATAGACCTGGAACAAATTAAGCACCACCTGATAAAACCATGTGAGTAGAAAACTCATATTATTACAATTATCATGTTCATGTAACATTCAGGACACTGTGACAGGCACAATTTGAACATGTTTGCATGAAGAGAGTTGTTTTATACTGAGTGCACGTGCAATAAGACATGGATCTAATCTGAAAGTTGCAAGTTTGGTGATCATAACTTTGAAACTTTACGCGTTATAAAGCTTTCAGTAGGATTATGCCTTATCCTAGACGCACTGAAGAAGAAAGATAGTGTAATATTGGCATCGAGCGGGAATGCTGGTTTAACTTGTTAGGATATCGGTCGTCAACTTGGGTTACACCATACTATAATAAGCATATTGCAACGAAAGCATATTGCAACCAAAACAAACAGACTGACAGACCACAGGTAGCCTCAAAAGGGGATGATAATGTCCTGTTGAAACTTCTAACACTGAACCCCCTTTGCCTCAAGCACACGTTAGAGCCATGAGTTGAAGATGACCGAGAAGCAGTGAGAAATCGTCTGAAATCTGCTGCTTATCGGGCAAGAAAATATATAAGACGTCCTTTGCTAATCATCATGGTCAAAACTGATTGGTGTAATCTCAGATATCGACATAATTTTGGAACGAGAAGAAGGAACCAACGCTCTAACGAATTAAGTCGTATTCTGTTGCATGTTATGGATGGCAGCCTGGAGGACACCAAATACAGCATATGCTGTAAGGAACATCCAGGAAACAGTTCCATGTGGCGAAAGGTCTCTCATGGTATATTTTCCCAAATTTTGCGAATGCAGACACTCACGACTCAGGCTGATCTTGAATATTCCAGCGGCAATTAATTCTAACCGCATCAAAATCATGCAATGTCCATACCACTGCTATCATAATGCGTTTATGCCAACTGATCATTATAAAAACACAAATTTCTGTAAAATACACGGTACTAAATCTTAACAGAAACTGTGTAGTATAATTCCAACATCGCATCGTAAAACACCTTATTGAAACATAAGTTTTGTTTTATGCCGTACTCAACAATATTCCAGCTATATGCCGGCGGTCTGTAAATAATCGAATCTAAACCAGACAACCCAGTGATGAACTGCATGAGCATCGATTTGCGCAATCAAGTCTGACCACCCAATCCCGTTACTCGCCTCTTACGCGACAAGCATAGTCGCCTGTTGTGGCAGGCATAGGTTGCTGTAGGCCTATTCTACCCCGGGACCCTCACTGGCACTGAAGTATAACATCACATGTTTGTGTCAGATACAAAACATACGGGATGGCGCACGCTCACCTTTCGTTAACCTGGTACTATCGATGACGCGAAGTGATTCATAAACACCTGTTGAAGCTACGGTCATAAATGTACAACCGACTCCGCTTTCACCTAAGATTTCTTTAGTATAATAAAGGATTGTGTTGATTCTGTCCAATGGTATGGTAAATATCGATAAAGCAAGAAAACTGAAGCAAGCAAGCAAGATAAGATTGTAAAACCTTCCTACATTGAACAGAACAGCCAATGAAAAACTAGTAACCGCTATAAAAAGCCATTATCAATTCGAATTCGTCCAGGAACCAGGATTAACCCCTAGACATGGCCACATTCTGTCTCCTCGCATTCCTTGTTGCGGCAGGTGAGCTGGGCAAATGGTAATAAAAGTTAACGTAATGTTCACAAGTATTAGGAAAAAACTGACAAGAATGAAAGGTTCATAAGTTATATTTTAACGTATTTCTGGCTGTTAAAAGGAGGGATTCGAGTGAGACATTACTAATGAGACGGCGCTATGCTATATTTATTTGAATTCAGATGAAAGTAGTCAAATATGGAATCCGATTAAGATTAAACGAAAGCCACTTTATTGGTTTTTCTCAACAAATGCACACAGTGGGATCTGATGTCAGAACGTGTTTAGGTTCCGGGGCTTTTTCTGTTTTTATTGCCAAATATGTTGAGGATATGTTTGTAAATATAAATAGTCTCGATATCTTCCTTCGAGAATGATTAGAAAGTGTTTTGCCCGTAACTTTACATGAAGGTGGTCTGAGAATGGAGACCAGACAAGTGCGATAGTCGGTATCATCTATATCAACATGTGAGGGTAGTCTAGTCTCCAAGCTGTAGGTGTTTCGTTCACGTGGCATGCCCTTTTACATGTCACAATACGGCATTACAAAGCCCTTAACGTGTGTTTAAAGGCTTCAGAGATATCCTATTTCGTACTCACAGATGCAAAATCTACCGCCGTGTAATTTATTAAAACAGGGTCATGGATTATAGTACGTTGCTGCAAATCAATTCTCAACTGCCGATTACATTATAAACGTAGAATATTAATCCGTCTAGTGTTTTTATCATGCGACAAAACAATATACGTAGCTAAATAATGTTAATAACGGAACTGAGTCCAGGATTCCGACTTGTATAATACAAACAAAACGTATGGGAGCGCCCTAAACTTTTATAGTCATGTGTAAAGTTAACTAAAACGTGGTGGTCATTCATACTCTAAGGTAAATGCAACTTTGTGTGATGCAACTGATTAGATATTCGTTGAGTTTGAGTGAAATGAAACATTGTCAGAAACAGCGAAAAACAAGGGTGCTGAAACACACCAGCACCATGTTTGAATCAAGCGCCCAAATAGAACATGTTAGAGCATGTCGCCGACAGACTTTCCATGTAGCTAGTGACAATGTGTCCTGTAAAAGAAGCTACAGGCAGTTTTGAAGCCTTCTTACCGTTCCACAATGCAGACCATTAAGCGCCCACGACAGAAGTAGTGTCACGGCAAGGTCACAGGATGGTAAATCCATAAGAAATGTTGCTCGCCGACTTTATGTGTTTCCCTCATTCACAGACTTAAAGACAGGTTCCAGACTATTGGTAGACTACAGGACAGACCTGCTCTGGAAGACCAAGAAAAACATCAAGAGCAGATGATGTGTTATGTTACAAACCTTTTGGTACCGATTCACAACTGCCAGTTCCCAGTTGCCACAAGCTGCATAAGACGTTTCTCTTCCACATGAAATGCCAGTTCAGGTCTTCAGCCCAATCAGCACCTGCTTTGAAGATTACTTCCACTGGACAGACCTGGACTGGCATCCCGCACTTATAAATGATAACTCTAGATGCTGTCTGCACGGCCTTGAAAGCCCAAATATGTCAAGAGAAAAATTATGATTTCAAATGTAACGGAATATGAGTGCGATGGAGGAGGTTCAATTCTAATTTGAGTGGAATCAGCAGAGCTGGCGGATCTGATCTGCTTGTCATTGGCTATTGTCAGCATGTAGTGGTTAACTCAGTTCCCTGACCTGCCATGCAAAACACATGCTGAAAGAACTACAGATCATTCTTTCACCACTCCTTGTTCTTCCGGCATGTCCAGGGCAACTATCTTCTCTTGGTAACCATCCAGTCCATGTGACTACCATGGCTAGGTGTTATCGCACAACGTGGTTCCTGACTTGTTTTTAACAATGAATGGTTCTCGTGGTGCTTTTAATTTCCAGGGGTCAGATACAGATTGGCGATCTGAGTACTTCCTGGTTCCATAATGTATGTTAATAACGTGTGATCTTTCGTTCATGTCATCTCCTTGGCTATTTCAAGAGATGCACAATGTTAAGTGATTGTTCTACGGCTACACTGAGTGGCGAATATCATGAACCTTTGACCGTAATATTGCCAATGGGATGGGAGATTTTAACACACTCTCCACTCTTGAAACTATTTAGCTTGATGACATTCTGTAAACACACATTTCACACAAACATCCATATAGAATCATTTCTAGTCATGGTGGTTATGCAGAAATCATTGTTGTGACGATTATTGTTATTTTACAACGTGAACTTTGATATGTTAACATTTGCGTCGTATATGTTATAACGTAGTTCTAGATATGTTTGTTCATTACAAGGTGAAATATAATGTCATCACAAGTGTATGCGTTACAACCACTGAACTCATACTTCTATGTTACCTTTACAGTATCTGCCGCACCCTCCACATTGGACATTACCCCCGGTTGTGGGGGTAACCTCGTGGGCTACAAGTACCCCGACAAATACATTGTAGGGGGTGAAGAGGCTGCTGCTCACGCTTACCCATGGATGGTAAGTGTTAAAATGACAAACATAAAGCAAGAAGTTGGCCACTACCATTTGCGTGTCTCAAATCAGACTCGGAGATTTAACCAAGTTATGATTACATTAACAAGCACTGGGAGGGAGGTTTGGACAAATTATCGCCCTTGCGACCTGCCTGAAATCGATTTTTGAAACTCCATGCAAGTAGCTTCCACACAGAGAACACTTGCCATATATAACTGCTCCGTACATGGAAATATGTCGCACTCGGTGTTGTCAATGTTTACAAAACGGGTTCAGTCACAAGTTGAGTTACTGGATATTCGTAAAGAGCGCTCCGAGGAACATAATTCTTTAGGGGTCGCTTGAAAGAAAGTTCGGCTGGAAGATTACTCGAAAGTCTACGTTATGCAACCCTGGATTAATTCATTCAAACCTAAACAACTGCAGTTAACAAACATTAAATGGTCTGTGCCTGATAACAGAGAAATCAGATTCATCAGATCCAGGCACGTAAAGAGGACATAACTTTGATTAGGGAATATTGATGCCGAGAGATGCAAAGGATCCTTGGCAATAAACTCTGTGTTTGTCTTGCAGACTGCCATGTACTATCGCGGATCCTTCCGATGTGGCGGTTCCCTCATCATGGGAAATAACGGAAGGAGTTACATCCTCACAGCAGCTCACTGCACAGTGTAAGGAGCCGTGGAAGAGCTCAGCGGGGAATGATCCGAGTGTTAAATATTATTCCTGATGTTAACAAAGCGCCATCTATGTATCGGGGCATTACACACGTGGGGAGAGTTACATGTGAAGTGGTAGTACCAGTAGTGGTATGACCATGTGACATGTCAGAGGCCTGGGAAATATGCATTGGCATGCAAAGGGGATAAAGTGATCAGATACGGTGTACATTGGCGTTCAAGTACCAACTATAGATGTTTAAGAATTGTTGCTGTGGAACTGAAGGATACTTTTCCTGAAATCGAGAAAGAATGTCCTGAAGAAGAGGAAGATCGCCCGTAATACTTTGCATCTACATTTATCATGTAGTTTCGGAAAGGCAGGACCAGATGGGCTTATCACTAAGTCACTAAGAAGCATGATATTTGTTTTGATATGTCTGCAGGAACACCAACGCCAACCAGTGGGAAATGCGTCTTGGTCGCCATGACCTTGCTGCCGATGAGACCAACGAACGTCAGCACATCGGTGTTGATCAGGTCATCAATAACCCTTCCTACAGTTCAAGCACCTATAACTGGGATATTTCCCTGTTGAGGTTGGCCAAAAACCCGAATATAACACCATACGTGAGGCCTGGATGTTTCCCTATTGGTGACATTACCGCTGGGGAAAATTCTTTCGTCAGCGGCTGGGGCGCTCTCACAGAGGGTAGGTTATCGGTTCCACATATATGACAGATGATTGTTGTGAATGTAGCTACGTCATCTACGTCGGGTGGGGATTTGCACGCTTCATTATCATCCGAGTTCAATGGTCTGTAACAAAATCTCAGGACTAAGACACCCCTGCACACCCACCCTGTACATACAGTTCACTTACACAGCTTACGTGTTTCTCCAGGCGGTTCCTCACCAGACAAGCTTCAGGTTGTAAATAAACCTATCCTCAGCCACCAAACCTGCAGAAACCAGCTTGGAGCCAACAGTTACTTCGAGACCAACATGCTGTGCGCCGGTGTTGAGGCCGGCGGCCTTGATGCCTGTCAGGTAACACTGTAGACCAGTTCTTGAACAATGACAGTTACTGTGAATACCAGTTCTTAAACAAAAAAAAACAGTGTATGTGTGGACAATCAGTTTACTTGAATCCCATGGTCCCTAGTGTGGCGATCTACCTTCAGCTTTTGACAATGCATAGCCCATTTTTATATTGTATTATCCTTTGTAGTTAAACTGTTTTAGATCTAATTACTAGTTTTACATTCTTCTCTGTGGTATTCTAGTTAGTTTTACTCTCCTTCGTTGACAGGCTCTTACAATTTGAAATTAATTAATATGTATTTTTGTAATTAATCGTTCTCATCACAATATGGCTGAAATATTGCCGATGTGATGATAAATTTGTTAATATGTTTAACGGTCCATTGAATCGCCATGAGTTTGGATGCCGATGTTCCTGAAACTCAAGTCGGTACATATATACACACAGCTTGTTTTGTTGCACAGGGAGACAGCGGCGGTCCTCTGATGGCGATCCGTGGAGGAAGAGTCGAGATTGTTGGTGAGTGAGAGTTGGCCTTCCATTGACCTTTGTTGAATATGATATCTATTTCTATAAAACTGACCCAGTACAGCGGCCCAAGAATGTTTAGAAGCTTAGTCACAATAGTGTTTATAAAAGCAGAAATGGTAAGAGTGGGAGAAGAGGGGAATGGGCTACCTCGGGATTATATTTGCGAACTTATTATTTACTTAAAAATATTAGCCTAGTCGCCACCCACTAGTAGGCATCCTCCCCCCCCACCAAGCCAGAATTCCGTCCCAATACTTTAACCAAATATCACTATTTACCAACTCGAAATGTCTTGTTTTGAATGGAACTGTGGCCCGTACAATGTTGCGTGGACGAATCTGGTCCTGAACAATGTCCACGTCTCCTCCAGGTATCGTGAGCTGGGGCTACGGTTGTGCCAGACCTGGGCTTCCAGGTGTGTATTCCAGCGCAGTCAAGTCAAAGGCCTGGGTGAACAGCTACATCAACAACTAGAGCCCCACCATTGTCAAAGATAATAAAATATCAGCTTCATTTAACCAATAGTTGTTCTTGATTGTTGTGTGTACCCGGAAGTTATGCATATACAAGACCAAGGGTATAAGTCGCCGTATGTGCTTACTGGAGATTGAATAGTAGAAGTGTTTATGATTCACGCCGCGGTTAACAAAGTTACACCATTATTATAAAAAGAAAAACCTGCAAAACTCATACCATAGCCAAAACAGATAACTGCTTGAAACATTATCGAGTGTACAATTCCGACTCTATCATAAGCAAGTTTTCAGGAAATAACTATCAAGTAGTGATTGGTGTTAACAGGTTTCGCCAAAAAAATGAGTGCACTAACTGGTGCCCCATCTGTGACAAGCGTGACAAACACATGCACATGCAAGTCAAGTCAAGTTTTAAGTGGGCCTTGAATGCTGTAGCCTAAATGAAGGATATTTAGCAAGAGTTCCAAGACACTCTTGAAATCTGTGTAAAGAGTATGTTGAATATTCTGTTTGGTTATATCAACGATGCAAATACACAACATTCACTATTCTCTCATATTCTAACACTCAGTGTGGCTTCAGGTGCGACACTCGCTGAGACAGCTACTCACCAATACATACACATGGAACGTAATTAAGCACCTCTAATTTATGACAGCGATGTGAGCAGACAGGTGTCAGGTCTTTCATGCGTCTAGAAGGGCAGTAATGTCTGCTTATCGGATGAAAGATTGAACAACTGAGTACAAAAACAACAAGTGTAGGCGATATGTTAATTTGCCTGCTCTTCGAAATGCCTACACCGAAGTGGAAACGCAGTTCATTAAAAAAGTATTGTCCTGGAACGACACATGTTGACTGCCGGATTTGTATAAGCCGTGTCTGAATAGGAATCTGGAAATCAACCGAAGTGTCTGACGTCTGTATCTCGTGTATCCTCCACTTGCCTTGATGACAGCCTCCATCCTTCTCATGCCATCACAACCTGCGGATAACTCCCGAGGTAACTTCCGCCACTCCTCATGCAATGTTGTCTCCAATACACGTATATTTTATACATGAGCCCAAGGGAGACTCTCACTAGCATTAGTCCACAGCAGTCCTCCTCAAGCAATGTTGTCTCCAACACATGTATATTTTATACATGAGCCCAAGGGAGACTCTCACTAGCTATATAGCATTAGTCCACAGCAGTCCTCCTCAAGCAATGTTGTCTCCAATACACGCATATTTTATACATGAGCCCAAGGGAGACTCTCACTAGCTATATAGCATTAGTCCACAGCAGTCCTCCTCAAGCAATGTTGTCTCCAATACACGTATATTTTATACATGAGCCCAAGGGAGACTCTCACTAGCATTAGTCCACAGCAGTCCTCCTCAAGCAATGTTGTCTCCAATACACGCATATTTTATACATGAGCCCAAGGGAGACTCTCACTAGCATTAGTCCACAGCAGTCCTCCTCAAGCAATGTTGTCTCCAATACACGCATATTTTATACATGAGCCCAAGGGAGACTCTCACTAGCTATATAGCATTAGTCCACAGCAGTCCTCCTCAAGCAATGTTGTCTCCAATACACGCATATTTTATACATGAGCCCAAGGGAGACTCTCACTAGCATTAGTCCACAGCAGTCCTCCTCAAGCAATGTTGTCTCCAATACACGCATATTTTATACATGAGCCCAAGGGAGACTCTCACTAGCTATATAGCATTAGTCCACAGCAGTCCTCCTCAAGCAATGTTGTCTCCAATACACGTATATTTTATACATGAGCCCAAGGGAGACTCTCACTAGCATTAGTCCACAGCAGTCCTCCTCAAGCAATGTTGTCTCCAATACACGCATATTTTATACATGAGCCCAAGGGAGACTCTCACTAGCATTAGTCCACAGCAGTCCTCCTCAAGCAATGTTGTCTCCAATACACGCATATTTTATACATGAGCCCAAGGGAGACTCTCACTAGCTATATAGCATTAGTCCACAGCAGTCCTCCTCAAGCAATGTTGTCTCCAATACACGCATATTTTATACATGAGCCCAAGGGAGACTCTCACTAGCTATATAGCATTAGTCCACAGCAGTCCTCCTCAAGCAATGTTGTCTCCAATACACGCATATTTTATACATGAGCCCAAGGGAGACTCTCACTAGCTATATAGCATTAGTCCACAGCAGTCCTCCTCAAGCAATGTTGTCTGCAATACATGTATATTTTATACATGAGCCCAAGGGAGACTCTCACTAGCTATATAGCATTAGTCCACAGCAGTCCTCCTCAAGCAATGTTGTCTCCAATACACGCATATTTTATACATGAGCCCAAGGGAGACTCTCACTAGCTATATAGCATTAGTCCACAGCAGTCCTCCTCAAGCAATGTTGTCTCCAATACACGTATATTTTATACATGAGCCCAAGGGAGACTCTCACTAGCATTAGTCCATAGCAGTCCTCCTCAAGCAATGTTGTCTCCAATACATGTATATTTTATACATGAGCCCAAGGGAGACTCTCACTAGCATTAGTCCACAGCAAGTCCTCCTCAAGCAATGTTGTCTCCAATACACGCATATTTTATACATGAGCCCAAGGGAGACTCTCACTAGCATTAGTCCACAGCAGTCCTCCTCAAGCAATGTTGTCTCCAATACATGTATATTTTATACATGAGCCCAAGGGAGACTCTCACTAGCATTAGTCCACAGCAAGTCCTCCTCAAGCAATGTTGTCTCCAATACACGCATATTTTATACATGAGCCCAAGGGAGACTCTCACTAGCTATATAGCATTAGTCCACAGCAGTCCTCCTCAAGCAATGTTGTCTCCAATACACGCATATTTTATACATGAGCCCAAGGGAGACTCTCACTAGCATTAGTCCACAGCAGTCCTCCTCAAGCAATGTTGTCTCCAATACACGCATATTTTATACATGAGCCCAAGGGAGACTCTCACTAGCATTAGTCCACAGCAGTCCTCCTCAAGCAATGTTGTCTCCAATACACGCATATTTTATACATGAGCCCAAGGGAGACTCTCACTAGCATTAGTCCACAGCAGTCCTCCTCAAGCAATGTTGTCTCCAATACACGTATATTTTATACATGAGCCCAAGGGAGACTCTCACTAGCTATATAGCATTAGTCCACAGCAGTCCTCCTCAAGCAATGTTGTCTCCAATACACGCATATTTTATACATGAGCCCAAGGGAGACTCTCACTAGCTATATAGCATTAGTCCCAGCAGTCCTCCTCAAGCAATGTTGTCTCCAATACACGCATATTTTGTACATGAGCCCAAGGGAGACTCTCACTAGCATTAGTCCACAGCAGTCCTCCTCAAGCAATGTTGTCTCCAATACATGTATATTTTATACATGAGCCTAAGGGAGACTCTCACCAGCATTAGTCCACAGCAGTCTCCCACAGCACGGGAGCGATGTGGCCCACCTTTGTGATCAATGAATATGGGGTGAGTGGCCAATGAGACGATTATCAAATGAGAAAAATAAACTTTATAAACCCTTGATGTGGTGCTGGATGTTCCTCGACAGGTAGTCAGTGTTAACTCTCACTGAGTGTGAGCGTTTAGTTTTGTCTGTTTATAGTAATAATCCAAATAGCTTATGTACATACCAAGGAGATTGTATTCTAAGTTGGAGAACTTGAAACAAGCAAAAAGGAGCAATATCCCACTGATATTACGGGGGGACACACATTGAACCCATTTCGGGTATCGAACCCGGTCTTACCAGCGAACACATTAACTACTAGGCTACCCCACCGTTCCTCCAAAATCTCAGACGATCACCCGTCGCATGTAGCAGTAACCTGATTTTGTCTGACCAATGGATCCAGTTTCATCAAACGCCTGATGACCATTCTTTGTCCCGTTCCACGAATCGATCGTTAACTCCCATACTTTAACGTAGACTTACATAGTGTTACGATCAATTTATGGAACAGGGCATAGATTTGCGTAGGTATCTTAGCACTAAGATTAATCGTAAGTGCCATACATTAACATTAACTTACGGCTATCGTATCGCTATGAAAGCTTCGAAAATCTAGGCCCAGACTTAAGCATCGCAAAACAAAACCCATGAGACGGTTACGTGCGGTCTTGGTTAACCTCTTGGGTCCACAGAGTAGCTACAAACGTATGTTCGTGGCGAAGGGTTCATGTCGCATATAACGGTCTAGACTGCGATCTTCTGTTGGAGTAGTTGCAGTGGATTCGTCGATCCTTGACAGCGCCTGTTTGTTTGTATTGTCTATTGCCCAAACGAATGAATTTTCAATTCTCTCACAAACCACGCCATGGTATTTACTATGGCAACACAGAAAGAGATTCTTGATGCAGCCATTATAAAGCCAGTGACTTGGAGCATCTCAGACGAGATTTAACACTGTCTTAAATGAACCCACCTAATTTTCGCTCTTCCAAAGTCCATGTCCCTTAAACAGAATGTCGGGTTTCTGTAACTCACTGCTTCTGTAACACTGTTTCACCTGAAACTGTGAAGACCATATTCAAAAGGATGACTGACGAAAGGTGTTAAAATCAAGCGAAATAATTCATGTGTAAGTCGAAGGTCTGATTTCCTTCCTTTGGACATGTATGCTATTAGCGGTTGAAACACATTCCTGCTAAACCTCTGGAATTTCGGCCTACTTTAAATAATGTTTATGTATATCTTAACATAACTGAGAATAGTGAACACCTATGATACTCAGAGTATTATCAGTTGAGTTGTCCAGCCCAGTGAGAGTGAGTGGGGGAGTTTAGTTTTAGCTATATGGCGGTGGTCCGTAAATAATCGAGTTTGGAACACACAATCCAGTGGTCAACAGTATGAACATCAATCTATGCAATTGAGATGCGATGTCATGTGTCAACGAAATCAGGAAACCTGAATGACCGATCCCGTGGCCTCTCAAGACAAACATGGGTCACTGAAGATCAATTCTAACGCCGGGTGATTCCACAATGACGACCCCGGATTGAATATTGCGCGAACAAGAGATTGTCAAGGACGGCTGAAAGTGAGTGTATACGGTTTTACACACGTTTTAGCAATATTTCAGCAATATCACGGGGAGGGGGACATCCGACATAATAATGCAGCATTTTACAAAATTGTTTCCTCATGCGATGTCTCCATTTTAAAAAGATTATCACTTTATATCCATCATGCTATTATGTTAAGAACACAAATGTTATCCTCCTAAAAGCAAAACTTCTTTGTAATCGCTGTATAGGGGCCGGTGGCCTTACATACTAATAAGCATATTTTGACTTTGACATCATGAGTGCCCTGTGATAATCATGGCTATATCTAGGTCGCTTGGTTATAAGAAACCGCTCAGCTAACAAAGATGAAATTAGCATGCAGTAGGCGTTCAAAATGGCAGGATGTTGCAACGCAGAATCCTGGAGATTAATATGAAGCTTTGTGTTGATGCTGTTGGTAACCGTCAGCTTACACTGGCAGGCAGCAGGTCAGGGCATGTAGACAAGGCACACAACAATATGGGAATGGTCACCTGGACGTCAGGAGAAAGACGACAGTAGGTCTCGTTCCACAGGTCGCCACGGCAATGGAAATCCATCGCCTGTTTCTGTTGACAGACCACGTGACCAACCACTGTCAAAGGAGTGCCCAGGTATCGTACAAAAGAGGCCACATTCCTGACCAATTCGTTTTATTCGGAGGCAAGCCGAATAGCGATCTCAACATCTCGCGGATACAATATACACAACTTTTCTACTCTCTGGGAAGTTCTTCCGAGACCTGTTTTCAAATCGTTCGATTTTATACCCTGATTGTATGAAGTCATCAAACTTAGACATTACTGGTGTTGCCGAGACACATGTAAATGGTGACGATAATTTGAACATGCATGGCTATATGTGGCGTGGATGAAACATAAATACTCCAACGTTATCGGTGGCCCGAGAGAGGGTGGGTTTTTTTTTTAGACTAGTACAATTACACGACAGTTTAAATGTAATTTACTAGATTGCACGTATGATAGTAGTTTGTGGCTGTAACTTGTGAATGAGATCAAGTCATAATAGTCTGCTATAACCGTGTTTTGTTTCAGTTAGTTACATAGCCTAGTTCTGAACTAAATCGTTCTCATACCTGCTCCGAAAACCAGCCAGATATTACTACAGGTGTGAATGTTCTGCAAGACCGAGTTACACAGGTCGGTCAACAGCAATGGACAGATTCACCTTCCTACTAATGCCGATTATAAAATGGTATATGGGAGGGGAGGCTTTAGAAGTGACTTTATCCACAAAGGTGTGTCAGAGTGGACTATCGTTTATGTGCAAATGACTGAGGCTCATGAGAATGTGTGTGTGGTGAGCTTCATAGACGTTGTCAACGGGGCTGGTTGGCTGATAGTCTTTTGGAGACAGTTCAGTGACTGAAAAGTATAGTTTGTTTTGTTTTGTTGGGGTTTTTTTGTTTTGGGGGGTTTTTTGGGGGGAGGGGGGTGTTTTTTGTTTTTTGTTTTTTGGGGTTTTGGGGGGTTTTTGGGGGAGGGGTTTTTGTTTTCCGTCGTTTGGTTTTGTTTTTTGAACAGGAAATGTTCTTCCTAATGTAAGAAATATGACGGTTATTACCGAGAACCGCTATATTGGGTAAAGAACACATGTAAAGTTTTTAGTGTGATTACCTTTATGATATGAATTAAAAGTTCATTCACAACATTTTTTCCTTCGTTATTCAATAACAAAACGGTGAACTGTGATACCATGAATTGTATTAAAAAAATGAATATCACATCCCGACTATGCAACGTAATTTTGGGAGTGCTGTTATCAGAACCATGGGATCTATGTTTATATAGAAAATAGGATCGATATGTACGATTAGTGGTTCTTACTGTCTAATACATAACGTCCCAATATATTGCACTACGTATCATAATACGGGGGCCTGCTTCGCAATGCATTGCAGTACAATATGTTTGCCATTACTTTGTCCTCCCACTGATCCGTCTCAACCCTGGAGTGATATGTATGTTGCTGACAGGCAATTGTGTAGAGTCCACAGGTCACTCACGGCCCAACTGAAACACACAAATAGCTTGTATGTAAGCAGTTCATTTGATACAGAAGTGCACGCAGGGAAATGTTCTTGTCAAGTAAAAGCTCAGGAAGAACTAGACAAGGACGGTGTGTGTGTGTGTGTGTGTGTGTGTGTGTGTGTGTGTGTGTGTGTGTGTGTGTGTGTGTGTGTGTGTGTGTGTGTGTGTGTGTGTGTGTGTGTGTGTGTGTGTGTGTGTGTGTGTGTGTGTGTGTGTGTGTGTGTGTGTGTGTGTGTGTGTGTGTGTGTGTGTGTGTGTGTGAGGGTGGAGGAGGGGTGAACTTATCACCCCGTTAGTGAAGTAACGTGACATGATATTATTTCTGAAACTGGGTCCTATTCCATCATAGGAACATCTCGACCATACTCGAATGACGAGTGCTACCATGAATGCTGACATGAAATACAATACGTTTACAAGTTTGTACCACACAATGGTTGTATACTCTGAAACTTCACATTCTTTCTTCAGCGCATTATAAAAGAACAAGAGATGGTGATATACTGGATACACTGACAGTGCCACAATCAGTTCCATTAGGCTACACCGCCGTTCCAAAACATGGGTATACAGAATGTCAAGCCACAAGAATAAAAATTCGAAATTTCTCAGTTCAATATTGTGTACGGCCTCCCCGCGCATTCACCACTGCCAAACAACGTCTCATCATCCACTGCCTGATGCTTGTGAACATGTGGTTGGGGATTCTGAGCCATTGCTCTTGCAAGGCAGCACCAAGTTCCTGCATATTCTGAGGTTGGTTCCTAAGGCCACGAAGCCTTCTCCCAAACGTGCTCTATTGGATTAAAGTCAGGGGACCACGATGGCCAGTCCATGACGTTGATTCCAGCGTTTTGACATCGCGGTATGCGGCCGAGCATTATCATGCTGGAACTGTAGACCTGGGCCATTAGCCGCCATGAAAGGAACGAGTTCAGGGTTCAGGGGTGAGCACCTGGTCGCGGTAAGCAGAAGTCGGGAACGGTTGTTCCCACAGAAAGCACCCCATACCATGCAACTTCCGCCCCCGAATCTGTCGATTTCCTGTACAAAACATTGGGCATACCGTTCACGACGTCGTCTCTTCACTCTATGCCTGCCGTCCGCGAATCTGAGGATAAATCTGGATCAGTCATCGCTAAAGACGACTCGATTCCAGTTTGTCTGTGTCCATCGGAGGTGACGTTGGGCCCACATCAGACGCTGACGTTGATGAAATGGAGTCAATATTGGCCCACGATATGGGCGTCGAAAATGGAGACTGGCAGCCCGGAACCGATTTCGAATGGTCTGTGAGGACAGTTGACATGTAAACATCTCAGCCCTGGTTCGTGTAGCCGGCAGAAATCTCTCACGTAGGTGACGTAGGATAATTTGACGGTCTTCTGCTTGTGACGTCACACGTGGACGACCCGACATTGGGCGATCAGAAGTGGTGCCAGTTTGTTGTAGACGACCTCGCAAGTCATACACAGTACGACCGCTACATCCAATTGCTCTTGAGACGTCAATAACCGATCTTCCCGCTTGCAACATGGTAACGGCACGTTCACGTTGCACACCTGGCATTTAAAGTACCGTTAGTTACAGTGGTTTAAAACTGTTTATTTTTTTCACTTCTTGAAGCCAGTGCAAACACGAAAGAAAAGGTCGATGCGAAAAAAGAACTGATCGAGTGCACGTACAAAACCTGATTTGGCACTAACGTCATTTGCACGACGAATGGATGGGTTTGAGTGGGTTTTGCGAACGTTTTTCTAGAGTCGAAAGATAGGGATTACATTTTGTGAAGTTAATATGCACAGAATGATGCTTAGAGTTGCATGCTTGCAATTAAGTCACAAATCTATCTCGAATGTTTAAGGCTTCTTTCACAAAATTGAAATGGACATCAAAACAGACTGATTTTTACTTTGGAGATTATAGATCATGATGTCTTCATTTATGCACAAAGGGATATTATGTGCTTAACTCTTATATGATTATAAACTACCGGGCAAAAGAAAGTTATCACCAACTTTAATTGGCTCAACAGTAAAAACAGTAGCGTATATGAGATTTCTGATAACTGATGTATTGACAGAAATCATTTTCTGATAATTCGAATAAAAATTCATTGTCATGTCATTTTGCAGTCTCCCGCAATACACGAAGAAAGAGTCAAGGGGTCCAAATTAAAAATTACACAAATCACATTTCTTTCAGAAAGGTCATAAAGAGACATTGTATGGCACAGAAGTCAGGGAACACTTCATCAATAGCGAGTGTGACACCCCGGTAGGCTCGTATCCCGGCTACACGAAGTCGCCGAAGGACAGTTCGCCTGCTGATGGCATGCCCTGGTGCCGTCGCCGCCGTTGACGTCGCCGTCACGAATCTGTTCCGGGGGTGAATATGTCGGATATAGCGGTCTTCGACTGGTGTTGTCACTCTCGGTCTTCCCGATCTTGGTCGGTCTTGGTGGTCTGTCCTGTCTGTCGGTAGCGGTTCTTGCCAGGTGACGTTGAGAAGCCCCCATATTCACCATACCAATTGCTCTGTCTCGTTGCGCTTAGTAAGTCTTGGCATATTGTTGATGGGCTTTTGTTAACTGTATGCTTGCTCTGTCCAACGTCGGTATTTATGCGACAAGCATGTACGTGCATTTCGACCAATGTCCCGAAGACACGCTTTACACGTTTTGCAAAATGCATGATTTGGAAAGCTGAGTTCGAGAAGCTGTGTTGCTCTTGGGGAAATTTGCATTTGGGCGAATATTTTCTACGAGAGATCAAACCTGTTTCCATCTTTGTGTTTTTATACAATTAATTTAAAAGTGGTAACTTTCTTTTGCCCGGTAGTCTACAATGGACATTTATAAAGGAAGTAAAATTCATTTTCTATATAATCTGAATGACATACATGACAAAAGCAAAACTGACGCGTAATACCATCATATCGACCAATATTCTTGTAGATAGGTAATTCACCTAGTCTAAGCAACGTAATCCTGCGCCTTGCTTCTCTTGACTTTATGTTTACAAGGTTTCTAAGCAGAAAACAGTTTTAAAATAATCGTATAAATGTAATGTTGAATATACATGTATCAGCCACAATTGATTGAGCATGAGAGTTGTTTATCCTTTCCTGAAAATTGTATAAAAACACATGTTTAGATCCAACTCCTTGATTCTCCCACACAAAACCGAATCCATAAGAATACAAAACATTCCTAACATGATAAACCCAGGTTTTACGACCAACTTTATCTAAATTATACATCATGAGATAGCTCTGCTTAGGATATCTATCCTATCCAATCGTATCCAATATTTTATAACATTAAACAAAGAATCAACATACATATATAATTCCTACCACATTCTGCTAAAACAGCCACATTAGTACCTCTATGATTCATGCCCAAAACAAACTTGCAAAACCTAGTATGGAATTGCTCAACTGATGACCATTTTTGATACCCCCAAATATCAGAAGCATATAATATGATTGCTTTAATCTGCACTTCAGACATTTTGAACATAACTACCGGAGAGATATTCTTAATTTTAAAAGTAAGAGGTTTACTGAACATAAAGCATTGTTTGCTTTATTAACCAGATTTTGGACAGCCTTTGACCATGAAAGCCTACTGGAAAATAATAAACCCAAGTAATTATAATAGGTTGAAATCTTCAACCTTTGATCCTTAAACAACCAAGCTTGCTTTTCTATAAGTTTAATACCATTTCTGAACACTATAATTTCTGTCTCGTCAAAATTAACAGTCAGTCCCCATCTATGACAAAATGTAACCAACAAATTAACCTTCCTCTGCAAACCAGTAACACTGTCTGAAAATAGACATAAATCATCTACGTACAACAATAAATATAGCTCCAGAAACACTGGACCCAGAAAGATACCCCTATCTAAGCTCTCCGTTTCGCAATGAAGCTGATTTACAAATAATGAGAACAACAACAGACTTAAAATACAACCCTGTCTAACCACACTAAATGAATCAAAATAATGAGTAACGGACGTCTGAAACACTTTAACACAGGCCCTTGGCTTAGAAAATATATCCCTTATAATGATCGTGAATATTGAGAGTTAATAGAAGATAATCTCTGTTAACAGAATCAAAAGCCTTACGGAAATCTACATAAACTTAAACAATAAAAGCGACCTCTAGACTTTGACAAATACTTCTGAATAATACTTTGCAAAGTAAACGTGTTATCCGCGGTTGAATACCCTTTCCGAAATCCGCCTTGACTCTCAGGATACATATTCATGAAATCGACAAAATCTTTCAAATGGTTGTTAAGAATTGAAGTAAACAGTTTCCCACAAATATCCATCAATGATAAACCACGATAATTATTTACATCATGTTTGCTACCATTCTTATGTAATGGAAAAATCATACTTTTAGACCACTGCGCTGGAAAATTGCCAGATTTGAAAATGTTATTGCATAGAACCAGCAAATATGAAGAGAGTAAATCGTAATTGTGTTTAAACACTTCCGGTGGAACACCATCAGGACCTGAACTTGTCCTCAGCTTAAGATCATTTACAGCTCGATCAAGTTCCCCTTGGATGAAATCTCTATTTAACAGATTACTAAATTCATCATCATTACAAGCACCACAATTAGCGGACGTGGTATCATGACAAGTAATATATTCTTTCACAAAAGTCATCATGAATTCGTTGTCAACAACGTTAACTTGTATATTAAGAAAAGATTGGAAATAAACAACCCATGATTAGCATTTAATAGCAGGCGACACATACATAAACTTCTTAAAACTTTTTACATAAGATGATTTAGCGTCAACACTGTTACATTGCAATAGCATGTCACTAGTGACACTGGTATAGTATAGTTCTTTTTTATGGCGACATAATTCGCCAAATTTGTTCTTGCTGTATGAAACGAGGTCAGAAGTCCAAAATCGCCAGTTAGTCTAAATATATCAAGAAGAACATGTTTGTCACGCTTTACTTTTTCACAGTCCCTATCGAACCAAGCAGCACTTGCGAAAGCACAATGTTACCGTTATTACTAAATGTCATACCACAGATCTGGGCTGCCATCACAATACACTATGTCAGTTTACTGGCGGCAAGTGAGGTATTTTCACATGCAATGTTAGTAAAGTCATCCATTGGAATATCGCTCAACTCATTCTGTAGTGTCCGATGAAAAGCATCACCGAGTGTTGGGCGCCACACTAATCTAGCTGTAGGTGAGGTGTTAACTGAGTCTGGTGAATAATCAATAGATTTCAGTTCACATATAACTGGGAAGTGATCAGATTCCACTCTAGTTTTAACAGTAAAGTAGGTAACACTGGTAAATACATCTGTTGAGCACAACACATAGTCCACAAGACTGGCCCCATTATTTACATAACAGGTTAAAGCACCATACGGGTCGCTAACTGACCTCCCGTTCAAAATATGGATCCCGTTTGAGCGACACAGGTTGATCAGATCCTTCCGATAGGGGTTAATCTCCTTGTCACGTGATGAACGTGGTACATCGAAGTCATCAAAACGTTATCAACATCAGCTCTAATATATGTTTATTGGATTCTCTTACAGCATAATCCATCAACTGCCCAGCACGTGCGTTAAAAGTCGTCACTCAAGAGAATGTGACAATCATTAAGTTTTAATCGAAGTTCAGTGATAGCTTTATCTGCATATTGTACACCCTTAAAGTCACGTCTATCACTAGCCACTGAAGAGTTCTCCGGGTGCACGTACACAAATCCCAGAATAAGTTCCCGAACTAAACCGGAGAAAGATTTATCACGTACAATGAAGATACAATCACTATAACTCAGATATACTTTAACAATGCTAATACTGAGCCACTTTCGTACTAACACTCCAACACCTCCTCGATTATTATAAGTCCTGAAATTTAAATAACAATTATAATTTAGGAAAGCATTATCAAAATGTTTATCGCAGTTGCGCCATATTTCTGAAAAGCTAATGATATCATGTAAAAGACAAAACTTAATGAAGTCGTCATCACTGAGTTTTGTATGAGGTACATGAATGTTCCAATTTAACAGAGATACAACTCGTTCCCTGGGGGGCCGGTCACGCCCCTATGGTCTCCCTGTGTTCGTCTGGTCATCTTTACGTCGACTGATGTATACAGCCGGGTGCATCTCCAGGTTCCATGTTAGAACGTCACCTTCTTCAAACACCACCTTGTTAAACTTCAAACGACTTTTCCTCTTCTCCTTCCACTCAGCATCCATAACTGACTTAAGCTTCTTCCTTTTAGACCTGACTGCCACTGAAAAATCTTCAGACAGACCAATTCCAGAATCTCTCAATGACCTAGCCTTGCTTATAACAAGTTCCCGATCACAGTAACTGAGAAATTTGACGATAATAGAGTTCCCACGATTGACTCTCTGAGCTCGCTCAATAGTGATGCCTGTATCATCAGTTTCCATTTTTAATGGCATTATATCTCGGACGTTAGTTCGTTATGGATTGCCACGGGGTCCTGTTATTGGCCCCCTTCTTTTCAGCCTTTACATTCTACCAGTCGGAGACATCACGATTAGTGATTCCCTAAAAATCCATCTATAGGCTGATGATAAAGATTTGCATATTTCCATCACACCAACAGAAGTTTCACAAGGAGTTCATAAGATCGAATGCTGCATCATGGATATTCGGCAATGGATGGAAGTCAACTGATGGACAAGATGGCACCTTGGATCACACTCAAGATAGGAACTGTGGATGTGAAGAACCCAAACTCAGCCAGAAATCTGGGAATCATTCCATTCCAACATATCCCAGACAAATATAACAAGTCCCTGTGCAAACAGTTGTGATCTCAAAGCTTACCTATTGCAGCACGTCATCTTCAACACCTTCTAAATTGCTGAAGATATAAAACGAAGTAGCTTGTCTGGTATCTGGAACCTATCGGCATAACCATTCATCGTCAGTGCTGAAATCCCTTCACCGGATTCCAGTAAAGTACAGTATTTACCTTAAGATTCTGCAACTGATGCATACTTGCCTTTACCATGACTAGCCCTGGACATCATCACCCGCGCCAGATCGTATATCTGCATATACCCACTAGAAAACTACGATCAACGGAGTCCCAGTCAAGAGCTTGTTGAAAACCTAAGTCTTCAAAATGACTTTTGAATAGAACTCATATTCACTCTTACTGTATTTTAACGTATTTTAATGATTAGATTTTCGTTCACTTTAGTAATGATATTTGTAATTTCGGAAGGTAACTGATTAGTTTTTGGTGATCATGAATATGAATGGACAAGTGCCGTTATACGTCCCAGATATGTCAGGCAAGGGATGTAACAAGCAGACACTATGTTGTCCAGCAAAACAAGAGTACAATTTGGACATGTGTGTTATCTGCATTTATCCTACGTCCACAGACGCCACCCTGGCCAAATGTAGAACTGGTACTGCTCCTATACACCTGGTACACACTCACAGAAATGTGCTTCACACGTTGTATCCATGTGGGGACTCGAACCCGGGTCTTCGGCATGACGAGCGAACGATTTAACCACTAGGCTACTCCACCGCCCCCATTTCGACCAAGACAACAGCCTGTATGATATATACAGTCCACATTTTTATTACCCTATTTGGTGGGGTCCCGAAACCAACATCTCAGTATGCTGCATCTCATGACATGCTTATTTGGATGCCAATATTTTAACGTAACAGTTGATTTTCATATTATTTGTCTTGCAACGGGTGCCAAATCAATAAATTAAATATTTAGCCGTTAGCTTCAATGCATACAGTTAAAGTCCAAGTCAAATTTACATGTTTCGCCTGTGTGCAGCGATGATACTGACGAAATCTCAAGGCTGCCTACTCCGATGGGAGGTATACTCGGTATGTAGGTAATGTTGTAAATACCCGATGTGTATATAGAGTCCATAGTATTTTTATCACACCAGATATCCGAAACATGCCCTGAATGCTACACAGATACACAATCCTTTAATACTGCTTACTACTTTCGCATTTAAATACCCCTCGACCAATTTACATATCGGTACTTCGGTACATTAACAAGTATACGTATTTATAAGTACGCGTTATTGCATCAGCAAGTTGGCGAGACAATTATTCAAAGTCTTGGAGGAATGTTTTTTGTCAGTGTTAACAGATATACAACACCCTATCAGAGAGTAATGCCTTATTTAACGTCAAGATAACACGGCGCTATACACGTAGCTACTGTAGGTCTTAATGAACCACCTATACAAGGTGTCTCCACTCTTTATTAATGTTCCACCAAGAGCGTAATGCCACGCGGCATCAGTGATATGTAGATTAATGAGCATGGCGTTATCAGATTTGTCCGAAAGTAAAACAACTCAAGGGGGTGGAGTTCGTCAGACAATCACTTCAACATTTTCAAGGTTCAGCGCCAACTCTAAGACTTTGTCGCATAATCAAGTTATAGAGTGACTAGGTAACACAGGACTGTTGGCTTCGTTGTGTTAATACCACAATATCCGCCACCATGCAACCTGAGACTGTGATTATGTTATGTGCCCTGTGTTTTGTCAGTGCGGGTAAGTGTTCATATTGTTTTTCTGTGAAGTTATACAGAGAACTGACTCCATAAAGCATTCTGATAAGCCGTCCTCAGAGACAAAACAAAACATTATAGGGCTCACACTTGATCAACAAACCGCCTCTTCAACTACTCAGTAGAATGTGAACAATTCCGTAAGAAGTTGGGGCGCATTGTGTGTTCATAACAGTTTTTTCCCAGTGAGGGACAGTGGGGTAGCCGAGCGGTCAAAGCATTCGCTCGTCACGCCGAAGACCCGGGTTCGATTCCCCTGATTGGTACAAAATGCGACGCCCTGTCCCGGTGTCCACCGTCGTGATATTGCTGGAATATTGAGTAAAAGCGACGTTAAACTAAAGTCACTCACTCACTGAACCCTGGGAAGTTTGACTATCACTGGTTATAAGAGTTACTTGTGCTTACAATAACCAGTCGGTCTCATTCCCGAATCATTGTACTTGTTTTGGAGTATTTAGAGTCTCACAGTTGAGGGGCGATGGGGTAGCGTTTGACAAGGTCTTCCTTCGTCATGCTATACTAAGATTTGAGTCCCAAGAAACCAGTTTCTGGAGACCTTTGCCGTGTCATACGTTGCCTAATGTTAAAAGCAGTATCAAACAGTTCTCACTACCTCACTGAATTAGTACTCGTTTGTGTCAGTCTGTCTTTCTCCGTGTATGTCCGTCTCGCTGGTTGGCTGTCTGACAATTCATGTTGCATTTTTGATAGGGCACATGTTTCCTTTTCCCCCGGGCTTGTTTCACCGCCTTCGGTCGATTGAGGACTACCCGCGAGTGGCAAGGCTTCCTCCAGTTCGGAGGAGGTTCGAGGCCTTTTTGGACGAATGGCGTTCAAGACATGAAGAGTGCGGACGCCAGGCTATCAAACCCTACATGCCTCTCTTCAGGGTCGTTGGTGGCCTTGACGCGAGGCCAGGCAGTTGGCCGTGGATGGTATGTACCACAAGAAAGAGTGAGTGAGTGAGTGAGTGAGTGAGTGAGTGAGTGAGTGAGTGAGTGAGTGAGTGAGTGAGTGAGTGAGTGAGTGAGTGAGTGAGTGAGTGAGTGAGTGAGTGTCACCAGGCTCGATTATTTACAGACCGCCGCCCAATAGCTGGAATATTGCTGAAAGCGGCGTTAAACAAAAGAACAATGAGGTGCGAAGGGCAGGACAAACTTTAACTAATACCCATGCCCCCGTGTACCGTCTACTTGTTCAATAACCAGTTGACAAACGCCCACAATGACATGATGGAGAATCCGATCTGATGTCTCGAAACAGAAACCGTCATGATCGTAGATTAGTAACTGTTTTTGTTTGCTTGTTTGTTTGTTTGTTTGTTTTTGTTTAACATTTGTTTGTTTGTGTGTGTGTTTTGTTTTTGGTGTTTCTATTTTTTGTGTTTGTTGTTTTTGTTTTGTTTTGCTTTTGTTTTTTGTTTTGTTGCTTTTTTTGTTTGTTTGGGGTATTTTTGGAGGGGGAGGGGTTCTTTGTTTCTTTACAGAAGTCAACAACCAAATCTGGGACTTTGCAATAAGGCCAGATATTCTACCTATGTCGAGAAACAAAGATCTATCTTGGACGCGACACTTTTCTCATTTGGCATTTCACTTGTAGAAACAAACTTCCAAACTTTACTGAGATATATATTTTATGAAGAAACATCTTAATCAAGGGCCCATTTGCACAAAGTGAGCTTAGCGCTACGACTCCCTTAAGCCTATGTTGAGGGAAGCGAGCGTTGTAACGCTAAAATAGCTTTTGGGAAGTGAGCCCAAACAGGTGTCGCAGATAGCAAAGTCGACTTAACCTCCGTTGCGCCGGTTATGCGTGCTAAGATCTAGTGGTCCCAGAATCACGGGGTGTCCTTGATAAATGACTGTGGGTGGTGGGGTCCGTCATGTAAACACCTAAACGTGTGTTTTAACAACACATATCTTGAAATATTGATCAAAGTGGCATTAAGTCATGTCACTTACTATTCCAGATATCCCTGAAGCAAAACAAGATTGGACAGATTTGGTGTGGGGCCACCCTGATTGCCAGACAATGGGCGGTCACAGCTGCACATTGTTTTAAAGGGTAAGCCGTCTGACTGTGGTTTTGAATGAAACACAAGTGTACATGACGATTCTACTATAAGTAGAAGCAATGCGGTCTGATGTACGCCTCTTTGTAACAGTGTTACCCGAGCCGGTAGGTAAGAACTCCGAGACTGCATGCGTCATTTTTAACGTCATACGACTATTAGCTATACAGCGTTTTGGCGGAGTGAGTGAGTGAGTGAGTGAGTTTAGTTTTACGTCGCACTTAGCAATATTCCAGCTATATGGCGACGGTCTGTAAATAATCGAGTCTGGACCAGACAATCCAGTGATCAACAACATGAGCATCGGTCTGCGCAATTGGGAACCGATGACATGTGCCAACCAAGTCAGCTGTCTGACCACCCGATCCCGTTAGTCGCCTCTTACGACAAGCATAGTCACCTTTTATGGCAAGCATGGGTTGCTGAAGGCCTATTCTACCCCGGGACCTTCACGGGTCTTTGGCGGAGTGAGTGAGTGAGTGAGTTTAGGTTTACGCCGCACTCAGCAATATGCCAGCTATATATGGGCGGCGATCTGTATCGAGTCTGGCTCAGACAATCCATTCACCAACAACAGGAGCATCGATCTGCGCAATTGGGAACCGATGACATGTGTCCAAGTCAGCGAGCCTGACCACCCCATCCCGTTAGTCACCTCTTGCGACAAGCACAGTCGCTTTTTATTGCAAGCATGGGTTGCTGAAGGCCTATTCTACCCCGGGACCTTCACGGGTCCTGGCGGAGAGTTTTGCTGTTACCGTGGCAGCGGGTTTTATTTTTTTTTTTCACTGACCAATGAAACTATTTTACAAGAAGGTAAGATAAAGTGTTGTGTAAAGCACACTTATGTAATGGTGTAATGATGCTTTGGTAGGTGGTAAATGAATGTTTTTGTCGATGATGATGTGTATGAATCGGATGTCACATTGAAAGTGGAACTGGAAAATTACAGCGTCTCGCCAGGTGTTTGACCCTTGTAACGATCGATACGATTTGGAATTTAGTGATCAAATATATTTTCAAATTGCTAGTCCGTGTATGACAAGACTATGCTACAAGTTACATTTGGGGCATACTATTTTAAAAACAGTTTACCGACACATAAGATCATCTGTTGAAACCACCAATCACGTTTGTTCCAGCATGTTGTTGCTCAGGCCGTTTTGTTCAACTAACCGTCATATAGCTGGAATATTGCTGAGTGCGGTGTAAAACTAAACTCACTCACTAAAACTTTTAAAACTCCGAGACTGCATGCGTCATTTTTAACGTCATACGACTATTAGCTATACAGCGTTTTGGCGGAGTGAGTGAGTGAGTGAGTGAGTTTAGTTTTACGTCGCACTTAGCAATATTCCAGCTATATGGCGACGGTCTGTAAATAATCGAGTCTGGACCAGACAATCCAGTGATCAACAACATGAGCATCGGTCTGCGCAATTGGGAACCGATGACATGTGCCAACCAAGTCAGCTGTCTGACCACCCGATCCCGTTAGTCGCCTCTTACGACAAGCATAGTCACCTTTTATGGCAAGCATGGGTTGCTGAAGGCCTATTCTACCCCGGGACCTTCACGGGTCTTTGGCGGAGTGAGTGAGTGAGTGAGTTTAGGTTTACGCCGCACTCAGCAATATGCCAGCTATATATGGGCGGCGATCTGTATCGAGTCTGGCTCAGACAATCCATTCACCAACAACAGGAGCATCGATCTGCGCAATTGGGAACCGATGACATGTGTCCAAGTCAGCGAGCCTGACCACCCCATCCCGTTAGTCACCTCTTGCGACAAGCACAGTCGCTTTTTATTGCAAGCATGGGTTGCTGAAGGCCTATTCTACCCCGGGACCTTCACGGGTCCTGGCGGAGAGTTTTGCTGTTACCGTGGCAGCGGGTTTTTTTTTTTTTTTTCACTGACCAATGAAACTATTTTACAAGAAGGTAAGATAAAGTGTTGTGTAAAGCACACTTATGTAATGGTGTAATGATGCTTTGGTAGGTGGTAAATGAATGTTTTTGTCGATGATGATGTGTATGAATCGGATGTCACATTGAAAGTGGAACTGGAAAATTACAGCGTCTCGCCAGGTGTTTGACCCTTGTAACGATCGATACGATTTGGAATTTAGTGATCAAATATATTTTCAAATTGCTAGTCCGTGTATGACAAGACTATGCTACAAGTTACATTTGGGGCATACTATTTTAAAAACAGTTTACCGACACATAAGATCATCTGTTGAAACCACCAATCACGTTTGTTCCAGCATGTTGTTGCTCAGGCCGTTTTGTTCAACTAACCGTCATATAGCTGGAATATTGCTGAGTGCGGTGTAAAACTAAACTCACTCACTAAAACTTTTAAAACTCCGAGACTGCATGCGTCATTTTTAACGTCATACGACTATTAGCTATACAGCGTTTTGGCGGAGTGAGTGAGTGAGTGAGTGAGTTTAGTTTTACGTCGCACTTAGCAATATTCCAGCTATATGGCGACGGTCTGTAAATAATCGAGTCTGGACCAGACAATCCAGTGATCAACAACATGAGCATCGGTCTGCGCAATTGGGAACCGATGACATGTGCCAACCAAGTCAGCTGTCTGACCACCCGATCCCGTTAGTCGCCTCTTACGACAAGCATAGTCACCTTTTATGGCAAGCATGGGTTGCTGAAGGCCTATTCTACCCCGGGACCTTCACGGGTCTTTGGCGGAGTGAGTGAGTGAGTGAGTTTAGGTTTACGCCGCACTCAGCAATATGCCAGCTATATATGGGCGGCGATCTGTATCGAGTCTGGCTCAGACAATCCATTCACCAACAACAGGAGCATCGATCTGCGCAATTGGGAACCGATGACATGTGTCCAAGTCAGCGAGCCTGACCACCCCATCCCGTTAGTCACCTCTTGCGACAAGCACAGTCGCTTTTTATTGCAAGCATGGGTTGCTGAAGGCCTATTCTACCCCGGGACCTTCACGGGTCCTGGCGGAGAGTTTTGCTGTTACCGTGGCAGCGGGTTTTTTTTTTTTTTTTCACTGACCAATGAAACTATTTTACAAGAAGGTAAGATAAAGTGTTGTGTAAAGCACACTTATGTAATGGTGTAATGATGCTTTGGTAGGTGGTAAATGAATGTTTTTGTCGATGATGATGTGTATGAATCGGATGTCACATTGAAAGTGGAACTGGAAAATTACAGCGTCTCGCCAGGTGTTTGACCCTTGTAACGATCGATACGATTTGGAATTTAGTGATCAAATATATTTTCAAATTGCTAGTCCGTGTATGACAAGACTATGCTACAAGTTACATTTGGGGCATACTATTTTAAAAACAGTTTACCGACACATAAGATCATCTGTTGAAACCACCAATCACGTTTGTTCCAGCATGTTGTTGCTCAGGCCGTTTTGTTCAACTAACCGTCATATAGCTGGAATATTGCTGAGTGCGGTGTAAAACTAAACTCACTCACTAAAACTCATTTGTTCAACTAGGTTATGGTTCTTCATTGAAAAACAACATTCCCATCCCAAATGTGTTTTAATTACTTCTTTCCCAGCTGTGTTGCCCCCTGATCCTCTGTTCATCATGGGAATCCCATTTTCAGACATCCATTTTCCTATCTCAAAACAGTGTGTTCAGAGCGTCGTGTAACATCCCAAATTATGAATTACGATCACTGAAACCAGAAATGGGTTTCACATGTTGTACCCTTGTAGGGAATCGAACCGGATCTTCGGCGTAATGAGCGAACGCTTTCACCAAAAGGTTCCCCACCGCCCGACTATAGCTACATTCGTGTCGTGGTAACAATTGTGTGTGTATTTGACCTTACCTTTATACCAGTCATAATGTTTTATTACTCGCCTGTGGAAGATACTGCTGTCTTATATTTTCACTGCAATATTACAGTTCAGGTGATAAAGGGCCATGGAATGATCCCGAAACGCTGTGAGCAAAAGATTAAGCATGATCTTGGTCAAGAGTTCACTTGTGGGTTCACTCCCAAAATGCAGACCTCCCAAAAAGACAGACGACCCATAAGACACACTCTATGACTATACTAGTTAGCTGATCCATGCTGTCCACCCCTATCTAATTAATGAGTCGACCCATAGTCACTATACAGAGTATACTCTCAACACACTCCTATCTCGTGTGCCCTTCTCAATTTATATTACTAACTCCTTTGCGGAATCCTCGCTACCAGAGTCACTACAGAATAAAGTATTTAACACGCTCAGCAGATGCATGACAGCATCTTTGTAACAGGAAAATCGTCAAGTTAGTGCTTCTTGATATATCAAGTTATATTTAGCAATTATATATTTGGCAAGTGTGATAATAAATGGATAATCTATCTTAAGAGAATTTTCGATGATCTTTGATTGATATTCATCTGAAAATCCCAAAATTTAAAAAGTATATTTTGGTTTTAAAATGTTATCAAAGGTAAATTAAAAGATATTTATTTGCATACATGGATGTCAAAAATTGAAACATCTTTCAAAGTAACCTCTTATAGCCTGTTCAAAAATCCATCTCTCATTTTTGAACAATACATAAATATTGTTGTTTTTTTCTGGGCACATACCATTATTATCAAGAGTGCACCTTAAGCCTGATGCAACCAACCATAGTATGGATGTCTGTCTTTTGGGAAGATACCCACTAGACATATGACGCAATGTCACTGTACCTTGGTAATGGCATTTCCCCTTAACTCGAGAAACACTGATATGAGAGTCATCACACTGTAATTATGTTTCTAGAGTAATAACAGAATACTAAAGTCGCAATCGAGAAATATCATTTTTTATTTGACTCTTGAAACAAAATTGGTATTACACGGAAGGTCGTTTCGTGAAGGTACAGGGTAGAGAGGGCGAAGACCTCATACACATTAGATGGTCAGGATGGCGTGGCCGACTAGAATTACCTCCCTTTGACGAGGCATGATTCAATAAACGTGAGCTCACATCACTTATTATAGCGTTGCTTCGACATATCGTCATGTTTTTGACGAGAAAAATGTGTTGGCACCGTAGATCTGTTCTCAACTCACATATTCACAAGTCACTTTGACAAGCCACGCTCACTCTCCAGTTACACTCGTTGACAAGCCACATAGACAAGCCACACTTTCACTGAAATACAACATCAAAGCGACATTACATTCCTTTACTCACATGCTGTTTCAGGCCCTTCTCCGACCCCGAGACGTGGACGGTCCAGCTAGGGCGGTACAACACTACCCCAGAAGCTGAGGAGATGACTGGGGTAGAGAGGCGTATCGGGAGACTTTACAAGCACCCAGGGTACAAAGGAGGGTTTGACTTCACCGACGACATCGCCCTTATAAAACTGGACCAACCTGTGGACTTCAGTGACGTCATCAGTCCTCTTTGTCTGCCAGATGCCAGCGTGGATGCCGACGTGGAGATCAAGTCTGGAACAGAGTGTGTCGTCACAGGATGGGGAGTCCTGGGGACAGAAGGTAGATGCAGCAACAGTGGTGTTGTAAAAGTCGTAGCCGTAGTCTCCGTCGTAGCAGCAGCAACAGTAGCAGTGGCTGTAAGAAGAAGAGTAAGAGGAGGAGGGGGAGCCATAATATTATAGTTCATCGACTATAGTAATGAACTATAGTTAATGCTGTAAACGTATTGTCCTCCTGAGAGGGCACGTATGTCCCAAAACATTCAAAGTAAATTATAACTTTGGCTAGAATTTCTTTCACTCGCCAGCGGCTGAAGGGATGATGTAAATCCATGGTGGGTCCATGCAGGAAGCAAAAGTAATGTAAGTCCCCATGGACCCCAGTATGGTGATCTAAAATACTTCTAAAATACAGTGATATTCTTGTTGGTTTCATTGGCCTTCGTCGAAGCCAACTAGAGAACAGGCTGAATGACTGACCATCCTATTGGCTGTTATTTTTTGTTTTGATGTGCTTGTATGACAAATAGAGATAGAGGATGCAGGGGTGGGGTTTGAAAGGTGTGTGTGTGTGATGGCGGTGGTGGTGGTGGTGTGTGGGGTTGGGTGTGGGGTTGGTTGGGTGTGGGGGGTTGGGTGTGTGGGAATGGGTGTGGGGTTGGGTAGGCGGGCGGGCGGGAGGGAGGGATTACACGGCGCACATGCAAACGTCATGTGTCGGCAATTTCTGGTTTGCCTGTGCAGAGTTATACCACTGCGTTCCCCTGGTACAGTTTTGACTCGTGTCGCCGTCCGACTAACATAGCACTGACATCCTGACGTAAAGTATATAGTATCTTACCTGACATATAAATGTCGTTTTCTGATAGGCCAACGTACCCTGCTTACAAGCGAGTAACACTTTCTGTGGTACCGGCTGGAAATGCCGAACTGTGGGAATTCGTTTGGTACTTCGTGTAAGTAGAGTTTGGGTTGTTGTCTAACTCCGGTACTCCTTATAATGTTCCAATACCAATGCTTATTCCAGGTATTCTTCTACATGGAATACTTACAGTTACCTCCCCTGCTTCATTCGCCCATTGCGCCAGAAGTGTTTTTATGTAGAATAAATGTAACGAAAATTCTACCAACAGCGAAGATGATAAGACACAAATAAAATCCAAGAGATTCATGATAAAATTAGGCAATATGGTATGCCTTTCTAATTTCTGCTTATTCTTGTTCCGTCACTCCGTTCTACCTGGAAGCTGGCAACCTGGTAATGGAGGCGAAGAACGATCTGAATACCACGAGTGGCGCTTAAAATGTTGAATAAAACATATTTCACCTGGGTAATTACTAAACATGGGGAAAGAAATGTGAGAGCGCAGCCAAGTGAGGAAATGGAAGTGTACTTTTGATGTTGGCGATATTTTACTTTGACATGAAAAATATTTTTCGATCCGAAGCGAGGAAAGTACGTTTCCAACCTTTCGCTTCGCTGGCATATAAGAAGACTTTTGATATTATCTATGCTGCGCAACCCCATTTGCGCTACAGTTTGCCTGTGTTCAAACAATTCTAAATTAACATTGAGGTGTTCGGTAAGATAAATACATTGTTCAGTAGTCTCTCGGGGCCCATGGGTTGATGTACCTTCTATGTTTTTGTGCATCTGCGCAGGACCACTCGGTAGTGACGTGCCCCACGTACTTCAGCAGGGTCTGGTGCCACTCATCTCTGAACGGGATTGCAGAAATTTCCCCGGGTTCGCACGTGCTATCACTCGTGGCATGATGTGTGCGGGCTACACAGAGGGAGGTGTAGATACGTGCTTTGTGAGTCCCATTCTTATTTCATGTTTCTTATGCTGTTGATGCTCGTGATACATCAAACGGGTATTTATACACATACAGCATATATTATACGTTGTACCTTTAAGTATTAGAAACGTGTCAGATTATAGCTAGTATCGATACGTTACTAATGAGCAGTAACATTTAGTGTGAGCAGCCTACTTATACGTATTGTAAGTATATACATTCATGTATACGTAGATGTGGTGTTCAGCGTAGTTTCACAGACCTTGTCCACAGCTTTATACAACCTCTCGCAGTCACTGCCTGTTCTTTCACGGATTGTATCCACGGGATCAGAGAGAGTGAGTGAGTTCCAGCTATATGGCGGCGATCTGTAAATAATCGAGTCTGGACCAGCAATCCAGTGATCAACAACATGAGCATCGATCTGCGCAATAGGGAACCGATGACATGTGTCAACCAAGTCAGCGAGCCTGACCACGCGATCCCGTTAGTCGCCTCTTACGACAAGCATAGTCGCCTTTTATGGCAAGCATGGGTTGATGAAGGCCTATTCTACCCCCGATCTTCACGGGTCCACGTCATCAGAAAACAATGATGATGTTTATCTCTAGTTATTTCTTATAAAAGTTTTGTTGCTGTAAGTAACATTCTCAGGGGTGTAGGTATCATTGTTTTCAAAAGCCCGGATTTACATATGTTTGATGCTAAAAAGATTCGGCAAACTCTCAATACTGTGTACATGTAAAGCTTTGCAACCTCGGTGCTTACACGAAAAACATGGCCTGTTTCCTTATCGAAATTATTTATTTTCATTCCTTTTCTTCAATTTATTATCACGATATTCCCTTTCAATATTCTATTTCGATGGTATTTCAATATTCTATTTCAAATAGCGAGGACTGTGGAAATTCACAATCTTAATGAAACTGGCGAACTGCTGGCGACCACGGATCGTTGCTCGATTGTAGTGGTACGGGGGCTTTAAGAGTTATGCCCCTTGTATGTCCCTCCAGTAAACCAGTCAGATTGCATTTTCTTCAAACAAAATGTTGTCCAGTCAAGACGATATGGTCCATAACTAAGATATATATGGTAATATATTGGATTTTATTTCACAAATGGGATCACGTGAATACATTGATGAACTATATGAAACAAAATGAAAAAAAACAACAACATATGTTGCTGACTTGATTGGCATATGGCATCGTTACTGAATTGCGTAAAACAATGCTGTTGATCACAAGATTGTCTGGTCCAGACTTGCGTATTGACAGACCGACGGCATCAAACACATGAAATATTACTTAGTGCGGCGTCAAACAACAAGCAGTCAATCAGTCCACTGGGTCCAGGTGTCATCCACTTGAAAAATTTCATAACGTTCTGAAAATTTCTGAAAGAATTCATTATTTCTCAAATGATACATATCTTAGATACAGTGGATCCAGTTTTCACCACGCTGTAGCGAACAAAACTGTCCGACGTTCAATGGTTTTACTGTAAATGTGTTTGTGTTTTCAGGGTGACAGCGGCGGTCCGCTCCAGTGCCAGGTGGGACATAACTGGTACCTAGCAGGTAAACAGTCGAGGAATATGGTGATGATATATACTAACGAATATATAATTTTACGGTAGAAAAATACTAGAGGCTGAGCAAGGACCACTCGTGCTCTTCACAAATAGAGTGAGTGAGCATGCTTTTACGCCGCTTTCATCAATAATCCAGCAGTTTCACTGTGGGGAAAACAGAAATGTATTTCACTGTGCCCATATCCATGATCGAGCCGGGCCATCTGGCGAACGCGTTTCTTTAAATGCTACCCCACTTTTCCCACTGGGAACACAAGTGTGAATAGTCGGGGTGAGTGAGTGAGTGAGTTTAGTTTTACGCCGCACTCAGCAATATTCCATGAGCATAGATCTGCGCAATCGGGAACAGATGACATGTGTCGACCAAGTCAGCGAGCCTGACCACCCGGGTCACGGCTCTAGTCGGGGTGAGGTAGAGTGGGGTGTTACGTAGCGTATTAGACCGCGGCGTGCATGGCTGGATGTACAAGGTCGGACTAATGCGGGTTCACTGTACTGAGACACTGAGATGCGACCCTGTAGTGATAACGCAAGGTAACTCACGCACGATTTACTGATTCTGAGCCGACCACGTCGCAGTGGTCTATATTTTATCGACAATGACGAACGTCAGGCAGAGAAACAGAAAGTGTCATTTTGTAACTTTATTTGTCCCGTCCAGGCAGACAGTGGACCATCAGCTAGACGATGTAAATAATGCGTTAAACCTCCTTTTGTGTTGTTCTGTCAACATAGTGATGCAGACGTAACAAAAGTGTGTCACTCATTGCCTCGATGTAAACACACAATGATAGGTTCCAGATTTACGAATTAATTACCTGACCGTGTTGTTAATGCGCCCCTAGGATGCTACACTAGGTCAGGCCATTCATGCTTTGCCTTCGTTAACCGTTTCCTTCATTATAGTGATGTGTCTGTGTCTACAGGTGTCACTAGTCATGGTATTAATGATACCTGTGCCGATCCCGAGAAACCCGGTATCTACACCAACATCCTGAGATACACAGACTGGATATACTGGCACATGTTCCTGGATCCCTTCTTCTAGACGTCCCTGCTTCTACCTGACACCTGGACCCTGCATGTACATGACACCTGGATCCCTGCTTCTAGACGACACCTACCTGACACCTGGACCCCTGCTTCTACCTGATACCTGAATTCTACCTGACAACTGGACCCCTGCTTCTACCTGACAACTGGATTCTAATTGACACCTGAACCCTACATCATTATATCTAGATGATACCTAGACGCCACTGTACGACAACTGGATATAACTTACAAATGACATATTGACCCTAATTCAAACCGATGCTTAGGGCAGTACTCTCCAATAAACACCAGGACGTACTTCTGCCGATTCATTGACCACTACATCCAATCAGACTTTACACCCCTACATCCAGCGACTCGTGGACCCAACGTCCAGCTGACACTGGTTACAACCTATAGTTCAAGACGACAGCTTGACCCCTTCTTTTGTGGACGCCCTACGTGTATACCGCGCTGGATTGTATCTTCTTAACGACACATGGACTCAACTTTAAGCACATACCTGGACCCTCCTTCAAGCTGACACTGTCTCTGCCACTTCTAGCCAACTCCTTGACTCCTACTTCTAGTAGTTCTAGCCAGTACTGGATCCCAGGTCGACACCTGGACCCGTCTTCAGGCTGACACTGATGTCTCTTCCACTTCTAGCCAACACCTTGACTCCTACTTCTAGCCAGTACTGGATGCCAGGTCAACACCTGAACCCTTCTTCAAGTTGACACTGGTGTCTCCGTCACTTCCAGCTAACCCCTACTTCTTGCTCTGATATCCACATTAGCCGACTGCAGACACACTGCAAAACATGATGCCATATTAACGGTTGACATACCACATGCGTCTCAATGCTTCTGACTACACATCAGGGAATTATCAACATGTCCCATTAATCTTAATCCCCAAAAGTTAATTGCCAGATTTTTCCCATGAACACAGGGTGTCCCTGTCAGAGACCGAAGGATGAATGGTTAACATCGAATTAGGACATCAACAACATATATTACACCAATACCTCTGTGACAGTTCAGGTACACAAAACGCTGGTTATTACTGTAACTGAATACTGTTTGTATGTAGATACCTTTATTTATATATACATATATACATATATATATCATTGTTTAACAACTGGCTACACCACGCCTTGCTTTAATAAACCGCTGTATTTTAAGTCCTCCACGTTGTTGAATAATATGTTTTACTGATGTGATATCTGTATCTCATGGAAACCCACAGAGGACTTTGTGGCTTTAGCACGTGTCATCCTGATTTTCAGTGCGGACCAGGTCCAAGGTCCATAGCAAATGGACACTGCACTTGACAGAGGTGAATAAATGCTGGTAAATACTTTATGACTGAAACGTTTTTGTGTCTTTCATGAAATTCCAATGAGCCCACTGACAAATACCATCTAATCAGCATGTCCTGGTGTGTGTACACGATCCAATATACACGGAATTCGACCGGTAATTCGCCAGTCCCAATGCATGGCTTTCGTGTTGGTGATCTTTGTCTCATTTCCTATGTAAATTATTGCGTATGTAGTTGCATGGGGTATATCTACAGTGGACATTGTTAAATTCGTCCTGCAACGTACTTGGTGTGTACAATCCTTTACTTGGTGTTTGGTACCAGTGAATGAGCAGTTCTGGCTGGAAGATAATGTCCATATTTCACACCCTGCCAAAGCCGGGTGAAACTGAAGTCTGAGAGTAGATATAGCCAGAGACAATCTTTATTCTGACTGGCGGTGACAGATGGATCTGGTATATCATCCAATAGAGATTCTTAGGGAAGAAACGCCCATGCACATAAACAAGTGTGCGTGTTCTAAATAAACACTGTTTTAAAACAGATCAGAGTACAAAAGTAGGCTGATAAGAACACATAAAATTCCTTGCTATCAAGTCATGTAACTATGTCACCTACATTGGAGGCATGATAACGCCGTTATCTGCCATACAATCTGTGCCTGACCAGCCCGTGATGGACAAACACTGGAAGATTGTTTTCAGTTTGACCACTTCTGACATAGACACAAACAGTATAATTATATACGATTACATTTGTTTGTTTTAAGAATATGGGTTTGCGCATATTTGCTTAATATATAATTTGCATGATGTAACTTTTGTGACTACGAGAATTTTCAATCAACCACACATTCATTTTATTTAGCATTACTTGCGCCCGCTAGAGACTGTGATTGGAGGAAATACTCAGCACTAGATTTGTGTTCTTGAAAGGCATTTAGAAGTTGGACGAAAATGAATAATTATACATGTTACCTTTTATGGATAACAAGGTACTTACAGTCTTTCTTACGACATTTTAGTGATAATTCGCTCCCCTTTATGAAGATTATGAGGGACTTGTGTGTAATTCTGAAAAGTGTATGGGCGTACGAGTGAAATTGAAACGTGTATTGGATGTACCTGTAACTGAACTGAAGTTTTGGAATGCCGATTTTCCAAAACGAAAGTGCTACTTTTAAGAAGGAGTTTAGCGCTAAAACACAAGGGAAATAGTGTCTACGTGCCAGTTCATCACAACCGGGTGCAGCCACGGCTTGACCTACTTCCGGTCAGATAGGCCACGGTGCTCATTCTCGCTGGAATGGCGTTAAGGAGTTGATTGCTCAATGGTCAAAACAATGGCGTAAGATAAAAACTGAGGACAGAACTGAAGCTATTTTGTTTCAGGGGTCTTTCGAACGTGCATGTGTTGATCAAACTGTTTCAAGGAAAATATTGCCAATCTAATTAACCATCTTTGCTGTTTAAACCTGTAATTTAATTGTTGACAAGTGTGGATAGCACATGACATTATCGCATTTTCAGTGAGTATGGTACATGTATCTATATTCACTTTCTTCAGGGATAGAAAAAAATGCATGTCACCTGATCCCTGAGCAAACTTTGAGCAGTCTAAAGGAAAGATTCTTGGATTGCTTAGCCAATGAGATGCCAGACTTCTAACATTCTTATCCGTTCACTTTCAAAAAACACGTGAAACAATCTGTGGTTTTCAATAATCCATACATAGTATATTGTTCTCTTTAACCGGATAACAGAGACTGATTTTGGCTGCGGCTGACGCTATACCTTTCTCAATCTGATATTTTTAAAACCACCACAAAGCACATATGTACACATATTCTTCAGTCACATACCAAGGATCGTGTGTTATATTGTGAGTAATCCGCAATCATATTCGTTCACAAGGAATGTCAAAACGGAATGTTTGAACGTGTCTATCACTCGGCCAGATAATGTACACGTCAAGTCAACGATTTACTAACATGAACGTTCGTCTCATCCGATCTTCCATAGAAATGTAATATAATCTAAAGCCACACAGGCAATCGTTATCTGGTGTTTGTTATGAAGAATAGCTATTTTTATCCGTTACAAGTGATAAACGAAATAGTGAAAAGTCTTAGGGCCTACATATTTTTTGTCACGTAAAAGCTAGCAACATGGCACGGGGTGTGCTACTGACGGTGTATTCCCGGCAGATGTGATTCGATGCGATAGTTATGGGTTCCTGGCACGCCCAAGGGAGGAAAATCTGCATGGCGCATTTGAGCGCTTCCGACAACTGAGCCATTTGGGATTTCTACAGAAATGGTACTGTTTGATCAATCAAAAGACAATTATTATAACTTATAACTCAGAGAATTATCTTATCTATGATGATACTGATAACGATAGTATATCAATCCGAGAAGAGTATATTTCCACTAATAGTGTTCCCCCTAGGCACATTTAGGAGGGCGCAGCGCCCTGCCTTTGACTTTTGCGGCCTGCCCTTTTTATTTTGCGCCCTGCCCTTTTTCACCTCAATCGTCAGTCGTTTACTATGACTAGTGTGTATTCTCCAGATTTGGAATGCTTTTTTTAAAATTCTAATCTTAAAATACAAACTGAGAAGAGTAAAAACAAACTTCAGAATTGAAATTATAAGACAATTTGACTTCTTATACATTTTGTTGGGTTCTTTTCAATAATCCTCACCAACGTGCCCTTTGAGGTTATGAAGTGCCCTTTTCCATGAATATACCCTGCCCTTTCTGAACCCTAGGGGAACACTAACTGTCAGACGTTAAGTATTCTGAACTAGGAGCTCCTTGAGACAATAGTCAAGATCTGGATCTATTCAGACAACTTCTTAATTTGTTCAAGAAGACATTCAGTATAGAGAGATATAATTATGTGCAATTAAAGAGACAGAGGTTGGTAGAAGCCAGCTATTAAAAAAGTTCTGGAAATTACTTAAACAGTGTAACAAGTCTTATTAACCTTAGAATGTGTCAATCAAACAGATGTTATAAATATTGATGACTCTTATTCCATTTGTGATAGGCCTCAGTTGCCTCAACCGTTCAAGATGTCTCATTACTTGATTCACCAATTACGTGTACTCAACAAGAATAATTCTTCAGAGCTTGGAGAATTTCTTCAGGTTTCAGGTAGTTTTACTGTACTCCTTCTCCCTTCCATATTTATGTCCTCTAGACCTGGCTGCATAGATGGCTACAATAATAATAGACGCACATGCCTCATCTTCATTAAGACGTCATGTACTTCAATGGAACTTGAGGGTTCAGGTGTAGCAGTTTCATCAGATATAAATTGAGTATGTTCACATATATTTGCTGTTGGTGTTTCAGCCATGTCAGCTACATGTAACCAATTACAGAAAAAGATTAGTGTTCTTGTGAAATTTTGTAAATTCACTAGTATTCAGTTAATCCGAAAAAAGTCTTTGTTTTTAGAAATGTGGGCCATTATGAAATATGGTATTATGATTGTAAAGAAACTGAATCTGTATCTTTTATAAATATTTAGGAAACTCCATACACGTCTTGATTCTCAAGCAAATAAGGTATCACTTTCCGATAATAGCTTCCAGAGATAGGATAGTGTCTGTTGTAAAGATTTATTTAGAATGTTTCCTTGTATGATCTCCCTGTGTAATGTTACGGAGCTGAAGTTTGGAGCCCCAGTTATTGTAAACTCATCGAGTCTTAAATTTTGTGAAGTACTTTGTAAACGTTGGTAAATCTACTCGTAATCGTGTGCCCCTTGGTGAATGTGGTAGGCGTCCTTTACAAATTGAAGATATGACTAAGACTATCAAATATTTATGTTATTTATTATACTCAGCCCCAAATAGACTTCCAAGTCACTGTTACGAAATGCTGAAGTCATTAGATAATGTTGGATCTGTAACTTTCGCAACTGATGTTAAAGATATTTTATTGACTAATGGTTTGGGATATGCAAGGGTCAGTTAGAATATTGGAAAAAGTAAAGTACTTCATGTTTCTTTTCAAACAAAGACTAGCCGATAATAAATAGAGCAATTCTTGTGTATCCCATTGAAAACATTCACTCAAAACTATTTATTATTATCAGTATAAAAACCTTTTTGAAAAGTACTTAAAATATAATATTGTTGAAATTTGATATCTGTCCTTATAATTCAGATGTGGAAATGACTGGCAGATATAAAAACGAATCCGATGAAAGATTTTGTTTATTTTGTAAATGAAAAGGTATTAATATTGTGAAGATGAGTGGCATTTTTGTTTATTTGTGAATGAGTTTCCGATGTTCAAGATCAGTATGTTGTCAAACAATCTACTCAACCTCCTACAATAAATAAACTTTATGAATAATATGAACTCTACTAATGCTGATGTGATGAAGAAAGTTAGTCCACTGGATATTATTTATAAATTAGAATTAAGAGCAGAACATATTTATATATATGCGTGAGTACCATTCACATGATGTGTGATTATGCATTTGTCTGTATTTTGGACCAGTGGCCTTTCACTGAAAACTGTCTGTCAGTCTGTCTGTCTGACCAAATGTAATTTGACAAATTGTGAATGAACACACTTCTTATCAACAAATGAGCAGGAGTCAATTCAAGTTTGCACCTCTCAGTAGATATACCCTTTCCAGCACATTTGTCGTTCCAGATGACACTGAATACCTTCCTAACCATGCAACAACCATGCTCATCTATCACAAAGGCCCTACACAAGAAAATATTACGGGTGTGGTCCGCCATTAAATCAAGATAACCTGAAACTATGACCCTTTGAAACAATTGCCACGCTTTCACAATCCCACCTACACACTTTGATAAACTCAATCCACATATACCTAGTTTCTGACATACCTCATGTCTGGAGCGATCTGACCAAGTTGGATATCCTTGACATCGAAAAGTCCCGAAGATCCTGAACCACGTTGTCACTACCGACAGAAAATATTGTTAATCGCCATATCACTATAGAAGGAAACAAGCACTTGCTACCATGTGAACGCGAATCTTAGACCACGTGGATTTTTACTCACAGGAATGATGTGGACCTTCCTGTTCCTCATTACCTTGGTGACACTAGGTATGTATTAGCGTCTTTAATACCGGGCACCATATCTGCATACAGTGATGCTCATTTCTATGAAAATGTTTATCAAGTGTAAAAGTTCTTTAAGGACACTTCAGACTTTTTCTAGGCCGAGCCGAAACCTCGTTGGAATTCCTGGCATCGTATTCTCGTTGTGCATGACATGAATCACTTGCGTTATGCATTTTAATGTGCTTGGGTGCAACAGACCCGTGTGCCGTTGAATATGGCGGCTTTGGTGCGAAGATCATAACTCCCATTCTTAACAAAGACTAAAAGGTTGGACCGTGGTGCGAACCTTACTGATTGGGTTTGAAATTACCACAGAACACTTTAAAAACTAACTGTACGTAGATACCAGGGATGTATCATATGTGTGTATCCATGGCTACAATTGTATATGTTGATACCGTAACCAAGAACATTCAAAACCACAAAAGTGTTTCAATTCATGTTTGAAATCTTTCACGTTTACCATTTTTAAAATTTTCCGAACAGTTATCGCACAATGTTCATTTGATTTTACCCTACATATCTCCGGTGAAAACAGCCCCTATTTGGCACTGTGAGATTATGCTGAAATATTGTTAAAAAAGGAATAACTCGTACTTACTATTACAATAATTCCGCCGTTGTGACCCTACTATACTTTCAATTTATATGTCAGCTGCGTAGGTTAGTGTTTATAATCTATCGCTTGTCATGGCAAAGAACCAGGATGGATTTTCTACAATGGTACAGTGTGTGACGCCATATTGTGGTGTCCCAGTGATATGGATTGAATATTAGTAAGGGGATGTAAAACTATACTGATTCATTCCAACTGGTCGTTGGGAAGCTGTGTGTTTTAAGCATCCCAGTATCCCCTGCACTGATGTTGCTTGAATACTGCTACTATACACATTCACTCCAACTTGTCTTATAACTGTTATGATATTGACTGAAAGTCTCATCATCACGTCTTTCGACAGCGACAACATCGGCGGAATCCAACGTCACGTGCGGTGTTCCGAAGGTGGTTCCTGCAACGACGCGTGTCGTGAACGGTCAGGAAGCCAGGCATGGAGCATGGCCATGGATGGTATAAACATTGGTTTACTGTATATACTCACTACCTGATTCGCCTGATAATATAAATATACTTATCACATGCCAAACTGTTAAACTCGTGTAGCTCCTATCCTACTACTCACGGATGCAACCAACCATAACAAATGTTGTTTTAACGGGGCTGTGTTTTGGGAGGATATCCCCCACTTGTATTAACACATCCTATTAAACCAATTTGACCATAACAGATACGTGCTTTGATTGTTTTCGACCTAGACAGTTATTCTATTTAACAGGCTGTCTTTATGCGTACATGCAAGTCAATAAAAGGATTCCGAACATAATAACTTCTACACTGATACTTAATGTTAGCCTACACGGTTAGCAATTATTTGTAAATATGGTCAGATATATGCAAAATGTGATCGATCTAGGAACCAGTTGTACAAGGACAGTATGACGGTCTGAGTTCAGAACAGCATGACGGACGTTACCCACATTCTTGACTTCCAGGTCCTACTCCAGGAAATGACAGTACCTGTATGTGGCGGTGCCATTTTGAACAAACGTCTTATCCTGACAGCGGCGCACTGCTTTGACGAGTAAGTATCTGTGCTCCTGTGTCACTTCACACTGACGGTATCAAGGCCGTCAATGCCAACACTTCGTCTACGAGGTGAAATGGCATTTAACGTTATGCCTGGTCTGCTATAGAGCTGGTTACACAATGTCAGGCCACGCCTGACCATACCGTGGTTTAACATGGACACAGCTCCCAGTCTCAGTATGGTGGCTTCGAGCAGTTGAACGCCATTCTGGGTGACAAGAAGTTCAATATTTTGACATCATGACGAACCCGTAATTCACCCACGGACCTTGCACTCTCCTAGCAAACTCTCTATCTTCAACGCCACGAATACCGTTGTAAATGAGTAGGGCGTAACGCAAACGTCACTTTGCTCAAGTGAAGTTCGATTTAGATTTCCAATCGAGTATATTGACCCTTTCCAACTGAAAGAAGTGGCGCAGACATTAACAAATATACAGAAAAATTAAGTGAGTTTATCCATGTCCGACTCAGCAGTATATGCTAAATGACCGTGAACTGTCAATAAACTAACAAAAACGAGTGATTGCACACTTAGGATCCATCCTATCCTGGTATCCTTTCTGAGGTTGTAGATGACTTTAAAAACAAGGACAAAGTCATGTTATGTGATGGTTATTAACTACTGAATAGAAATAAATTGCACAAATTTAACATGCACAATGCAGTCGTTCTTTTCGAGAAAGGTGAACTTTATCAACTGAGATATAGGAGATATATCATGAAGCTATAAATACTGGCTCTTCGTCTTTCCAGAGCCATTAGCAGAAACGTTGCGCGATGGCAGGCAGTAGGAGGCAAGCACAATGCTGATCGATATGACGTCACGCAACGGACTTACCACTTGAAAAAACTCGTGATTCACGAACATTACGACAGCCACACCGTCCTAAACGACATAGCCCTTCTCTTGCTCCATGAGACGATCGACTACACCGACTACATACGGCCTGTGTGCCTACCATCTTCCTCCGAGCGTCTCTACGTTGGCCAGCACTGCTACTTGGCAGGGTGGGGAGACACACTAGGTAGGTACAGGTGTAAATCAACAATGGCGTGGTCATATCACAGCATGCTACCTGTGTGAGGGAACGCCCTTGCAGATCCTTGCCTTCAGGAGCAAATGCATGTTGCAAGAGGAGGTTAAGGTATAGATAACTGTAACCGCTTGTTACGGCGTTCGCTCGTCACACCAAAGACACGGGTTTGATTTCCCACAAATGCACAAGGTGTGAGGAACGTATCTGGTGTCTCCCGCCGTGATAGTGTTGGAATATTTCTAAAAGCTGTGTAGAAATAACTTTACTCGTGCACTCCCTCTATGGTGCTCTCTGTATACATACTCTTCAAAAAGTAGGGAGTGTAAACGTTAACACACGTTTCAAGGACAGACATCTTATGAACGCACCACCATTTCCCTCTATTGCCACCCCTAAACACAACGCATGATATGCACATGCACAACGCAGTAGCCCCATACACGTGCACGGGATCCCATTCTTGATTTTGACATTTTTTTCAAGAAGGCCGAGAAACCACTTAGAACAATAATTTTGACACTCATCTTGCATCACACATTTGTTAGTGTTTGTTTCTAGTAGTTTGTTTTAAAATGAAAATCGTATACATGCAAATTACATGCCATACACCAATCATCTTTCAAAAGCGACTACATTCCAAATAACTATATGACTGTAGGGAAGTGCAAATGGTGATGCATTCTCAAAACATTCAATAATATCATATCAAAATTGATTGACTCCGATAAATCTCCTAAATATTTTAATCGTAAATGAGAAAAAGAAGATCCCCTACGTTTTGAAGAGTATACTATGTATTTGGAAGTTCATGCAGATATGCTTCGCGCTCCTTATATCTCAGCAACGTAAATACCGCAGGATTCCCTTTCCACAGTTCTACACTCGGGTTACATTGCCCTCATGGGGACAAAGTGTGAAGCCCATCTGGGGTTTCCCCGCCTTAATATTGCTGAAATATTACTAAATGTGGCGTAAAATGTCACTCACTCACTGACGCTCTCTATATACTATATATCTGGATGTTGATGCAGATATGCATCGCGCTCCTTATGTCTCAACAATATAAATGCATAAAAAAGCAAGAGTTATGGATGTCAACTTTAGTGTGAATAACACAACGTTGTCAACGTCTTCATTGTGAATAAAACAATTCGACAACGTTGGGGTTTTTTTTCAGATTCATAACACTTGAATGATTGAAGAAAGGGCATCATATTCAAATCTATGAAGGACATTTAGAAATAAAATTTAAAAAGCAAGATTTGTGGATGTCAACTTCTGTTTTGTGAAAAACACGATGTTGTCAACTTCTTTATTGTCACTAACGGTGTTGTTGATTTTGTTTCATCGACATCAATATATTGTCCCGTAATCGTTCCTATTTGTGTTTATTTATTGTATACCATGATAGACATTTATACAAATAAAATAAGCCGGTCTTGCGTTAAACAATATTACTCACTCACTCATTCATCAAGGTATGCTTATCATATACACATATGGTATAGGAATTAATTACGTAGATTACTGGTAACCTGATCTATTCTAGGGACAGGAAACGACAACGTTCTGAACCAGGCGCTTCTACCCGTGATCAGCGACAACGTGTGCAGCAGACCTGACTGGTATGGTTCCGAGTTCACGCCCAGTACTATGCTGTGTGCTGGTTACTCCGTTGGGAGGAGAGATGCATGCAGAGTAAGTATTTCACCCTCATCCAGGAGCACAGTTGGTGGTCAGCAGAACTTTACGCAACCCTGAGTGAGTTTAGTTTTACGCCGCACTCAAAATATTTCAGCTATATGGCGGCAGTCTGTAAACAATCGAATCTGGACCAGATAATCCAGTGATCAACAGCCTGAGCATCGATCTGCGCAACGAGGAATCGATGATATGTGTCAACCAAGTCCACGAGCCCGTTAGTCGCCTCTTACGACAAGCATAGTCACATCTGTTTACATAGAATTGTCAAGCTGTAGTTGGTGAAACGTCTAGAGGACGCCACAGAGTATTTATAAAATGCATGCTTTCAGTTTCTTACCTGACGTAATCGTAAATATGAATTATCCGCATCGTATTTAGTTCTTCCTTGAATTTGTCTGTTCATAACACTTACGGAAATATGCTGATTGCTGTTTGTTTGTTCGTTTGCTTGCTTGCTTGCTTGCTTGCTTGCTTGTTTGTGGGCAATTTACGAGTCATCTATAGAAATGGAGACTGCTCTATCCAACCGTTTATTCAAAACAATATTCATTCACAGGGAGACAGTGGTTCACCTCTGGTGTGCAAGCACGGTGACACATGGTACGCCCAGGGTAAGAAGCCTCCCTCTGGTTTAAATATCCAGGGTCTGACCAGTCAAAAGGCACCCCGCGTTAGTTTCCTACCCTCAAATCAGCCGTAAACACTTCTATCATAACCAAGAATAATGTGCCCAATTTGGCGTTGCCCCAAAGGCCAGTGTTGGGGCTGCCGGAAGTATCACCCCCTTCTAGTGCTGCTCCATCAGACCAGTATTACGCCGACTGGAAGTGTCACCCCACGTTTAGTGTTGTTTAGGGCAGTATTGCCGCTACCGGAGGAATCACCCTCTGTTTAGTGTTGTTACAAAGGCCAGTAATCATGCTAACGAAAGTATCACCCCATGTTTAGTGTTGTTGCAAAGGCCAGTATTACGGCTACCGGAAGAATCACCCTCTGTTTAGCGTTGTTACAAAGGCCAGTATTCGTCCTAACGAAAGTATTACCCCATGTTCGGTGTTGTTGGAAAGGCCAGTATTACGGCTACCGGAAATATCAGTCCGTCTTGTGTTGCAGGTATCGCCAGCTGGGGTTACGGCTGTGCAGAGCCTAAATGGCCGGGGCTCTACACGGAAGTGTCCAAGTATGTACACTGGATACATGCCAAGGCTGCAGAGCTGGGCTACCCAATAAAATCATGAGGCAAAAAATCATCTTTCTTTCATTACTGAATGAAGTAAACCTGAACATAGCACACACTTACTGGCTTCACATAGCACTGATTTCAAATCTTCCATGAACAATACTCTATACATGCTGCACCAGAGAGTCCCTCAAGTTTATGTATGGCCATACATTGCTGATCATTTGTCGACCCAATACAACTCGCCGAAGTTGTGTTCATCTATTTCAAAAGCCTTTTATCAATTTTCAGTTTGTTGACAAGAGGTTGTATGTTGTATTTGTTTTCTTCATGGGGATACAAGCAAATAATGTCATGGTTTTGATCAGGACTGCAACTGTCCTCTTCAGAGAAACCACATCAGTTAAATATTAGTTTGTTTTTTTGTTTTGTTTTTTGTTTGTTTGTTTGTTTTTGTTGTTGTTTTTTTGGTTGTTGTATTTTTGTTTGTTTGTTTTCTGTTTTATTGAAGCAAAGGCAATGTTGTACAAGTAAATTGTCACTGACGCTGTCTTAGCAGCATACAAGAGATGCAACGGGGTCAACACGCGAGGTCAGTTCGTTGCAGGACTAATTCAACAATATCTAGCTATACATTAATTATATCTATCTCAAGATAAATATGATATATATTCTAAACAAATCGAGGTCAATTTTCAGTGCGGGCCAAGGCCAAGGTCATCAATGACGACGACATGAATAATAATCAATACATATACCAAGATAGATATAATATATATGCTAAACAGATTTTCAGTGCGGGCCAAGGCCAAGGTCATAAGTGACAAATAGCTACAGCACGTGCTGTAAATTCGTTATGGCTGCTAGGCTTTGTCTCGGAATGAAATTTCAGTGAACCCACCTACAAAAACAAGGAATTTTGGCATGTTAGCGGTACAAAATCTGAGCAGGGATATTGGCTCTGAATCGCAAAGTAATATTATTTAGGGCTTCAGAAGACATCTCCCAATTACGGCTTTGATGTTTGTACTCTTTGTCTCATTTTGTATGTAAATTAACGCGTATATGTAGTTGTATGGTGGTATATACAGTATGCATTGTTATTCGTCCTGCAACGTAGTTGGTGTTTTGATCTTACAAGATCTGGAAGGTGATAACGTCCATATATCACACCCTGCCAAAGACACCCAAAGCCTCTAATCTGACACTGAAGCCTCGAAGAGAATCGTCGGTTTGAATGGCGGTCACAGATGTTCTAACATAACTCCAACAGAGACTCTATTTTACCAGGAAAACACATATTAAATACACAGAAACGCACATGCACACGCACACGCACACGCACACGCACACGCACACGCAGTCCATACGTCGTATTTCCTCAAGATACAGTCTTTTAATATCTGATAAACAAGTGTGGGTGCTCAAATTAAACACTGTTTAAAACACACTACATAAGTAGACTGATAAGAACATAAGTAGGCTGATAAGATATAGAACTACTTTCTGTCAAATTATGTAACTGTGTCACCTACATTGGCGGCATATTAACGCCGATATCTGCCAAACAATTTATGCCCGACTGTATACAGTATGGCCACTTCTGACCTACAGTATACATGCAATTACGCTTGTTTATATATAGGCAAAAATATATATGCAAACGGAAATCCGATAGCCGATTTCAAAAGTGATAAAATCGGGGATTTATTTTCCGTTTTCACTATGCATAAGTATGTAGTTATTTGTACTGAGATAAGTTAAAGAGATGAAAACTGGGGCTTGGGAGTAAACGAGAAACGTGTATAAGACCAATATGTTACTGAATTGAAAGTACATGCATTTCAATACTTTTTTTTTCAAAACGACTACATGTACTTGGACGTGTTTGGCGAGATAATTCCCAACAGTTAGTTGTTCAGTTTCAGGTGTACTTAACCCTGACATGAATGACGTTTGCTAGCAAGCTGGTGGAGGGTATTAAGTCTATGGAAAATGGTTGGAAAGTAAACAGTGACCCCTGAGCAAACTCTCACCAGTCTAAAGGAATGATGCTTTGGTTCCTTTGCGAACTTTCTAACCTTCGTATTCGTTCACATTCCATGGACATGTGACGTAATCTGTTGTTGTCAGTAATCCATACACACTATTTTATTCTAGCGGATAACTGAGGCCGAATTTGGCTGGGGCACACTGCCCCTATAAATCTATATACTTCGTTTATATACCATGGGACAATTTCTTCATTGCCACTCAACACCATATACGTTACCAAGGTACACAAACAAGAATGCATAAATGTGTCTACCACGCGCATCGAGAATGTACACGTCAAGTCAACGACTGGCTAACACAAAAGTTCATCTGACCCGATGTTCCATCGAAATGTACTATAATCTGAAGCCACACAGGCAATCGTTACCTGGTGTGTTTGTTATGAAGAATAGCCATCTTTATCCGTTGCAACTGATAAACTGATAAACGAAATACTTTGTTTAAAAGCTTTGGCCCCACATATATTTGTCACGTAAAATCTATCAACACGTGGAGTGCGGCGGACGGTGTATTCATGGCAAATCTACACAGCAAATTTGAGCGGTTCGGGCGACTGAGTCCTCCTTGATTTGTAAAATAACAGAAACGGAAAATTAAACGTAGTTTGACAGAAATAAAGGAAATGTCGCTATTTGATCAATCAAACTAATATTTAACTGTTGTGAGTTGTGAGTTAAATGTACACATTGTGAATAAACACACTCCTAACTAAACTATGACCCGTTGAAGCCATTGTCACGCTTTCACAATCCCACCTACACACTTTGATAAACTCACTCCAAATATACCTAGTTTCTGACATACCTCAAGTCTGGAGCGATCTGACCAAGTTGGATATCCTTGACATCGAAAAGTCCCGAAGATCCTAAACCACGCTCTTGTCTCGTCACTACTGAAAGAAAATATTGTTAATCGCTATATCACTATAGAAGGAAACAAGCACTTGCTACCATGTAAACGCGAGTCTTAGACCACGTGGATTTTCACACACAGGAACGATGTGGACCTTCCCGTTCCTCATTACCTTGGTGACACTAGGTAGGCATTCGTGACTTTCTTGCCAGACACCACGTCTGTATCCAGATATGCAGAGGTGCTTCTTTATATGACTTTGTTAATCAAAAGTAAAAGTTCTTTAAAGATACTTCTCAGGTGTGTTATCACGTATATCTGATTTACTATCAGAGAACATTTCAGCCACGATCTATTAGACTTTTAGGTTTCACTGCCTCACGTTTTCTAGTGTAAGGTGCAGCTTGTTTACAGGTTCACCCCATCCACAACCCAGTGGGGATTCCGGGAAGCCTATCCCGCATCTACATGTTCAGGTGGTCAGATGATTAGCTGATTCTACATCATCGTATCCTGGTGGCGATATCTGTGTTTATAATATAATTCACTGGCTAGTCTCGACTAGATTTCACTGTCTATAAGGGGGGCTCATATACCTAGAAATTGGAAGGGCGCAACAGGCCTGTGTGCCGCTGTACACACTGACTTTTGAGCGAAGACAGTCATACTCAACAAAGGCTTACAATAGACGTACCGCTAAGGTTATTTTGTAGAACAACACACTTCAGGCGTATTTAACTGGTTCATGTTGGGACGCCTAACTGATTTATCTTTCAAATAGAATTAAACACTATTACCAAACACTTAATATTTATTCTCACCGGGAACCGAGATGTGTCATGTCTGTGTATCCATGGCAAGCATTGGAAAGACCGCGGTAGTCTTTCGCATGCGTACAAGTATTTATACCTTCAACACGCAAATGCAAGACACCAGAGACAGGAAATAAGGCAATGTTTCAAATAATGTTTCAGACAAGATCCTTAGAGGGAGTCGTTTTGAGAATTGCCATCCGTGTTGCGAAGTCGTACTGAAATATTGTTAAGAATGGAGGAAACCATACTCAATATTTCATTCTTCCGGTTTGTAAAAGATTGTAACCTCACTATACGTCCAAATTATTTGGTGGTTGCTATGTGTTTTAAGCATCCCAGTATCGACTGCAGTGATGTTGCTTGTATACTGCTACTATACTGATTCACTCCAACTTGTCTTATAATTGTTATGATATTGACTGAAAGTCTCATCATCACTTCTTTCGACAGTGACAACATCGGCGGAATCCAACGTCACGTGCGGTGTTCCGAAGGTGGTTCCTGCAACGTCGCGTGTCGTGAACGGTCAGGAAGCCAGGCATGGAGCATGGCCATGGATGGTATAAGCTGTATATACTCACTACCTGATTCGCCTGATAATGTAAATATACCTAACACATGCTAAACTGTTGGCACCGTCTAGCTACAATATGTGCACTTAGAGTGCTCCAAACGTGAGACAAAGGGTGCTTGCTCATGGCGCGACAAACAAATTGAAGTCACTGCAAAAAGTCATAGGCGGGTTTTCTATGAGCGTCACAGTCACAGAAAGTCCGAGATTTGGGGTCGCTCAAAAGAGTCAAGGGATTGTTCTTCCTTGATTTGAAGAGTTAACGTATAAAGTGGCAGAAGGGAAGGAACACATTCTCTATATGTAAACCTTTCAGATTGTATTTTAGCACCTCCAGTAGATGATGGTCGGAAGAACGAAGCGATTTCAATGTTACATATTCATAAATGAGATCATTCAAACATGGAGGAGCTGACCGATGATTGCATATCTGGACAGCAGTATTTTACACAGGCTGAACTTGGAGACATTTCGGAGCAAGCTGTTGCAATAATCCAATCTGGATGACAAAAGTGGCTCATATCAAGTTGCACAAAAAACAAATTCTGTTAAGCTTGTGGAAAACCATTTGACCAATATACATGTGGATATTCTAAGCCATTGAATACTTAGATAATTCAACAGCCTGTTTCCATGGGTACATTACTGAGGAAAGAAAAAGGAAACTTATGATTTAGATACTCATATTTACAAAACAGTGCGGCATCCAAGGTTGTGGTTGGGAAAGTAGGGCCCGAGACCGGAGGGTGGGGAGAAATTAGTAAGTAAGTCTTACTTCTCCTCACCCGATGGCTTCCTTTCTCAAACATAGCCTAGGAGGAATGTTTTATTATACATATAAACCGTCTATAAAGGATAATGTCTTGATCCTGTAATGAAGCTAGATAACAGTAATGCGTGTCGCAAGAGGCGATGCTCATGCTCTTGACCGCTGGATTGTCTGGTCTGGACTCGAATATTTACAGACAGTCGCCATATAGCTGGAAAATTGCTGAATGCGGCGTAAAACTAAACGCACTCAATCACATAACAGTAACTGGAGCGCTACTAAAATTAATTTAATGACAGTAGGCCTAACTATGAACAGATAATTCAACTCCGGCATCTTTGGCGGCCTGATGGCCGTGAGGTATAGCGTCCCTTAGTAATTTGACAGATGTGCATCCGTTCCTGCTAAAAAAGCATTTGCACATTAAAGTTGATCTCTGGCGACACTTTTCAATTCATTTCAAGCACTCACATATCATCTGAACTTAAATGTTAATGTTAAAGGTCACAAGCAACCAAAAAATCAAACATAATTAAAACACATTTATCATTTATTCATGACATATAATATACACTGATGCTTTTAAAAACACAAATAAACAAAATTATAAGCGTACAATCGCGATTCAAAAGTGCACTATATTGTACTTGGGCTTACTTCCCTCGAAACGTAGCCCTCGGGAGACCGAACCCAGTCATAGCGGGTGGATATGCACTCAAGTGTAACGACGGCTTCCGGTTGGCTGGTTCCTTTGCTGATATGATGAGGGTTCATTGTGTGTACAGAAAGATGATCTGTTTGATGGGCATTTTAGAGTATAGCCAGTCACAAGAAAGTAAGATTCTTTATGGATAACAACTTCTTTTTGTGTACTTGATGCGTCGTTTCAGTATGGATTCATATACTGTTGTCAAACAAAATCATATACACTAAAAGAAGTCGTTATCCATGAAGAATGTATATAGAGATGTTCGGTTTTGAAAATACATGTTCTCTGAATCTGCGTTCGATCCAATCAAAAATCATGTCAGTAGAGATGGTGAACTACTGCGTGGCTGGAATCTGTCATTCGTCCAAGTACAAAGCAGGACTTGAAACTGACAAGAGTTTGCACCGGTTTCCGTCAAATCCAGTCATCCGAAAAAAATGAATGTAGTTTGTTTGCAACCCACAGACATAAAAAACATGTGCCTAATTACATAATGTGGCAGAGACGGGACTCGGGTGCACGAGTCATAAATCAACTTATTTTCTTTATGTCGTATAGTCTGATAGTTGTTAAAGGGGCACTGATGCGGAGCGAATAATGCTTCTCGCCAACGGATAATTACGAAAGCAGACCGCAAATTGGTCAGCGCCCACTCCTTCGACCGTGACGGACAAAGGAACTGGACTCCTGTCCATATTAGCAGAATTTCTTCACCTAAACAGTCAGGAGGCCGGATGCCCATCACAAGCCATTTGTTTAAAATATCCATGGTATTCCTTGTCTGATCGTAACCAAATATCCCAGCAGTGTAGTTCTTTTCGGATGCTTGGATGGTATACTTACTGATCCAATTTGATCCTATTTCTGTGTTTGTAACCTTGATATTTAATCATGTTACATGCAAATATGATGTCTACAGGCACGTAGCAAGCCATTTGTTTCAGTACGGAAGATTGCAAAGCTTTATATTTAGGTAGTTTTGAGTGTTGGTTCAGCTGTGATAGCAAATAGCATACGTAAATTTTGGTAGCTATAGTAGCTACAATGGTTTATTATTTATGATAATAAAACACACAGTTGATTTATTTGAATTCGTAAACAAAAAAAAACGATGACTTTGCCTTTGGTAGAGAAATCTGAAAATTGTCTTACGTAAAAAAAACTTATTTCACCTATTTACCCAAGTACACAGCAAATGCCTGTATGTATTCCTTATGTAACGAAATTCCGTTGGTATCCTCAAAACAGTTCCGGCCCATAAGTGTTTTCAGGCTGCATGCGACACAGAGATTACATCTTCCTTGCTGTAACTCGCGTTTGATGGTGTAAACCTACACGTGTTATTTGTCATCATTCTCTTGATGGTCAATTCATGAATTTATAACAGGTATAATTAGTAGCAACACCAATTCGGTTACTCAACAAAGGTTCCCATTTGGCATTTCTCCTTCTGGAGTAAATACTCAACATTATAAATTAAGGTCTGTAATGGCAAATGTATTGTATGTTATGTAATATGTGCATGTAAGTGATGCAAGAGGGTTTATCAGCTGAGATACAAAAACAAACATCGATCAAAGGATTAACCGATAACACACTGATTGATTAATTACTTTTATCTTCTAGCGGATTTGTCAAAAGGCAGTGTGTGTAGATGACTACACCCTGTCGTAAAGTGTGAGTGCAAAAACAACATCCTCCCTTCAAAGAATTAACCACCCTTGCGTTGATTGATTGATTGCTCAATATTGGTTAACTAAATTACTTAGAATAGTGGACATCATACAATAAGTTGCCAGGTGTGCTATCTTGGGAGACCAATGAGAGGTTTATCTAGTTTTCACCAACGAAAGACGTGAAACGATGTGTTACTTTTTCGCAAATGAGACAGTTGTAAGACACGCGACACAGAGCAGGATTATTTACCAGCTGCAGATAAATGGAATACGATTTCTTTTACTTGGATATTGATGGATACATTCCTGAACAAGGTAGTAGCCTGACATTGTTGCTATAAAATTAGTCTGTTTTACATTCATTATTTGCATTTTGTTTTAATTTATTTGTTGTAGCATTCAGCAGAATCTGTATGACAGAAAACATACACTAGATCGCGTATGTGTGTAAAATAGGATCCACATTGCCAGTCTATACAAGGTATAAATGTTGCTGTTATGTTAGAAATTTACTATGAGTATAAGCAAATCGTGTGCTCTTTTATTAATTTTCAGAATCATACAAATATGACAATAAACTAATTAGGGTTATGAGACAAAATATAGAGACGTACATTGGCTTCATTATTTTTCCGTCCTAATAGTTTTTTACCATTTCTACCACTGGCAGATGATTAACCTTCAAAGTGTTTCATTTGTTTTCATAATACATTTGTAATGAAGTACAAATGACTTCACCTCAGTTGATCTGTCTATAATTAAACTAACAACTGCGCTTACGGACTGCGCAGCAGAGCTCACGAACCAGTCACGAATTCTGGGATATCATCCGGGTACTCACGGGAGAAAAACAATAACAAAAGTTTACACCAGTCCACGGAAATTGCTCCGCATCAGTGCCCCTTTAAGTTCAAATTGCACGTGGTCAATGATTGAAGCTGTGTACTGCATGTTGTCTTTAGCAGACAGACAGGCAGACATATAGGTGTGAATAAACCAGACACTGAGCTTTCTCTGTGACAGAGACTGCTTACCACAATCAACAAGTTTTTTACGTAATGAATAGATTATTTAATTGTTTGTGTACACAACCAAGACTAGACTACTGCTCACGACCTCAGACGCTGGGCATGCATACTGTTTCAAGCTCCGCGAACCTATTCACTGCGCATGCGTTATGGACGCAGCGCAGCACAGCTTTTGAAACCAGTTTTTCCCCCAGCGCGGGGGGGAATTTAGTGAAACGTTTGAACTCCGATTTCGCGGGCTTTTTTTTCATCGCGTTTTTTTTTTCAACTTTATAGGTTGAATTGGCATTTTATATGATTTGTTTCGGTAAGTGCATACATAAGGTACCAGAATCTGCAAAGTTGTGTTTTACGTAGCATGTGACATTTAATATAGAAAAACGAATATCTGGGAAGAGGTCTTACTTACAAAAAGTAAAACCTGGCAGCAAACAAAAATGCGGTTATTCCGGGAAAAGAAGCCATGTCTAACATACAGTGACAAGCACCCTGTAGGGGTGGCACATAATTAGCTTAGCCTTTGACTAATACAGGAGGGTATTTATTGTAATGAAGATGACTGGTCAAGCATCGTACTGCTAGTTCTCAGATATACGTATGTGTTCAGAAACATTCCCATAGTAACACTCCGAGTTACGTTCGAATTACCAAATGATGACATCAGACTCTCATATCCAAATTACGTGTATGTTTTGTACACTACATGGTGACATACTGTGCAGGGAATGAGTGCAAAATGTGATCGATCTAGGAACAAGTTGCACAAGGAAGGTATGCGTTTTGAGGCAGATTACATGACCAAAGGAATACAGAGGAGAGTCAATAGTCACGTTACCGACATTTTTTACTTACAGGTCCTACTCCAGGAAATGACAGTACCTGTATGTGGCGGTGCCGTTTTGAACAAACATCTCATATTGACAGCTGCGCACTGCTTTGACGAGTAAGTATCTGTGTTCCCATGTCACGTGACACTGAAGGCATCAGGACATGGTCAAATCCGCCGTCAATGCCAACGCTACGTCTACGAGGTGAAATGGCGTTTAACGTCACACATGCACTGAGTATCTTTCTGCTTGTGCTGGTCTGCTATAATGTTGGCCACACATTGTCAGGCCACTGAGATACCACGCCGCAAGTTAACATGGACACCCCACTCTGACAGAGTATTCTGACTTCGAGCAGTCGAACGCCATTCAGGGTGACAAGTTTACTATTAAAACGTTACGAGGAAGGTGGGGCGTAGCCATGAAAAAACAGGGTTTACACATGATTGTTCTAAAAAGTTGCGCAAGCCCTCCATACCATCTAAATATGACGTTTTGCAACGTATCAGGCTTACACAAAACATGGTTTGCTGCGCGCCATGGAATTCATCCACCGACCGTTCTCCCTCCTTGCAGTCTCCCTGTCTTCAACACTACGAATACAGTATGTGTCTGTCATGATAAATGAGTTAGGCCCTTGACAGTACAAGTACAAGAAAACGTTTCAGCTCAGACACGTTATGAAATGAATAATCAGGAAATTGACATCCGTAATATTATGCCTTCAACCTAAAGGGGTACTAGTGCAGATCAGTCTCCGTGGACTGGTTGTTTCTTTTGTTATTGTTTTTCTCCCGGGAGTACAGAGATGATATCCCAGAATTCGTGACTGGTTCGTGAACTCTGCTGCGCTACTCGTGTGTACAATTGATAGTTTCAGTATAGACTGATCAACAAGGTTGAAGTCATTTTTACTTCATTATTATGAAAACAAATGAAACACTTTGAAGTTTAATCATACGTAAGTGGTTATAAACTGTTAGGACTGAAAATTAACGAAGTCAACGTAATTCTTAACATATTGTCTTATAACCCTAATTAATTTATCACCATACTTGTATGCATTTTGAAGGTTAATAAAACGCACACGGTCTGCTTATACTTATGGTGAATTTATAACATGACTGTAATATCTAAACAGTGTATAGGCTGCAACAAAATGCAAACATTGAATTTAAAGCATACTAAAGCTATAGCAGCAATGTCAGGCTATTACCTTGTGCAAGGAATGTAATCGATCAATATCCACATAAAAGAACGATGTGTCATTCATGTGCAGCTGGTAAATGATCCTGCTCTGTGTCAAATATTTTTCATCAGCCTAATATGCGGAAAAGTGATAAATCGTTTCAGGTTTTGCTCATTGGTGTATTGTTTCATTAGTCACCCAGGATAGCACAGCTGGCAACCAATGGTATGTTGTCAGCCATCCTAAGTAATTTAGGTAGCCAACAATGAGCAGTCAATCAATCAACTTATTGGCGGTTAATTCTTTGAAAGAAGCATGTTGATTTCACACTCGCACTTCACAACAGAGTGTAGTCATTAAATCTACACACATAAACACATCCTTTTGACAATTCCACTGTGGAAGATAAAAGTAATTAATCAATCAGTAAATCCTTTGATCGATGGATGTTTTTGTTACTCAGCTCATAAACCCTTTTGCATCACTTACATGCACATATTACATAATATGTAATATATTTGCAACATCAGACTCTCATTTATAGTGTTTAGTATTTACTCTAGACAGGAGAAATGACACATGGGAACCTTTGTCGAGTAATCTGATTGGTGTTACCATTTATACCTGTTATAAATTCATTAACTGTCCATCAGGAGAATGATGACAAATAACATGTTACAGCGAGGGAGAAGTAATCTCTGTATTGCATGCAGCCTGAAAACACTTATGAGCTGAAATGGTTTTTGAAGATACAAACGGAACTTCGCTGATACACAATAAATACATATAAGCATTTGCTGTGTAATGGATAAATAGATATTATCAGTCGTTGCTATTAATTTACGGATTCAAATAAATCAATAGTGTACCAAAAATTCCACACGATTTTCCCCACCCTCAGTACTATCTAAATACAAAACTTTGCAATCTATCGGACTTGCTACGTGCCTGTAGACATCATATTTTCACATGACATGGTTAAATATCGAGGTGAAAAACAGAGAAATAGGATGAAATTGGAGCAGTCACTATACCACCCAGGCATTATGAAAAAACTACACTGGTGTGATACTTTACTACAGTCAGACAAGGAATACCAGGGATATTTTCAAATAACGGCATGTGATGGGCATCCACACTTCTCACTGTTTAGGGTGCAAAAATTCTGCCAATGTGGACCGTGGCCCAATCCCCATGTCCGTCTGGGTCGAGGGAGCAGGTACTTACGATTATAGCCCGGGAAAGTGAAATCTGAACCAAACCTCCTCAGTTAGGTTTCGCTTTCGCGGGAATGGTCAAGATACAGTGAACACGGAATTTCAAATTCCAGGGGCTCTCAATACACCAGAAAAACAAAGAAATGTGAGTTGTTGTCTGATACCGTAGTCACGGTAGAAAATTTATAAATATACAACAATAAATGATTGAATAACGGGCTGTTCACCAATAAGTCAGAGTGAGGTGGATCACTGAAGACTGATCAGGTCAGCGACGTGATCTGTGAAGTCCATGAAATCGATGATGTTGTTGTTGACGAGGTCGTCCTTCAGTCCTGCAGGCGGGTGTCAATGTTCCTGTATTTTTTCTTCCTGGGTGGGGCTGTCCAATGTGCTGCGATCCCTTGAATGGCGACTTTCACGTTGGACTGTTCTCGCTGGAGTTAAACTGAAAAATGTTCGGATGGCTCTTCCTGGCAAGAGGGCAGCTAGTTCAAAGACTAACTGGAATGTCCTTGGATCGAGGGGAGAGTTCAGCTGATGGGCCATCTGACACAAGTGTTCATGGGTCCCACTGTATGCATCCTCTGCTTTATTTGGCAGCAAACAATATACAAAGGGAATAAATGGCCTTGATACTCAGCATGTGGCCTTGACACTCAGCATGCACTCTGCAGACCTGCTCGAACAGCCGGTGCCATCGCCAAACACGGTATCTGCTGGACACAGGCGCTCTCTCCACCTTACGACTATCTTAGCGCCAGGAGCTTCGAAAATCTAGGCCCAGTCTTCGGTGTGACGAGCGAAGGCTTTAGCCGCAAGACTACCCCGCCGCCCGTCGGAAGTAGTAGAATGGACTTCAGAAACAAGCGCAGTCACGTTATGTGATGGTTGTTTGGGGATTCTTTGTTTCAGAAAATCATAACTGAAGTGAAAATGAAAATTTACATGCATAATTAAGTAGTTAATTATGATAAAGGTGATTTTTACCAACTGAGACATTGGAGATACGTCATTAAACTATTAACACTGACTCTACATGTTTACAGAGCCATTAGCAAAAACGTTGCGCGATGGCAGGCAGTAGGAGGCAAACACAATGCTGACCGGTATGACGTCACGCAACGGACTTACCACTTGAAGAAACTTGTGATTCACGAACATTACGACAGCCACACCGTCCTAAACGACATAGCCCTTCTCTTGCTTCATGAGACGATCGACTACACCGACTACATCCGGCCTGTGTGCCTGCCATCTTCCTCCGAACGTCTCTACGTTGGCCAGCACTGCTACTTGGCAGGGTGGGGAGACACACTAGGTAGGTACAGGTGTAAATCAACAGTGGTATAGTCATATCACGACCTATGTGAGCGGACTCCCTTGCCGATCCTTGCCTTCAGGAGCAAATGCATGTTGTAAGAGGCGGGTAGATGAGTAACTGAACTGTACTACTTTGAAACTGATGCAGATCTGCATCGCGCTCCTTTCTGCAACGTTAATGCAGCGTGATTTTCTTCCTACAGTTCGATCATTCAAGGCAGCATGGTATTTCTGCTTATTCATGTTCCGTCACTCCGTTCAACTGGAAGCTTGTAGGGATAATGGAGGCGAAGAACGATATGAATACCACGAATAGCGCCAAAAATGTTGAATAAAACATATTTCACGTGTCTAAACGTGGGGTTAGAAATGTGAGTACACAGCCAAGTGAGGAAATAGGAGTGTACCTTTAATGGTGGCGATATTTTATTTTGACATGAAAAATATTTTTCGATCCGAAGCGAGGAAAGTACGTTTCCAACCTTGTCATATTCCCTATGCTGCGCAACCCCATTTGCGCTACAGTTTGCCTGTGCATCGACGTTCAAACAAACCAGCTAAGCTCACGATTCTGAAATGTTTAAAGTCTTCACAGCTACTTTCATCCCGAGATAACGTTCACAATGGACATGTGATTACACTGTGTTGATGAATTTATGTTTCATCGACACCAATATATTGTCCAGCTACAAAATCGTTTTTTGTTTTGTGTTCGCGTTTATTTATTGTTTCACATATAATATATATTATCACGACATTTCTCTTGTAAGACGAACACCGAATTTACTACGAGAGTTAAAATATAAAGAGGTATGCTTACTGTACACACATATACAGCACAATAGGTACATGTGTTAATTACATAAAGTGGTTTACTTATAAAGTTATTTATCCAAGGGACCGGCAACGACAACGCCCTGAACCAGGCGCTTCTCCCCCTGATCAGCGACAACGTGTGCAGCAGACCTGACTGGTACGGTTCCCAGTTCACGCCCAGCACTATGCTGTGTGCCGGTTACGCAGCGGGAGGAAAGGATGCATGCAGTGTAAGTGTTACATCTTCATACAGCAACACAGATGGTGGTCAGCAGAACTGTTCGTCGCTCGCAGCAATAACCAAGTTGTTTGGAACCTGCCGAAGCCCTTACACTTAACGCCTGATGAATTATCGAGGCGATAAAAAACGAGAATAAACAATACCAGCAGTCAAAGTGCCCTTACATAGAATAGCCCAGGTTTTAGTGGTGAAGCGATTAGAAAACGTCACGGACTGTCTGTACAGTGAAAATAAACATCTCCAAACATCTAACATGTCATATGTACTGCATCATACGTATTGTTACCCGATGTTATCTGTCCCTGATAAAGAGGAATTTGTAAATAAATCCCAACTGCATTAAGTTCTTTCCTGATTTGGCCTGTATACAACCCTATGGGGTTTCAGATGTATTTAATTATTGATGTTTTGTTTGTTTGTTTGTTTGTTTGTTTGTTTGAGGTAAAGTGTGCATGTCATCTTTAGAAGAAAATGGAGACTCGCATATCCAACTGTGTAACCAAACCAATATCCATTCACAGGGAGACAGTGGTTCACCTCTGGTCTGCAAGCATGGAGACAAATGGTACGCCGAAGGTAAGATGCTGTTTTCCCTCGTTTTCAAATTTTCCTGGTTTTGACCAGTCAAGCATTTGAAGCACTCCGTTTTGCTTTCCTATCCTCAAACCAATAGTAAACACTTATGAAACAAGCATAAAAACCAATAATGTGTCTCGCCCCATGTTTAGTGTTGCTCTAAAGGTCAGTATTACGTGAGTGAGTGAGTGAGTATGGTTATACTCTGTGGTTATAGCAATATTTCAGCAAATATCACGGCGTGGAACACCAGAAATGGGCTCACACTTTCACGCTCACGCACGCTTTAACCACAGTTGTGTTGCTCAGACCAGTATTACGGCTACTGGAAGTATAACCCCATGTTTAGCGTTGCTCAGTCAGAACAGCAGTACTGCTACCGAAAGTATCAGCCCCTGGTTACTGTTGTTCCATCAGACCAGTATTACGACTACCGGAAATATCCCCCCATGTTTAGAGTTGTTCCATCAGCCCAGTATTCCGGATACTTGGAGTATCAGCCCCTGCTTAGTGTTACTCCATCAGACCAGCCCGTGCAAACTCCGGGTTAGAATTGGTCTTCAGTAACCCATGCTTGCCATAAGTGGCGATCGGGTGGTCAGGCTCGCTGACTTGTCTGACATATTTCATCGGTTCCCAATTGATCGATGCCCATGCTGATAATCAGTGGATTATCTGGTCCAGACTTGATTATTAACTGACCGCCGACATATAGCTGAAATATTGCTGAGTGCAGCGTTGAACAACAACCAACCAACAATCAAACCAAAATGATGGCTACCAGAAGTACCATGCCGTTTTGGTGTTTCAGGTATAGCCAGCTGGGGCTGGGGCTGCGCAGAACAAAACTCGCCGGGGCTCTACACGGAGGTGTCCAAGTATGTACATTGGATACATGCCAAGGCTGCAGAGCTGGGCTACCCAATAAAATCATAAGGCAAATGGTATCTTCCTTTCATTACTGAATGACGCAAACATACATACACATACTCATACTTACTGGCGTCATAAATCAATGATTTGAAATCTTCCATCTACAATTTACGAGGTTTTTATAATAAATGAGGCAAGAAATTTGGTTTGGGTCTTATTGAAGAGGAGGGTTTGTGTTCGGAGCATAACTCTAAAACCACTTCACCCATATTCGCCAAATTTTGTGTAAAATACCAAATATTAGTAAGTTTAGAAGCATCAACTATATACATGTATTTCTATAAAACACTATGAACTTTGTATAGCTACATGAAAATATGTATTTTCATACTTAGAGATCTTGAAATCGTAGGCATCAAATGAATTGTTTGAGGTCTCAACGTTGAATTGGAGGGAAGAGGGGGGCACCTGTTTTTACGAGTAAATGCACTTTCTAGTTCTGTAACGTCTCAGACTCTGTGAGTTAAATGCTTGGAGGAGTATTATTGATAACACAGTTTTAGTTCTGTGATTTGAAATCATTTTAACGGTCTGTCATCTTAACCTACTGTTTTTTTGTTTGCTTGTTTGTTTTGTTTATTTGGGGGTTTTATTAGTTTGTTTGTTTTGTCTTGTTTTGTTTGTTTGTGTTTTGTTTTGTTTTGTTTGAAAAGGTATTTCATGTTTCAGAAATAGAAGTGAGTACCTAAGGTTTTTAATCTGTAACGCGAAGCAGAGGTGATTCGATCTATGTGTCCAAACCAAATGAATATTAATCGTGCTGTCGTTTCTTTTAAGTTAAACGATTCCTTTTTGTCAATGAAATATTCTGTTATCTACATTAGGTCAACGTGTTAGGCGCAAATAGGACTCTTACTGGCCCACCTCGCCCTAAAACTATAAAATCAACCAAACTCGAACGATTTGTATAATATGATTAACACGTCACAATTTCATTCTGGACTCACAATAGTCCAGAAACTCTCAGCACTGTGGCCACTCTCGCACAAGGGATTTCGCAAAATTAAACAGGCAGCTGTTATGTATGTGTGCTAAGGATGAAAAAATGAAAAAAAAATTTTTCGAAAACTCAAAATTTAAACTCGCTCGCCCATGGGCACGCCCATGGGCGAACAGTGGCCAATGGGTAGGCCCATGGGCAGGCCCATGGGCGAAAGTGTTTCATTTCATCCAGAATGAATGTTTTGGAGGTTTAAAATGAATGAAAAAATGTTAATAAGTATCATGACACAAATTTCAGCTTGTTGTGACTTGACTCTGCTAACTGACAGCGATTTTGAAAAATCTCGCCCAAAAAAAACATATTGGCCCATGGACGAGAATAATTAATTTCATTGAATCTACATGTTTTTTTTCCAGGCTGTGCAGTTTTTCAATAAATGAACGTGTATTTATTATTGTCTTGACACGAGATTAAGCTTATTTTGACTTAATTCGGCTAATTAAGAGTGATTTTTCAAAAAGACTCGCCCATGGGCGAAAACCATTTGGCCCATGGGTGAGAATATTTACTTTTACTCAAAATACACCTTTTCCCATGTTTTGGAGGTTGTGAATGGATGAAAGTATGTTCATAAGTATCATGTCACAAAATTCAACTCATTTTGAATTAATTCCGTTAATTTAGAGCTATTTAACAAAATCTCAGCCATGGGTGAAAAACATTTTGGCCCATGGGCGAGAATATTTCCTTTTACCCCAAACACATCTTTTCCAATATTTGGAGGATGTAAATGAATAAAAGTACATTTATGAGTATCATGACAGAAATTTCAACTCACTTTGACTTAATTCCTCTAAATGAGAGCAATTTTGAAAACTCTCGCCCATGGGAGAAAGACATTTTGGCCCATGGGCGAGAATATTTGCCTTCACTCAAAATACATCTTTCCTAATGTTTTGGAGGATGTAAATGTATGAAAGTGCCGTTGTGAGTATCATGACACAAAATTCAACTGATTTTGACTTAATTTTGCGACTTTAGGAAGATTTTTTTAAAATATGCCAGAATAATCACTTTTACTCAAAATACATCTTTTCCCGTGTTTTGGATTTTGTAAATGAATGAGGATATATTTGTAAGTATCATGGCACAAAATTCAACTCATTTTGACTTAATTCTGCTAATTTGTAACAAGTATAGGATCTGGATTTCCACTTAAATTTTCATATTTTTTTTTTATTGTCTTGGGGGTTGTAAATTTATGAATGAAAGTGTGTTTATAAGTATCACGACAAAAAAAATGAAATCATTCCGGTCTTAATTCGACTAATCTCTCTCGTGGACGAAAATATTTTCGTTTGCTCGTTTTCTTTATTTTGCAAACATATGGTTTAAAAATAGATGAAATTCTAATGAAAATTCAGTTTAATTTCGTGAGTTTAGTTTTATGTCGCACTCAGCAATATCCCAGCAATATGGCGGCGGCAATCCAGTGATCAACAGTGTGAGCATCTACCTGCACAATTGGGAACTGATGACATGTGTCAGCAAAAGTCAGCGAGCCTGACCACCCGATCCCGTTAGTCACCTCTTACGACAGGCATAGTCGCCTTTTATGGCAAGCATGGGTTGTTGAGGCCCTCTTCTACTCCAGATCTTCACGGGTCCCGAACACAGAGCTTTACTTCCAGCAACATATACAATACACTTAGAATACTAAGCCTTGAGATTCTTTTGAATTTAGGTATTCTATAAATATACCAAAATTCAACCTATATCTATGAAGCTGAAGTTATTTGTGAAAGCCCTAATCAAGAGTGACCAAACTCCAGTGACTATGCTGGGACACATTAATAAACGGTGTTGTGAGATCTTTAAACTGTATTGAAATATGTCTTGTCAATTCCACTGACATTCGCCAAATGTATCTACCTAGTAGTTTTAAGTGTACCTACCTTGGTAGGTCACTCGCTTGTTTTCTTTACCATTTGTACTAATTAGTATGCGCCTCCTCATGCTCCAATGCACACAGTGACCTGATTCGTCTCCATCGCAACTTAGGCTGCGTTTAACAGTACTTCAGCCAGTTTACTGTATCAGTCGAAATCTTACAATGAATGAATGAATGAATGAATGAAGAGCAAGAAGTATATGTGAATGAATGAGAAAGATATAATAAAAGAAAGAAGTACATATGTGAATGAATGAAAGAATAAATGATACATCACGGCCATCCCTTCCAAAACATGCTAAAGAACGCAAAACTATCGTTAGATCACATGTGTTAACATCAGCTTGTTATTGTCTCCCTGGTCAGGCGTAACAATTGTCAGACAGGTTAAAACAACAAACTATCTGGTTGACTGCACAGCTGCCTGTTGACGTAGTATACCCACAACACCTACTTTTCCTGCGTAACCTTCATCTACATCACCACCCTTAATATATTGAGCAGAGAGCACAGAAGGCCCTATAGCTGTAACCAATGAACCGTGGCGTCTCTCTGCTCCCAAGTTCCCAAGTGGGGGTGTCCTTTTCTACCTATTCCATTGATCTTTAAAACATCTAACACGCTCAACGCATGCATTTTTTTACTCAAATGTGATGTTATACATATCATAAGAGTATTTTTTATGTGTTAGTCAGTTGATAAATTATTATTTCATGATACGTATATGTACAATATTTTGCTTCGATTCTGTAACTACCCACATTATGACATTGAGACCATTCTGATTTATCTAGTAAAATACGATTGTATAGTTTTGAGTTTGAATCTTGGCATATTTTACCGGTTTGCCACTTTTGCACTCTACCTATTTAAAGGGGGCGTGCATATTTTGGTGGTTTTTAGTATTCCATCTATTCATTTGGATTTATTAATTTATTTGTTTTTGTTTTGTTTTTTACAGCTAGTGGGCCTGTTAGTCTGCTTTGATAACTGTAAATTTATTCTGACGTTTGACGAGCGGAACATGAAGTGTTGTTATCATGTATGTTATGTAATTATATTATTGGTATGGAGCGGCATTGATATGTATGTTTATGCTTGACAATCCAGTCCCGATTACTTGAGGAGATTAGTTTAAACTATACATTAACGTATCCATACTATTAATGTGTAATCATTATATCGGGCTATGAGGAATACGTAATGTAATCAAGATTGACTTTGCGTTTACTTTTCTATTTTTTAAATAAATTTTCACTATTTTTGCTACACAGATTTACTTTGGCTTCCGTGATTGTTGTCTCTAAGTATTTTAGAAATTATGTTGTTGAGACAACTGGAACAGTTGATCTGCAGTCTTTCAAAATTCATTTTCACGAGATATATTCTCCCTTTTTACCAGTTCTCAGAATGAACATATAGCTGTTTACACAAAGGTATCTTCCCGTAAAATAAGTAGGACGAAACGTGAAGCATAGCAGCGCATTTGCCATAACTGAAGTTGTTAAAATGATCCTGAAAACTGTCATTTTCAACATTCACCTTGCAAGCAATTTTACCAAGAAACTAAATAACTCATTACTACTGGAAGGAGTGAACTGAAAGCCCATTTTAACTGAAGTCACTGATTGAACTCGCTAACATCGATTCACTTACATTCTGGTACACGTGTCTTATTTCGTTTCCTGAGGACACACATTTTACTTTTTTTATAGAAAAGCCGTGTCTAATCCCATAAATCAACACCGTTGTCACTACACCAAACGATTTTGACCTCGACCCAAAACAAAGGTTTAACTTACAGGACTACCTGTAAGATATTCCTTTCTTGATAACGAGTTTAACAGCTACGCCGAAATGCTGCTTACCTTATAAGAAGTTGTATATCCATAGAACTTTCGTATTTTTTTCCAAATGATCATGACCTGAACAGATATTACTTTGTCAGAGACTTCATGAGTGATTTTCAAGTTCTAATCCACACACTGATTTCCACTTTTTCATCATTTTGACTTTTATCTCAGTTTGTTGAGTATCTCAGCATAACTCGCAAAGACAATGGAAACTGAGCGGAACGATGACGCTTTCTGTTTCTTCCGCGTTCACTTACGTAATTTCCGCAAAGCGCCTACGACAATTTGCACCGAAAAAGTCATGTCTCGTCCGCTGGTCTTGTTTATTGGAGTATAACAGCTGCCGCTTTCATGTGTATTTTACTTGTCATTTACAAAATTCATCCATGGATCACATTAGGTCATTAGGAGACACCAGCTTTGAAATGAACAGGTGTTCGTGAGTGTATATGGATGAAAAAGACTGATTGCGCAAGACGCGCAGCCAAATATCTCACATTCAAAGGAAATCTCGAATTGATTGTTCTATAAGGCGTCGAGCTGACCGGTTGGTTTTGGTGTTGTGTATAAACCTCCTTTGCAAGAACTTTGTCAAGCATACCTGCTTTGTCCTTTTGCAAGACCTGCACATATTAGTCTTTGAAAGACATTGACATTTATGTGCAGGTGCTCTGGAAAACCTTGTCCGGCACGATATTCCTTCCAATTTAGTTATTGTGTGCATGCTGCATTTCAATTTTGGAAATGTGCTTAAAACATATTTTGATTCTCAAAAAATGTGGTTCGTTTAGCAAGCAAAATATTGCTTTGATTAACACTTCACCAGTACTATACAATATTACAGAATACACAAAACCGGATACACAAAAACGACAAATTATAGCATTGTGATTAGGGGTATATGGGGTTATTGGAGTCCCTTTTTATTCACCGAGACAAGTCCTACACGCCCTGGTGGGGTGTGGATTCGGGGAGGGGATAGAGGAGGAGATGACCAAGACACACGTACTCCATACGCTATCATGGTCTTCCTTACTGCTTGAAGATCGACCTTTTCTCACTGTGGTCTATGATGACTTCGGTGAACGGAAAAGAACTTATTCACTGTGAAAACCAGAAAATAGTTGATCCGTCCACGATTTTATCATAAAACACAAAGCTTGATTTTTTTAATTTTTCAACAGGAAACTAATTAACTTGTCAAAAACCTTCTCACAAATGTTCAGTGTTTCTACAAAGAGCTAGTCAGACACAACAAACCATAATTCTATTTTTCATGTTTACTTATATGAAAGATGTATTTGATGTAATGATATGTATGCATATGTTATTATATGATAGTTCATATGGATGACGACACATGCTTCATTTATATTTTGTATTAAATGCTGTATGGGTGAGGTACTGTAAAGCTTGTTCACCAGTCCCTATCAGAGTTACAAAACATACAAAAATACAACATGGAGATGTGTGGAGAAAATAGAGACATATGGAGAACAGCAATGTCATAACTGAACAGAAATCATTCCCTCTATTGGTGAAGGCCGTGTGGGATTAGTTAAACAAAGAAATCTAGTCGACCATGCCTCCTAATCCTCTTACTCCTTAAACAAACGACTTGCCTGGGCTGTCTAAAATTGAATTGAAATTTTTGTAAATTCGAGGTCTCGGGTAATACGTAAGGAGGTAATCAGGTGTCAACACTATGGCGTTCGACGCTCCGGACATGAAGGAAAACCAAATACGTTATAAAGTACAGTAATGTGGTCACTATGAGCGAGGCAGACAGTCTGATGAGCACAGCTCATTACGGAAATCTCTTGTCTTTGGAGCTGCTCGTTGAGACGCTGAAGCCTTCTGTCAAGTTCTTCTTTATTCTTTATTGTGGCCACTGTCTCACAATATGCAGTTTACATTGCTCACAGACCCTCGATTCACGATGACGCCAACTTTCTCGACTACTGTTCGTGCGACGACTATCATTCAGGAATTGGTTCCGCAGCTCATTCTTTCACCGAAGTCTGTGTGTATGTGTTTTAGCTCGTTAATTAGCGTAGAGACGAGTCTTCTGCTATTCACGGGCATTCTCGGGCACAAGTTCTCCAAGGTAGTCGACGCTCCGGGTGTCATTAGAACAGTGTTGAGCACTGTCACACTCCACTGCTTTTCGACAGTCCTGTTGTGTATTTGATAAAACAATCGACAATCCGGGTGTGAACCAAAAGAGGATACCACCATTCTCATCGGTGGATGAAATGGGATGAAGAAACCCGCATACTCTTGATCACATTGCTACACCGTATTTACCATAACGAATGTTTAAATATCACTTTATGTAAAAAGAGCATCAAAACAAGCTGAAACCATGTATTATATTTAAGAATGAAGATTATTATGGATATCAACTTCTTTATGAGAGAACACAACGTTTCGGAGTTAATGCTTACTCCTTCATCAGGTGTTGTGTTCTGTCATAAAGAAGTTGATATCCATAATAATCTTCATTCTTATGTATTTTCACTTCTAAATGACATTCAAAGACTTCATGTATTATAGGCCACGTGAACCAATCAGAAATGGACATTCTTAAATGAGGTAGGAGAAATGTGCCTTGTACGTTCTTATGAACCTTGATCTTTCAGGTACATTTCATCACTTGTGTACAAATAATGGTCTAGAATAATGTTTCAAACACTTTAATACGTATTGATGCAGGGGCTCCATATATGTTCTTGTTTACGTCCCGCTCGTCAAACGTCAGAATAAATTTACAGGTATCAAAGCAGACTCACTCGCTGGGCCACTTGCAATAAAAAACCCAAACAAAGCAAAAACAGGTAAATCAGTTAATTTAAACAAATAGATGGAATACTAAAAACAACCTAAATATTAGTATGCACGCCCCATTAAAAAAGATAGAGCGCTAAAGTGGCAAGATTCAAACTCAAAACTCTTCAATCGTATTTTACTAGATAAATCAAAATGGTCTCAATGTCATAATGTGGGTAGTTACAGAATCAAAGCAAAATATTTTACATGTTTATGTACGATTTATTTAGCAAAGCCAGAAAAATCCCCGACAAACACGGCCGCTTCTCCTCAATACGTGGGTTTGTGAGAGTGAGGGTACTCCCTGCAAGGCTCACTCCCATTAGTTAACAAGGCGTCCTCCCATTTTATGTATTTTTTACTCGATAGGTACGGAAAATTAATTAGGCGATGTGGGTATGTCATGACTGGTTGATTTCTCAGGATAAGGTGAACTGGGTATGGCAGAGTCGATATACTATGATCATAGGGGATTTAGCAACCATGTTGGAGTGAAGGAATGACAAAACTCTGCGATAGATTAATGAGTGTCTTTTTTAAGCATTATGAAAATGGGAATGGTAAATTAACACAAAATGCCCTAGACCTGTCCAGCGTGTCATACATATATATATATATATATATATCATAGAATAATAATTTATCAACTGAATAATACATAAAAATACTCTTATGATTATGTATAACATCACATTTTAATAAAAAGATGCATGCGTTGAGCGTGTTAGATGTTTTAAGATTAATGGAAGAGGTAGAGAAGGACACACCCACTTGGGAACTTGGGAGCAGAGAGACGCCACGGTTCATTGGTTACAGCTATAGGGCCTTCTGTGCTCTCTGCTCAATATATTAAGGGTGGTGATGTAGATGAAGGTTACGCAGGAAAAGTAGGTGTTGTGGGTATACTACGTCAACAGGCAGCTGTGCAGTCAACCAGATAGTTTGTTGTTTTAACCTGTCTGACAATTGTTACGCCTGACCAGGGAGACAATAACAAGCTGATGTTAACACATGTGATCTAACGATAGTTTTGCGTTCTTTAGCATGTTTTGGAAGGGATGGCCGTGATGTATCATTTATTCTTTCATTCATTCACATATGTACTTCTTTCTTTTATTATATCTTTCTCATTCATTCACATATGCACTTCTTTCTTTTATCATTTCTTTCATTCATTCAGATATACTTCTTGCTATTCATTCATTCATTCATTCATTGTAAGATTTCGACTGATACAATAAACTGGCTGAAGTACTGTTAAACGCAGCCTAAGTTGCGATGGAGACGAATCAGGTCACTGTGTGCATTGGAGCATGAGGAGGCGCATACTAATTAGTACAAATGGTAAAGGAAACAAGCGAGTGACCTACCCCTGTTGTAGATAATTTCTGGTCTGACAAATAGGAGAATACCCCATAAAACCTCGGACGAGGAAAAACCGGCACGGGCAAACGGGAATTACTAAACATGGAGACCACACTATTAAAACGAAACATGCTAAACTGGGTAGGTACACTTAAAACTACTAGGTAGGTACATTTGGTGAATGTCAGCGGAATTGGCAAGACATGTTTCAATACAGGTTAAAGATCTCACAGCACCATTTATTATTGTGTCCCAGCATAGTCACTGGAGTTTGGTCACTCTTGATTAGGGCTTTCACAAATAACTTCAACTTCATAGATATAGGTTGAATTTTGGTATATTTATAGAATACCTAAATTCAAAAGAATCTCAAGGCTTAGTATTCTAAGTGTATTGTATATGTTGCTGGAAGTAAAGCTCTGTGTTCGGGACCCGTGAAGATCTGGAGTAGAAGAGGGCCTCAACAACCCATGCTTGCCATAAAAGGCGACTATGCCTGTCGTAAGAGGTGACTAACGGGATCGGGTGGTCAGGCTCGCTGACTTGGTTGACACATGTCATCAGTTCCCAATTGTGCAGGTCGATGCTGATGCTGTTGATCACTGGATTGTCTGATCCAAACTCGATTATCTACAAACTGCCGCCATATTGCTGGGATATTACTGAGTGCAACATAAAACTAAACTCACGAAATTAAACTGAATTGTCATTAGAATTTCATCTATTTTTAAACCATATGTTTGCAAAATAAAGAAAACGAGCAAACGAATATATTTTCGTCCACGAGAGAGATTAGTCGAATTAAGACCGGAATGATTTCATTTTTTTTTGTCGTGATACTTATAAACACACTTTCATTCATATATTTACAACCTCCAAGACAATAAAAAAAGCTATGAAAATTTAAGTGGAAGTCCAGATTCTTGTACTTGTTACAAATTAGCAGAATTAAGTCAAAATGAGTTGGATTTTGTGCCATGATACATATAAATATATCCTCATTCATTTACAAAATCCAAAACACGTGAAAAGATGTATTTTGAGTAAAAGTGATTATTCTGGCATATTTTTAAAAATCTTCCTGAATTCGCAAAATTAAGTCAAAATCAGTTGAATTTTGTGTCATGATACTCATAATGGCACTTTCATACATTTACATCCTCCAAAACATTAGGAAAGATGTATTTGGAGTGAAAAGGAAAGATTTTCGCTCATGGGCCCAATGTTTTTCGCCCATGGGCGAGATGTTTTTGAAAATCGGTCTCAATAAGCAGAATTAAGTCATAATGAGTTGGATTTTGTGCCATGATACTCATATATATATCCTCATTCATTTACACCTCCAAACCACAGGAAAAGATGTATTTTGAGTGAAGGCAAATATTCTCGCCCATGGGCCAAAATGTCTTTCTCCCATGGGCGAGAGTTTTCAAAATTGCTCTCATTTAGAGGAATTAAGTCAAAGTGAGTTGAAATTTCTGTCATGATACTCATAAATGTACTTTTATTCATTTACATCCTCCAAATATTGGAAAAGATGTGTTTGGGGTAAAAGGAAATATTCTCGCCCATGGGCCAAAATGTTTTTCACCCATGGCTGAGATTTTGTTAAATAGCTCTAAATTAACGGAATTAATTCAAAATGAGTTGAATTTTGTGACATGATACTTATGAACATACTTTCATCCATTCACAACCTCCAAAACATGGGAAAAGGTGTATTTTGAGTAAAAGTAAATATTCTCACCCATGGGCCAAATGGTTTTCGCCCATGGGCGAGTCTTTTTGAAAACTCACTCTTAATTAGCCGAATTAAGTCAAAATAAGCTTAATTTCGTGTCAAGACAATAATAAATACACGTTCATTTATTGAAAAACTGCACAGCCTGGAAAAAAAAAAACATGTAGTTTCAATGAAATTAATTATTCTCGTCCATGGGCCAATATGTTTTTCACCCATGGGCGAGATTTTTCAAAATCGCTGTCAGTTAGCAGAGTCAAGTCACAACAAGCTGAAATTTGTGTCATGATACTTATTAACATTTTTTCATTCATTTACAACCTCCAAAACATTCATTCTGGATGAAATGAAACACTTTCGCCCATGGGCCTACCCATTGGCCACTGTTCGCCCATGGGCGTGCCCATGGGCGAACGAGTTTAAATTTTGAGTTTTCGAAAAATTTTTTTTTCATTTTTTCATCCTTAGCACACATACATAACAGCTGCCTGTTTAATTTTGCGAAATCGCTTGTGCGAGAGTGGCCACAGTGCTGAGAGTTTCTGGACTTTTGTGAGTCCAGAATTAAATTGTGACGTGTTGATTATATTATTCCGTATAAACTCTGTCTTTTCAAACCTGTACTACTTTCTTGTCCACGATCTGTCATCTTTAGTTGCGGGATTCAAAATAACCCTTGTACATATCAAGGATAGGGTATTCCAAGTTGGGGACCTTGTTTCTGATCCTTTCATCCGTGAATGAAATATGTTTTAAGCAAAACAAAAAAGACTAATGTTCGACTGGTAGAAAGCACGACAGCCGATTTAATGCAACGTTGCAATAATTCATAATTGAAAGGTCACATGCAACCAAAATAATCCCAAACATAATCAATTATAAAACAATTATCACTTATTCATGACATATGGTATACATTGCCGATTGTGAAAAAACCCAAATAAACAACCATACAATCGTACAGTCGCGAATCAAAAGTGCAGTATTTTGTACTAGAGTTTACTTCCCCCGAAACAAAACACCCGGGAGATCGAACCCAGTCAGAGCGAGTGGGTGTGCACTCAAGTGTAACGAAGTTTTCTATTGGCCGGTTCATGTGCCAGTACTATGATGGGTGTTTGTGTGTGTGCGTGCGTGCGTGCGTGCGTGTGTGTGCTTGTAGATAATCTGTTTAGCATTTTAGAAGTATGGTGAGTAATAAGAAAGCAAGTTCCTTAATGGATAACAACTTCTTATATTGTATATGATGCGGCGTTTCAGCATGGATAGGAATCCATACGGAACCGTCGCATCATACACTCTACTCAAAAACAAGACACGCATAGGTAGTATTTTTCCATGTAACTTTTCGATTTGAATCATTGGTGTCTGTGTAATCGGTATATCTATGGTGAACGCTGTCTGCAAACATTTACGAGTTTGAATCACATTGTCACTAATGACAACTCGCCAAAACGCACCAAAATCTGTTTTCCTCTATAAACACAATAAATTGTGAACGAGAAGAAATTCATTTTCATTTTCCAATTTCCTTTTGCACGCGGGGGGGTGGGGGGGTGGGGGGTGGGGGGTGGGGTGGGTGGGTTCAGTGCTCTTGCGACAGTTGACAATCTTAAATTTGGTGTGATGCCGAGACGTACTGAGGCTGAGTAGAACAATGCGATTGGTCATTTAGAGTCTGGGGAGTCTCAGTCTGCGACTGCAGGGCACCTGAATGTGTCACAGAGTACCATAGCAAGACTTTGCAATTGCTACCAACAGCAAGGATCAACACGCGACCAGTGTCAGAACAATTTCTGATCAGACTGTGAAGAACCGCTTACGTAATGCTGGTATTCGTTCCAGAAGACCTTTCCGAGGGCCTGTCCGTTAACATCGGCAACAACGCAGACAGTGGTTTCGCCAACATCTCCCATGGCCATTGCAAAGGTGGAGAACTGTTATCTTCAGTGATGAGTCAAGTTACATGCTGACGTCCCGACGGGAGAGCACGTGTATATCAACTTCGTATCGAGCGCTACGCTGCAAATTGTGTACAGGAAGTGGACAGATTTTGTACCACAAATGTCATGGTTTGGGTTGGCATCTCATACAGTGGCAGAACAGATCTCATTCAGCTCCAGGGTAATTTGACAGCTTGACGTTACCGTCATGAAATCATCAGGCCTCATGTCCTTCCTTTCATGAACCGCCAGAACGTCATTTCAGCATGATAACGCTCGGCTGCATACAGCAAGAATAACCAGGGATTTCTTTGCCCAGAACAATGTTAAGGTTCTTGATTGGCCCTCACGATCACCGGATCTGAACCCTATTGAACATTTGTGGGATGAACTGGATCATTGTGTGCAACAGCGTAACCCTCAGCCACAGACGTTGCCTGCTTTGTTTGTGGCCTTGAGGGAAGAGTACCAACTCATTTCCTGGCACTTCATCTGTAATCTGGTCCAGTCAATAGGACGTCGATGCTAAGAAACCATTGATGATAATGGTGGCCACTCAAGATACTGACTGCTCTGCGACCTTGACCTTGGAACACTTTGTAACGTGCAGTTTCTTGCAGCATTGGACCGTTAATGTTCATACAGGTTTCCTTCATGACTGCCCTGTATTACTGAACCTTAAGTGTATAAATTCATCAGAATTTTCGGCTACGAGAAACTGTAGTTTGTCTAAGTACAGAGCAAATAACACCGACCTGATGTCAAACTATGTTTCATTGACAGCCATTGACAAATCATGGTACATTTAGATGTTATATCATAAGGAAATTTTATTTATATGTTATCTTTTAATTTTCATGATTTTAAGGTCAATAAGTCAAGACCCAAATTTTTTAATGTACTTGTATTTCAATATATTCATAAAAGATATTTCTATGGTTGCAGTATCACATTCTTAGTTCATAAATCAAATTACTGATGATCAATTCTAATCCGAGTCTTCACGGGGCTAGTCCTGCGGCGAGGGACAGTAGCTTTTGTGTGACATGTTTGACAGCTCTTATATGAGGTTTTGATGTCGCCTAGTCGACGTCGACAGCGGGTGATCATGACGTCGACTCGCCAATTCTGGATCTCATCATATTTATGGATGTGAGAACATGGTCACGTCAGTTCTAGACCAATATATTTCGGAGATATTACATCCCGTTGCGTCTCCTTTTTTTTCTTTTGAGGGATCTACTTTCACAACATAACATCTAGTTCATAATACTACATAAGGGGAGGTGGGATAGTCTAGTGGTTAAAGCGTTGGTTCGTCAAACCGAAGACCAGGATTCGATTCCCCACATGGATGCAATGCCCATATCTGGTGACATCCGGAGTGATATTGCTAAATGAGACGTAAAGCCTACTCAGTGACTCATATTGCAAAACACTAATCTAACACTAATCTAACTAATCTAACACTAATCTAACTTTACTGCGACGTGGGCTGACTGACGTCACCGAAAGACGTAACTGACGAATTCACAAAGGCAAGGAAGAAGCGTCAAGGGATGGTGAAGATTGTTTCGACAGGCATGTTGTCGACATTGACTCTTACAACGTACCGACATGTTCTAAATAAATAGCGTAACGTGATCGCATGGGTACGTGATTATTTTATGAATGGCAATACGTTATGAAGCTCAAAACAACATGCTACGATCCTTTCTTACCAAAACAGATTTCAAAACACTGGATTACGTGAAAACGAGATTGCCAGTAATACACTCGTATATAACGACAACATTACAGAATAATAATGATTTGTGCACTGTCATAAATTGTAAAAATACACATGGTAAATTATTAGGATATAAGTGTCTTGATGCCTAATTACTTAAAATACAGGAATAATCCTTGAATATTCGTGGTAGCCATCAAAATACAATACATAATGAACGGATGTCTCCTATTGATGAATAAAGCGCTTCCTCGCCATGAATACAACACATGTTGTCAAACTCCAGTTTGAAATTGTGAACATTCCAAACTCGTGTTGTTTAGTAACAACCAATCGCAGTCAACCAGATTGTCACGGAAGTTTGACATGTGTTTGTCGTGTGAATACGCGAGTCTGACAACTTTGAAAATTTCAACATCGACTTTAGTTTGCCGTGTGAAGGCCGCTCTAACCAGACGCTAATAGAGGAATTAATCAGGCGACCATACGTTATAGAAACAAAACCTTTAATTAATAAACTTTAATGTGCAACATTAAGCATGTGTCAGCATGGAGATTCAAAGAAATAACAGCAATGTCGGAGTGTGCTGAAAAGATGTATTTAGTGTGTGGTGGACACTTTCCCTCTACATATACCGCCTAACACAGACAGACACACACATCCTACTCATGCAGATGAACACACCCTTTACAAAAACGTGCTTTAAATCGTAACTAACGAAGGATAGGGAATTTACATGACGAAAGTGAGTTGGATACGTTTTGAAACAACAAACTGCAAACCACAGCGCAAACGTTGTCACTGACAAATCAGATGGTTCACAGACAGACGTGATTATGACTAAGCACAAAAGGTAACGGTAGTTCGTGTTGGCATGATCCTTATAGTTCATCACCGTGAAGTATCCTTGAAAATCGATTATTACATGTTTTATATCAAATAAGAAAATTGTGCAAGAAATATGGATCTACCATGTCTCCCTCTCTACGTGATAAAAGTATGAAACGAAGTGGCGAGGTGTACCAACATCTGTATATAGCTGTAATGTGGTTTCTTCAAAAGCCATATTCTTTAACTCCCCTACCCCTCTCTGTGACAAAAAGACACGAGTGTTCGTCAATACACACGCCACAGGGCTTTGTCACGCAGTCTTTTGATGTCAGAATGTGTCTGACAAACTCGCCATTAGCAGTCAAGTGGGTGACCTTGTTGGAATCTCTGTCCACGAAAACGATTCCCCCGGCGGCGTCAGTGACGATACCCCGGGGAGCCCGAAGTGCACATCTTCTTTCAGGGCGGTACCAGAATACGATATCACCACCCTCCGTCATACATACAATTGCTTTTGATCCACTGTCTGACACAACGATTTCTCTGTTTGGAGTTACCGAGAGGAAATGTGGAGCCCGGATCGTAGTTTGGTTTGCTATGGTTTTAAGAACATTCCCTTCCAAATCAATGATATCAATACTTGTAGGAGACAACGACCCTACGACAAGCGATTCAGAGTCCAATGAAGCAATGCCCGAATAAACCTTCTGTGTTCGTACTTCCGAATGAAGGGTGAGGTTTGGAAACTGAACATTGGCCACAACCAACTTCTTCTCCTCCAGAATCGTAGATACTACTCGGTGCGGATTCATCTTGCACAGACTCCAAGGAGCTTCACCTATATACAAGTGACTACGCATTCCACCGAGCTCCGTGCTGACCATTACTAGGCATTTGTTGCTATTGTCTGCAATCACCAAGGTTTTACATCCATTATCTGCCGGGAATACCACGATGTCTGTGGGGTTTGGTGTCCCGAGTTCCGAGTCTTCAATGTCAATACTTTGCAGCAAGTAAGGCACAGATACGTGGTCTGTCGGACCACCGTGTACTCCGTTAACGGTGAGCATAGAGGACAATGTATTACGCAGATGCTTTCCATCGCCATTGTTCTTTAGGGATATCTTCACTATGTTTCCTTTGGAACTCTTTGTGACAGGGTAGGGATCACTAGCAAAGTTCTCTGACTTGCAAGATTGGTACATCTCGTACAGATGACTGTCAGAGTCGGACTTCAAAGCTTGATCAATGAAGACAATATTCTGCTGCGATATCTTAACTGACATTTGATTTGATCTGGATTCCTCTGACAGCTTCTCCAGAGACTTGGAGGCAATTTCATCAACCTCCTTAAGCAGGTCTGTCTCTCTCTGGTGGATTAAGTCTACAGCTTTCTTGCACGTCTTTTTGATTTCTTCCTTAGCTTCCTCAGCACTGTTCGAAAGGGCATCGATATGAGTGAGAGGTATTCTCAATCGTTCCTCCTCTTTCTCAACTCTTTCCTGTATTCTCCGTTTCGTCTCCCTCAGCAAAGACTTCATGCTGTCAGTCATGGACTGTACCGTGACCACGTTCTTGCACGTTCTGTGGTCAATGCTGTTGCAGGTATTACAGATGGCCCGGTCACAGTCCTTGCAGAATATTTTCACGACCTCTTTGTGCATTTGGCAAAAAATGTTCTGCTTCTTGCGAATGACGCCACATCTGTTTGATATTGTCTCTATGCGGTGATCGGCTGACATACGCATGAAGTCATGGGATATGAGACAGTCGTCACAGTAGGCGGCCGAACACTCAGAACACCATGATGGAGCTGGTACACCCTTCCCCTTCTTAGTACACACATCGCACAGAATGATATCTGTAAACACATCAAATCAATATGTGAACTGAGGTCCGAGTGGAACTTGTATCTTACACGTTTATGATGAGGCTCATCGAACACAAAGCTATTTTAAACATTTACGTATTTCTACTTTTCAGCGAAACTTTCATTCATTCATGCTGTGCAAGACACGAAGAATACTTTGTAAATGTATGACAAACAAGATATATCGAGGTTTCTCAAACCAACTGTACAATCAGTCGTAATGGTATATCCTTCATACTAATGCCAAACTAGCACTGCTCATTAAAGAACTGAGTACAGTATGTCTTGTGTTGATATCACCGAAAACAAGACATCTGTATAGTTCATGATATTTAGCTGTCATAGAGCCGTGTGTGATCCCCATTAAATGTAATTTGAATAAAAGACGAACCATCAGCTCTTGGGCCGAAAGCATCCATAAGGCTCTGCACCAGAAACCCCGCCTCTATCTGTTTCGCCCATTGTTGTACTGGCTTGTTCGGCTGAGGGACTTTGGTATGGCGGCGGCAAAATGGACATGGAATGGACTTGTCCTTAATAGCGTCTGGTCTTGTCTGCGTGAACTGAGTCAGGCACTCACGACAGAAGGTGTGTTGGCAGGCCAAGGTCGCCGGGTCTGTATAGACGTCGGAGCAGATGGCACAGGTGAGAAATTGTTCCTGGAAGTCCTCGGTTGTAGCCATGGTCTGTGGAGGCAAATATGCTCGTATCTCTATTTTAATGTGAGGTGTGAGGCAAATTGTAGCATAAATTGTGTAAATTACGTTGGTGACTGATGGGAACAAGTCTGAGGAACCATTGTTCCGAAAGTCAGAGACTATTCCTTCCATGAGAAGGACGCAAACTCATCTTTAAGTGACTGTGTAAGATTTCAGAGACGTATAACAACATCCCAAAAGTTGATAATTTTGTGTGAACAACTCAGATTTAGCTGCCTGAAACAACCTTTGGGGCCATTCTCATCAATACTTTCATGAGTCTTTCATGATTAAAGATACTGTGGCAAAAGGACAGGAGCGTGCGAGACAGGGTGGTTGTAACTCTTGTTAATAATCAAAGCTTTCATTTCAGCATGTCATGCATTGCTCACGTTACCGCGTTATTCCCTTGATAAGGTTAATTATTCCACTTGCTGCGTGGCTTTGAAACGATTGAAAAAGGTTTCAATTGATGTAAACGTCCACTACGTTTGAGTAGAGCTTTACGCCGTCTATAGTAATATTCCAGCTATGTAGTGACGAGTGAACGGGGGGTGGGGTGGGGGTTGTGGGATATCTTACTGTAAACCTATAATTTTACCCTGGTCAGCCTCGTGCAAATGATGCATGTAATAACATAATTACACAGACACATGCTACTTTTACAAACCGTTGGACCAACTCAGAGTGATAACTAAACACACATAATGACATTTATCAGTAGTACTGTTAATTACATTAACATTAACCTGATACACTCATTTCATATGGGAGGTACTTCCCCTTATCTGATTCTGACCGTAATCCACAGAGAACAGCGAACACGAGTTCTGTCCCTTTGCTACTTTCGGTTTGTCATTTAAAAGAGTTCCACCTTTCTGTCACCCTACTCAAGGTTATTTCGAATGATAATTGTTTGTCGTCGTCTGTAACGGTCGAGGTAGTCTTATATGAATAAAAAAATTACATTAGCTAAATATTTGCCCGGCTGGTGTAAAAGCTACTTCCAACACTGTGGCGGAAAGTTATCAACAGCAGAAATTCGGTTATGCTTAGTAACATACATTATGCACACTCAGTTGTGATATATACATCTTTAAATGACGTCTCACCGTATAGAGTCTGCACGCTACCACTAGGTGAACGCGGAAGTCCACAGATTCTCGTGTGTTAACACGGAACACTTACATGTTGACTCGTTCGTGTTCTTCCGGGACGCCCTTTTCCGTAACCGCTTCTACCGGAGTAACACGAGTGGGTGACGAGTGATGGCGAAATTCTCAGAGGTAACGAAGTTGAGTGAGCGGTGACCGGAAAGACGAATCAACATTCGTCACCGTACGTATCAGCAAACGTACAAACAGGTTCATTCAACAACTGGTAGATACCGCATACACAATCACTATACGACTCTCCACGAATGCTTCACTTTGAGATACTAGTACATTTATGTGCATCTATTTGGGGATTTTTTTAAACAGTTGAAATAACATGTTATTCAAATTTCTTATTCATGACTACAAACTCCCAAATGCGATTCTTAAAAGGTATTTAGAATAATACAAATATGTGGATATATAAGGTGAACTGCTGATAAGAATATTTTCAATAAATCAGCATCATTCTTCGTGTTTAAAACGGGTTAACATACGTTAAAAGCAGCAATTCCCAGTGCTCAAATAATATTTATTACTGTTGGAATTAAGCAAATATGGAGTCGTCATTCTCAAAAATAACATCAGTATATGTATATTCATTAACATATTCTAAACAGAAATTGTTAAGAAAAATATCTTTACTCAGAATGACATATCATTTTTCGTATAGTTATATAAATACAAGAATTTTTTTTTTTTTATACTTATCGTTAACTTTCAAATTTTACAATAAAATTCAAAATGAATGATAGTTCTTTTGAGATGAACCCTTGGGGAAGCTAAGAGGACTTGTGTCGTCTGCATATAAAAGAACAAAGGGTTTAATGGAGAAACAGCACAATAAAGGGTTTCCTTAGGTTGAACTAGCTGTTGAAATATCCACTTGGGATGACCCATGAAAGTCACGGGGTAGAATAGGCCTTCAGCAACCCATGCTTGCCACAAGAGGCGACTATGCTTGTCGCAAGAGGCGACTAACGGGATCGGGTGATCAGGCTCGCTGACTAGGTTGACACATGTCATCGGTTCCCAGTTGCGCAGATCGATGCTCATGTTGTTGATCACTGGATTGTCTCGTGCAGACTCAATTATTTACAGACCGCCGCCATATAGCTGGAATATTGCTGGAATATCACTCACTCACTCCACTTGGCACATTCCCATATATGTATGATTGTTGCCCTTACCAGTCTCTATTGTCCGTTTGTCTCAAAAGCGGACCGATGAATTGCAATATAACTCAAAAACTAATAAGCATAACATACTCAATGAAACGCTGATCATAATGAAAACATCATACAAACTCTGTGAGGTTTTCGCAGAATTTTTGTCCTAGTAATAAAAACGTTGTTTAACAGACTATCATTAAAATATTGACACAGTTCACTATTTGTTACGAGGGAGGAGTGCAGAGAAAGGCACAGCCAGGTGTTCCAGAAACACGTGCACACGTGCCGAGAAAGTAATTTACTCATGAACCTGTGCTGTCTCCATGCTTTCTCACACACCTGGCTGTCCCTTTCTCTGCACTCCTCCCTCGTAACAAATAGTGAACTGTCCAGTGTCTGACGACTAGGATGTCTAAACTTATGTGAGTACATTGGGACGAGTCTTCATGGGGGTTGAAAGGGACGTATGGGGATGAAGGCTTCAAGAAGATCACTATTGGTTCGTCTAAAAAAAGAAAGAAATGATTCTGAGTGGCCGTAATGCAGTCTACTGAGATGGACATCATGTTTGAGGCAATATTCGGATATCTGAAATACAATATGATACAACTCTCTTTGTTTCGCAGTTCAAGGTCTTCCACCCCTTTTGAACGCCATGATAAGCAAAGCATCATTCTCTTGAATGGACACCCCACTCAACTTCCCCTTTCAGTTGGACATATTTGAGGACAGCCCCATGAACAGTGTTGTCAGTTTTCATTAACTGAGGATACTTCATCACTTTTCATGTATATACTTCCTGCCTGTGTCTTTGGCTCAGTGAAAGGTGATGTTTGTGTTGTGGGATGCCATTAAATGATTAAATTGTCCTCTCACACTGGCACTTCTGGTCTTGGAATTAACACAGGGAGGATGTTATCCCTCCAACCCAACCCAACCCAACCCAGCCATTAGGAATTCTGAACATAAAACTTGCAACATGTTTCTGTCCTGTCAACACTGATGCCAGAAGGTATAGAAGGTCGTCAGCAGAAAGTATGAAAAGCAGAAGGGGTCACATTCCCATATCCAACCCCAAAGCGCCCTATTCTCATTACAGATAAGCATTATCCATAGCTGCAGCAGCTTTTTATCCCCTACATTTTGTAAGAGTATATAATTGTGCCACACATCATCTTCGGGCATTTCCAAACAGAACCCAGGACTTTGGAATGACAATCAAACACTCCAAGACCTTAACACGGAGCATCATGATGGAACATTTGAATGTAAATTCAATAAACAATAAACAAACCATCTGACAAGTTCATATTTATTCCTGTTGATCTGTGACAAGCCAGCTGTGTACAAGCTTGAAGGCATGATACAATAAGCACAAAAGCTAGTTATCTTGATTTCATGTGAACCACTGGCACATAGCATTACTGCCCAGATGGTCACGGTCACCGAGTCATCATGGAACCAGTGTGGATAATGGACATAAATGTTATCCCATAATATATCAACAAACGCATGTTTAAGTTTTAGACATCACTATCATGCCTCCTGACCATGTCTGTCTTTGGACCAAACCAACAGTAATGCTGGTAACACTACAGAAGTTTCTAAAGATTTATATTCACATACCCGGCACTGAAGATTGTGTCCTCAAACATGAATATTCTGGTTACATTATTCTTTTCAATTTCTAGTCACATGATATTTCTTTACTGCCTCAAACTGAAGCTAACTTTTCAATGAATACCTTTTCCACACTGTAGCATTTCTTGCTTGTGATAACACGTTTACAAGAGTCAATAAATGCCCGTTGGAATGGTGCCCAGGTTTGTATAGAGATGAAGATTTCTAGCAGAATCATGTCCCCTCACTTTTAACTTTAAAGAATGATCCAGTTGTTGAGAAATATTTCTGGTTGGCCTCCTGGACCTTCTTCTCAGCTGCTTGTGGATTAACAATTTCCAAACCCTGCAATAGAAAAGCAATACGTTAATAGAGTCAAAACCTCTGTAAGAACAGACTCTCAGCCCAGCAGACAAACAATAAATCAATACAGTCATTATCTCCATGGCTGATTGGGTGTTTGACACCACACTCAGCAATATTCCACCTACTGGCGCCAGTAAACAATCAAGTCTCGAACAGACAATCCAGTGATCAAGAACATGAACATTGTTTTATATGACTGGGATGCCATGCCATGTGACAACAAAGTTAGCTGGCCTGACAACCTGATACTGTTAGTTGCCTCTTCAAACAAGCATGGGTTACTGGAGACCAATTCTAATCATGGCCTGCAGACAAAGTATGGGTGAAGCAATACATGAAGGCCCACCATAACATCTGTCACCGAGATAACCCCTGACTCACCTGTAGAGGTGTGAAAGCCACGCTGGAGGCTGTCCCTGCCACCTGCTTCTTCACAGTCGTGCTACCTCCCCACACTGTGTTGGACTGCTTGCTCAACTTTTGCTGAAAACAAAATAGTTCATAATCAACAATCGTTGTTCCTGCAAAATATGTCATATTGACCACTTTCTAAATGGCATTGTGTAATCATACCTTTCAGTCGTGGGAGCCATGCCAATTTACACTTATCAGAGGGGTACACAAGGCAGTCTAGACTAACAGTTGTCCGACTTCCATTTTTGTGGAAGTCGTGGTGGCTGAGTGGGCTAGGCAGATGACTTTGTGTGCTGGCAATTAGGTGCCTGACTCTGAGGGTGCGGGTTCAAATCCCGGATGGGGCTCAACCAAAAATGTACTAGAATTGGTACTTTACTAAGAAAGTGAAATCCTAAATATGACATAAATTGCATTTGACCACTTTCTAAACGGCATCGTGTAATCAATCGTTGTTCCTGACTGAACACCTAAATCCCAGATGGGACTCAACCTCAAAACTAGAGTTTGTACTTTATGAGAAATTATAATCCCAAATATACCATATTTTAACTTTTGATACTGTTTAGCACACCATCTGACACATGCAGCAAAAGCTGTAAAGAACATAATGTTAACTTTTGATACTGTTTAGCACACCAACTGACACATGCAGCAAAAGCTGTAAAGAACATAATGTTAACTTTTGATACTGTTTAGCACACCATCTGACACATGCAGCAAAAGCTGTAAAGAACATAATGCTAACTTTTGATACTGTTTAACACACCATCTGACACATGCAGCAAAAGCTGTAAAGAACATAATTGTTTGTGCCAAAATCAGAAATATATTGTACATTGAAAAAGCCACATTAGACAACCAGTGGTTAATAGCATGACCAAAGATCATTGACATTTGTTAAGATGAGACACAATCACATAGTGACCATCACACTTTCTGATCTTACACACACAGGGAGATGTTCAGTCATGTCCATTTAGGCAGTGTGGAGTATGTACCAACCTGCAGTGTTTTGGATATCCTAGCTTTAGTCTTGGCATCAACAGGTGGACCTCGGATCTTCCCAGATGCTGATTTACCCAGGGATCCCAGAGAGAAACCAAGGTCATCTTGGTAAGCATCTTCTTCAATCTACCAACACGTTAATATAAACATGTATACACCATGACAACCAGACCTGCTCATAATGCATCATAGGTATCAGAGCAGGGTTATTCTCAAGTATACGTGACCATTTCAACTAAATATAATATGATAAGGGAGGGGAGCTAAACGTGCCTACATTTAAAACAGACAGATAATCCCAAATTCGCCTGATTAAAGAGAATCAACAAATCAATTTTGAACAAGCAAATGAAAGAATCTGAATCTGAATAACAGCATACACTATATGTCTATATATATGTTCTTGCTGTAGTGGTAGTACAGCACCAATGATTGAATCTGTTGACATGGCATTGTGCCTTACCTACAGTGTGTGGTCCAGGTGACTATCTACTTACCTCCCCAAAGTTCATTCGGTTTGTTTGTTTCCTCATCTCTGTCAGTCCCAGTCTCTCCTTCATCTTCCGTGCTCTGCAACGTAACTTGTAAACATGAGGTACACTGTGTAAACATGAGGTACAGTGTCGAAACATCAGGTACAGTGTGTAAAAATCAGGTACAGAGTGCAAACATCAGGTACAGTGTGCCAACATCAGGTAGAGTGTGTAAACATCAGTTACAGTGTCTAAACATCAGGTAGAGTGTATAAACATCAAGAAGAGTGTGAAAACATCAGGTGCAGCATGTGAGCAGGTACAGTGTGCAAACATCAGGAACAGCGTGTAAACTGGTACAGTGTGTAAACATCAGGTACAATAATTAAACATCAGTTACAGAGTGTAAACATCATGTATGATGTACCAAGATCAGGGACAGCGTGTAAACATCAGGTGCAGTGTATAAACACCTGGGACAATTTGTCAACATCTGGGACAGTGTGTAAACAATGATACAATGTGCACCTGATCTAATTGAGTAGAATAATTGGGTACAATATCCAACAAGCAGGTACATAGGTTACAGCTACATTAGAGGCTCAGATGGTGATTCAGAATGAAATTCAGCTGCAAAGTGAGATGTGTCTTGACAGGTTTCACCATCTGATTAGTTCTATCATGAAACTATACAACCTAACAAAACACAACCAACCTCCGTCCTCCTCTCTTCTTGCGTCCTGGATCAATTGGAGCTGGCAGCGGCTTTACAAACTTGACTGGGGGTGGCTCCGTCATTTTGTCCAACTTCTGCTCAATCTCAGCCAGCAGAGCATCCCCGACAGCACCATCCACACTCTCATGGAAACTGTCAACTCGGGCTGCCAGTGTACACTTCGAGGACACAAGTCTCGCTGCCTTCCTACGCAGGTCCTGCCAAGTGCACAGATGGAGGCGTTAGCAATTATGTACACATGTACTAGGGGATGTCAGCAATTTTGTACATAGTTCATTTAAAAATTACAGGCAGGGGGAAGGGGATGGGTGGTGGCACTTACATTGTACATACATTTTAGGGGTCATTCACATTGTCTGTGAATGAGTTCTTCATGAAAATCATCATCATCCCCCTTAGCCACAATTTACAAACTGTCCCTAAGAAAGACGACATGTATCATCTTTACTTCACATTTTGTACAGGTACCATCCAAGATTCAAACAGAGATCTTGTATTGACAAGTGCACGACACAGCTGTGACTTACTGGTGGTGTTTTCTGTACAATCTCACTGTAGTAGATGAAGCCTGTGTGAGGCAAGATGGCCGTGGTGGAGAAGCCAGACAGAGTCTTCTTCTGTGATCCAAGGACCAGGATGTTACACGCCGGCATCTTGGACAGGTTGGTCAGACCACCCGCCACACCTGAACACCAACAAGAAGACAGATATATGGGAATGCCACAACTATCTCTACAAAATCTGCTACTAATACAGAGAAACTCCTGTTAATCCAGAAGGCCTGCCTTGCTTTTCTGAACACTGATCTACTGAAAGGGACAGTACTGCAGTGAAACGTATCAACACCTGCACCTGACTAATATAGCATACTGTCAAAAACCCTCTAGTCCGTATTCCAGCAAGACTGTCCAGTTCTAACAAGCAGTTCTACCAGTAACTAACACCATCTAACCCGGCATGGGTATTAGCGGTGCAATCGAGGAACTATGATCAAATACACAAGTAGTGATTGTGGGTTGAAACAAACACTCGTAGGATTACCACGATTATGATTTATAAACACTGGGGGATTGCAATAACTGTTTTCAAGTGACTGATAGCCAAGTTGGAAAATGATTGTAACTGTCTAGTTCAGCAGTGTGAGAGAGATTTCCCTGTACATACGATTCATTAATCAAGAATGTCTGAATCTGAAAGATGGCATAAACTGAAATAGCATTGTTACTATGGTGACATCATCCTCCGCAGCAAATTATCAAATCAAACTTTAAAAGTAATGAAAGTGTTGGTCATAGTTTAAGATGAAGTTAAAAGTCAGCAAAAACATGACCAGTCAAACTCGCTCTTGATATCTTGCTCTGTAGTTGTTCAAATACACAAATATTTTCAAGACTAACTTTGACTTAGACTTAGACATAAAAGTCTTAGTGTATGAACATTAAAAAACAGTAATAAAGAAATTGCTTATTGAAAAACATTCAAGGAAGTCTTGAAAGTATGTGAAGAAAATCCAGTGAACAGTTCTTGAGATATCTTCCTGACACTCTTAACAATCTTCAAAATCTTGACCTTGAAATGAAGGTCAAGGTCACCAAACCTGACATGGACCTTTCTTTAACAGTGATGAACCTAGGTACCAAATATGAAAAGATTCTAATCAACAGTTCTGAAGATATTCTAATTTGTAAGTACGTACTGAAGTACAAAGCCTAATACTACATCCCCAACTTCAGGCTAAATGGGTAACTATGCAGTACCATCAGGTAAAGTGTGTTACAGTCACATTAAGGCTTGCACAGTAATGTCAGCTATCCATTGGTCAAAACTGGCAGCATGCCATAGGTATATTTTTCTATGTTAAACTGGCCCACACACATCCCTCATAACATGCCGTCAAGAGTAATTTCCATTGTTTGCATTGTTAGTAAACAAACAATAGATGACAATGTAATGTGGGGTTCCAATGTTCCCGCTGGAGTCAATGCTCTCCAGAAGCCCATGCCATCACCAAGCAAGAGTTGTACAAAACACTGTACAAAAATCACTCAATCCATGCCACTGGGGTCACAGTATTGTCAGTTCACTGCAGTTGAAATTATGGCAGTCACTGACCACGAGAGTGTATACATATTGCCTCGCTCTGTTTTTCAGCGGGTTTGGGATTCTGAGAATGGGACAAGCCAACTAGCACAAATTCACCTTCTCTTCTCCCATCTTCTACTCACCCACTCTTGAGAGGGGACAGGGGTCGGAAATGCTGTAACTTCTAGGCCACAAATGCCGCTTCTATAGCAGTGTACCATAAATCAGAGCAATATCCAGCCCAATTGAAGGGTGAGTAAGTGAGTTAAGTTTTACGTCACTTTTCGCAATGTTCCAGAAATATCACATAGGAGACACCAGAAATGGGCTTCACACGCTGTACCCACTCAAAGTAATTCACTCAATACAGCGGAGCCCCAAGTCGCTTTAGGTTTTAATGTGTACGACTCCTTGCAATCATTCCAAGTCCCATGATTTGAACAACAATATGAGAGATTAGAGCTGAGCCAATATTGTGTACCGAATTAACACATTAATAATGCAGTTCAAGCCAGTCATATTGCAAATCACATGACACAGTATGCAGACCTCGCTGTCACACCAACGTGCATTTCTGATGTTGGGTTTGTACGTACTAGCGCCATTGCTGATACTGATAGAAGAGTACCTTCCACATCATGATGCCTGAGAGGGGACATCATACCTTGGCAGTTTGCAAACATCCCATCGCATGCATTTTGCATGCTCTCCAAGCACATGGTCGACATGGGAGATAACTTTCATGATTTAAACTGAAAACCACTAAGAAAACTTCACATTACACTTACCCATGAGTTTAGCTGCAACTGAGGCCCCGACAATAATGGAGAGATTCGGTGAGATGAAGGACATTCTGGACTCAACGTACTCAAAGATGCTGACCTTGCACTTGTGAAGATCAATAGCCTAAGGAAAGATGAATGTTGGCATGAATATAGTGGCCACTGGTTCCAGTAAATACACTCCTGACATTCAGTGGGCAAGGACAATCTGTACTAATCTAAACTTGCATTCTCCAAATGCAGGTCATAGTGACAGCATGATCAGTGTTTCCCCTAGACATAAAAATTTAGCAGACATTATAACTCCCTGGAGTCATGAGTGGGAGTCATGCACATTTTGGGTGGAATCAACTGACTTGTAGAAACAATGTAGATATCTTACGCAGTCATGGAGACAGAAGAACAGGTCAAAGGTCGAAAACTAGCGGTAGAAATTAAAATAAGTCCTGTCTTACAATTCAGATGCAACTAGCAGTAAGCGATATAAAACTGTTTAATGATTAGACTGTTCTAACATAGCCACTGAGGTTTCTGCTAGTTGGTACAAAAAGACACATTTTGAGAGAACACACCTTCAGCACTATCCATCTCATGTCCATGTTAGACTATGGGAATTAGGATCATCATAGCACAAAGATCAGTTTGTGCAAATAAGTCCAGAACTCAAGAATTCTGAGGCAATCATTTTTTTTAAAGTTGTAGCAGACTTGATTTTGTGTATATAGGCCTGGGATGATGCAACTACATGTATGTTCCTCAAGAGCTTCCATCCTTGGAAGTTGTCTCCCTTAGTATATCTGCTGACAGCTTTGTCAACCACACAAACAGGGCAAAAAGATGCCAAAGTGTCAGTAACTAGCACTATGGCACTTAGCACAAATGGCAGTAATATATTATTTGAATACCTTTCACTTTCATGCTACCCTAAAGGATGGCTTCAATTTGGACTCAAACAACAATAGAAATGGAAAGTGCTACACTTGTTTGTTAACACTGAATGTAGTAGCCTATTAACTTTTCATATCCGCATATTTCTCCTATAAATGACCCCAAAGGATTCCATCTTTGTTTATTGGCTCCATCTACAGAGAAAATTACCCTTCATACAGTAAATATAGTAGTCTGACTCCATGTCTACTTCCTCTCATGAAGTATGAATTATTGTTGTAGTGCATATATAACAGAGATACACATACATTTATCTTCCCTCGCACATAAATGTCGCTTTCTGAATGACTGTGTGCTCTTCTATTATTTTCAATGTTTCCTCCTTACAAGTGAGTAACATACATTTCTATGTACCCTGCAGGGAATGCCAATCTCATTTGATACTTTGTGGTAGTAATTCTTTATCTCGAATAACACTGAATCATGTATGACGTATGGAAATTACTGATGTTTTGCGAAAGCACATCGATTAAAGGGAGAGAACTCTAATCTGTTTTTCTTGTCTGCAAAATCTAGTGATGGCTACAAAAGGTTTTGTACCCATGCTTCAAAACTTTCAAAATTAACATTGAGGTGTTAGGTAAGATAAGTACATTATTCCCTTGTCCCTCAGGACCCATGGGTTGATGTACTCTGTAAGTATTTCGTTTTACGTTCACCTTGCCTTTGGGCTCAGGGAACATAAACAAACATTGAGGGTACATCAACCCATGTTCCCCTCATGACCAGCAAACAACTTATTATAACCAATACTAATTAAAACCACATCACATATATCATTTAGGCAACATCGGTTAAAAACACATCGCATTCATCTTTTAAACAATATCAGTGAAAAACACATCACGTTCATCATATAAGCAATATCAGTGACAAATACATCACGTTCATCATGTAAGCAATATCAGTGAAAAATATATCACATTTATCATTTAGGCAATATCAGTAAAAAAATACACACATGCACAATAAATTTCTCTGTATCTTACCATGTCACAAGCCTCCATTACAGTAGCAAACTCTTCATTGGATAAAACAGATCTGGAACAATTATAAATAAACAAAATGTACGTCAGAAATCAAACAATTACGATGTTTGGGGGCAACAACTTTCATGTAAACAGACTTTCTCTTGCTTACTGCTTGATTCCTCTTTCATAGTCACTTATTATGAAAGGTGTAACATATGAAACTACAAAGGCATGTACAATCAATTCACTGTTTACAACTAATATTAGTATGCAAGTTAGCTTAAATTTCATTCACAGAGATATTAGTTTTGACAAGTTTTCTAGACACCATTTCCAGATGTAATAACATGTGTAAGTCTTAGTTACCCTTGCGTGGTAGAGGCTGTGACACTGACCACCATGATGGTGGCTGATGTGAGAATCTCCTGCAACACTTCATTGTTCTTGGACATCTCCAGAATATTGTTCCCAAGTTCCTGAACAATTTTAAAAAATACATGTTATCATCACATAACAAATACAACATGCCAGTAATATTTAGTTACCTTAGAGAAGGGTGGGATCAATCAATCTGTGGTTGAATGTATAACCTCTCACTGAACCTCTCAGTGAAGAAATGGGCTGTATTTATTCCTAAATGTTTAATGTGAATTACACTTTCTCAGTAGTAAGTGGAAACATTTGTTCTTAAGTGTGTTAGATCCCGGAACAAGCATTTACGGGACACAAATTCCTGCTCCTAAATTAAAATTAACAATGCACACAACAATATTTATAAGCACATCGATAAGGACACAGAATAAGTCCACATACTTTTTGCTATCACTGTGTCTGCTACAAGCTGGGTTATGGTATCAATTATTTTAGCATCATTTGTAATCCAATTGCTGTAACAATGTGCTAATCAGGATACAAATACAAAAACAGTAACTGAATTACAACACTATCTTTAGTATCACAACATCGTATTAATACTGACATTTAAGTGTCTGGGACCCCCACTTTGTCCAGGACCCCTGAAAATAGGGACCCTCAAATATAGGACTCAAGGTAAATCCTTGTTGCAATGTGCTAGGGATAAGGTGCCTCACTCAGAGCATGTGGGATCGAATTGCAGATGGGATCCCACCCAACAAAAGAACTACAATCTGTACTTCAGTGAGAAAATGTAATCAAAAACATAACATATCACATTTGACCACTCACTAAATGCCTTTGCGAATATACAAATAAATGGGTTAAAAAAAATACTTCATACTTTCATCTGCACACATTTCACCTCACTCGCTTTGTCATATTAAACATGGATCTCTCTCACATCCATACTGATCCATTATCAATTAAATGAGTTAATGGTTTAATATCAAATGAGCGAAAGCGAGTTTAATACCAAATCTCAAACAAGCTGTTTGGAGTAGTCTACACGAATCATGCAAATCATTTTCACAGACCTGACCCAGTGAAATATCATCCAACAGAATTAAAATAACCACCCCACTGACTTCAAGCTCACTAGTACGTTTTATCCCTTGAGGCTGAGAACTGGCAGGTGATAAGAAGTACCATCATCAAATACGTTTTGTTGGGGATCGAACCACTGAACATCTCTTCATATTGTTGACACAGGCAGCCAGGTATTAAGTAGTTCAGCTGTATCTAAGACATTTTAATTAACATTAATGATTATAAGGAATCTCTTCACTATGAACTAAGATGTCTCATTATTTTACCTTGACAGTGGAGATGTACTCCATCGGTGTCTGGACAAGGGATTCTAATTCAGGAAATCGTTTTGAGTAGAGATCTCGTACAAACTTGTGAATAACATCTGAAACATAAATATGTCAAATTATCAACTTGCAAGTAAAAAATGTTTTGAACGTTCCACATTTGATCAGTGTACAGCTACTCAAGTGTTGAAGCTATCATCATATTCATCCTATTGTACAAAGCCTTCAGATAGCAAATATTGTCACACATCTATTTTTCAACAAACCTATTTAAGTCAGTCGATATTTTGAAGCTTTTTCATGAATCTGTTTACAATGGCATTATGTAAGATTATTATGAAATGCACCTATTAAAACCAACAAATGTGACAGTTGATAGGTCTCTGTTTGTCTATTTTGTTTGTGCATGACCTTGTTACCACTGAAACACAGTGACTGAAGCTATCACTATTGTTTGATAATGATCATTGAAAACAACTCTCTATCACAGCATTTTTTGATAATATCATACATTAGTTCTTCATGATTTAATAAAGACCAATGTCTTTGTGAATCAAACTTTTCCTACATGTATGAGACAATGCAGCATTAATGACAGAAAATCAATTGTGATATTTGTTCAAGCTATCCACAAGAAACCACAGTGTTAATGAGATATGCTGGGATAATAAGTTGATTATCATGATGATGATCACTTACTTATTTCATTGTCGATTTCCACCGTCATGTTATTTGCATCGACAATCAGCTTGTACTCAGGGTCTGCTTCCACGGGGCCAGCTACAAACAATACAATCAACACATACCATAAGAACAATCAAGATGTCCCTTAGTAACAATCAAGACGTTGTACTTAGGGCTGCACAATATAACTGGTTTACCGGTACTTACCATATCAGACATGAAAACGATATGCACTGCAATACACTGATCAAAATCCAGTATTTTAACATCCAAAATGGTAAATTTGTAACACTCAGAAATATTCATATATATCCATTGTCTATGTAGCAGGGCGTGGAGTCATCCCAAAGATGACATCCTTACCTTGTCACCTTGCTGACGGGTTTAACCTCTTTGGTCATGTGGACAAGGCGTCCGACTTCCGATCAGAAGGTCCGTCGTTCGCATAACAGCACGGGACTCGGAAATTTTGTGGCCGCTACATTTACACCAGAACCAGTATTTACTGGTTCACACATGAAAACAATATGTATTTCGATGTGCTGATCAAAAAATGGTATTTTGACATGCAATCGGAAGTTGGGTTCTTAATTTTTGTTAAATAGTTTTGCAATGTTTTTGATCTGAATGTTTTAAATATTTACTGATTAATGACCCGTGATCTCTGATACATCCTTACCAGTTGCTGTCTAAAACCTCAAGGCTTTTTGGAGAGTGGAGAAACTAGTCCAAACTAGCAACTGCTGTGTTGATGTTAAATTGTACTTTTCCTTGTTTCATTTGTGCCAACTAATATTTATACCTTCATGTTGGCATTATTACAAGATTTTATTAAAGTTCATCCAAGCTTTGTAAATCAAGCATTAACTAAAATTTATAACAGCATGCACAACGGCTGAATCATTCTGACACTGGATTTAAAAAATTTATCAAATATGCTGTGTTCCATGACATATCACAGGCAGATAATGTAGATTCAGCTTTATTATCTTTACACAGGGTGTGGTTGGGGATGTTCTTAAAGAGAAATATTCTACTAACCACTTTCCGTCCTTGACTGTGATGAGTATTTCTTGATATTGCTCATAATATCTGCAAGTTCTTGACTGTCACGTAACTTAGCCACACTTGTGACACGTGTTGCCTGGATCTCAGGCTCCATGACAACATCTTCCACATCTGCAACTTCAGCAACATTCTCGCCATCATCCTGTTCAACATCCTCTGTGCCCTCCTCCAAATCAGCCAGGAGCTCATCAGCAAGAGACATTGTTGATAACTTTTATCCAACCCTATAACTTGGACGTTTCAAAATCTGGAAATAATAAATAGTAATTTCAAAAAGATTCCCATTCTCACTCTGCTACTAGTGTAAGTTTTTAGTCCTGCGGACTGCGTTTGAACTAGTGACATTTCATTTGCTGTCTTTGTGAGCTTTGTTAGTCTAGAGACCATATTATATCTGGTTAGCCTAAGAACTGCACTGTAAATGTCCCAATCACAAAGTCAGTTATCTGCACGATGCCAAACCTCTTAACACAATGAAAATGCTACAAGTCAATGACAACTGTTTAAAAAATCTTACAAAGCTTGCAGAATCAACGTTGAATATCACATGTGGACGACTGAGAAACGTAAACAGGTAAACTTCCGGTGTAAGTTTTCAGTGCGGAGTTACTCCCCTTATCAAAAGCTCGTGTAAGTCTCGCGCATTCTCATTTCCGGTGATCAACTTCCGGTGATAAATAACCCACCCTAAGAACCGGTTATGAAGAGTAGTTGCGCTGCGCCAAATAGGTTCGTAATTCGACCGCCAAGGAGAATATTGCCAAGTCGTTGTAACTGCGCGAAATTTCGAACGGCAAAACTATGGTTATTTGTTTCGTGTTTGGTGCAATCACCGGAGCAATAGGGATTCTTGCAGCTTTTTCAGGTTTCCGTTCAATAAACGAAGCCTTTGGGGTCGGTTGTCAAGGTAAGATTGCAAAACTGTAACGATGCGTCGCGTGAATAAGGCAGTTACAATTATATTCCTGGTCGTACTAAGTGTGTATATCTATGAAAACGTGTTGGCTTTAATTTTTAACAAAAAAATAAGTTTCCGTTTGTATGGCGCTTCACTCTGATATACAGCGTGTGGCGTATTACATACAAACATGGCGGACCGACCGTTGACGACAAACTTACGTGAAAGTTCAAAGTGTCGTAGCTCGTTAAATATAAACAGTCCTACCTTTGTGATGTGCCCCTTGTTCCATATCATTTTCAACATCCGCCTTGGAATCGATGAATAAAGATTTCTGATGAAATTGAGTGGAATATTTTCCCAGATGTATGGTACTTCGTGTTCCAAGTCGTCTCTGAAGTCTATTCTTAAGGTAGAGCCAACAGTTCTCAATAAAATTATCAGCTATTTCGCCCAAAGGGGAAATCTGATTGCCTGTGACCAACCTTAAAAGTTGACGATTGTCCCGAGGACTCAGTTTCCTCACATGGCCTGTACGGGGTTCATTTTCAACTGATCCATGTTGAATGAACCGCTTTACCACCACATACACACTGCTTCAAGACATTCCAAAGAATCTTGCAATGTTAGAACATTTTTAACCGCTTTGAAACTTTTGTACGATTAATTTCTTAAGTGTCTCCGACAAATCAGCCGATTTCCCCATTGTTGCCGGAAATAACCAGAATATGTAGCAGACATATTAAAAATAGAATCACGTGAAAGACACGTGACATCGTGATCGATCATGTGACGAAATATGGCGACTATACGCTGTGTTGTTTTTGACTTACAGTATATTGAAAACGAGCATCGCTATACACGATGTTGACGCCATTACAATTGTACGTAATAATATGGCCACGCGCTGTATATTTGGAAGTCAGTGTCAAATGCCTATGATTATATGGTCTCTGGATGCATCGAATGATCGATGGATTGCAATTGTTGAGTCTGCGACAGTAGAAACAAAAAACGTTAAGAGTTCCTCGCGTTCCCCCATCCACAATAATAACTATGAATTGACATACACTAAAATTATTATCAAAACCTAACAACAATGGGTGCAGGCTAAAACATCACCACAGCAAAACGGCACCTGGTGAAAACAGCACCATTTGGACACATCGGCACCTCCCCTTGCCAAAAACGGCTACAAATGTTATGGCAAAAACGGCCTCATATAAAATTTGAAAAGGATGAACATTGATATGATGACTTTAGTGTTTTGTGAACACTGGATGAACATTGATATGATGACTTTAGTGTTTTGTCCACCTATTGGAACACCTCAATGTACTGGAGCGGCGTTAACCCCCTGGATGCCACAGGGACATGTATGTCCTTCCTCTACATACCTCACTTGGAAGTCCAATAAAATTCTAAATATACCACGCATATATAAATACTTCACAGTTTTGAATTCTGTGGAAAATTCCCAGTTTCTGGATACCATCCACTATTATCTCAGACCAAGCTGAAGTGCTTAAAATCGCCTTTCAAAATAGGTTTCATCGCAAATGTCACCATTTTTCAAACTGTACAAAATCGAGATTCACAGCGTTATTTGCAGTATGTTTTGAAATGTGAAAATCGGATAATTACTGGGAGTAATGAATTTCAAAAATAGCATATTATTGATCACTGATATCAAGTTTTCATGTAACCAGGAATGATAATTCTGAAATGTCACCGATGTACGCAGAATCGGTTGGGATGTTTTCGAAAATACACTTACACGAACGCCGAAGTGCGCTTTCCGCCATATTGGGTAGTGTTTACAAAATCACGTTTCGAGAAGGCCGGTATTGAGAAGTCTATTACATCATGTATACTTCATAGTTAGCTGCGACAAATGCATCATTGAATTCCCCAAGCATCTTAGAATCAAATTACAAATGGTCTTTGTCACCAATACCAACTGTCTGGACAATATACTTCGGATGAAAACGAACGCTGTGCTCGAAAGACAGGGCTTGACTGAAATGTAAACAAAGAAAATTTCCAATTTTACACTGCGTAGCATTTTCGGAAATTTTACAACATCCAGCCCTCTAATCATTGCTTACAATGGCTCAATACGCTTAGTATATTCGGGGGAAGAGTATCGTAGCAAAAAATAGCAAATTGAAAATAGATACAATGAAAGCATTTGGTAATTCATAAGAAACTGTCAAACGTTTAGTGCAGCGTGACGCCATGACTGACTCAAAATCACGCAGAACGACAACGGTACTTATCGGCATTTCTGGCTTCTTCAGTCATTTACAATGTAAACGATAAGACCATATAACAATACACAGATAGTCAGAATAATTCTGATTACTTACATCTCACATTAATATTCAAAAGATCCCTGAATCAAGCAAAAAGTCCTCGCAAAATCCTGTGTACCCTTCTCAGCGAAGCCGCCATTTTGAAAGAAATCGGTCATCGGTAGTGATGTCACATGTCAACATTGTTGCACATATTAGGCAATTTCTTTGAGGTGAAGGTCGGTTGAACAAGAGTAAACACAATGCCCATACCATTCCGATTGCACTTTTAGTATTGTGATGTATATTTTGCGTATCGTTCAGATATTTTTTCATGAAATTGATTTCAGTATCTACATATGTTCAACACCATATCATGTGTGGATATAAGGTATCCGTTTTTATGCTTTGAAAGCTTTTGATTGTTTGAATAATATCTACATGGGAAATTGACTCAGTAAGTGTACTATACCGCATTTTAAGCCTCTACACAAGTGTTGGAAGATCACACGTAGCCATCACTGCAACATGTGCTTTAGTTCCCGTGATGTGCAATATTCAATATGTTGGGACAAATATTGAAGTTTCATGTGAACAGGTTAATAAACAGCGATTTAATTCCAACTTATAAGTAAAACGGATAATATTAATGAAAATGATTTGTACATTTTATGGAATGTAGGGGCACACATACTACTATTTAAAGGAATTGTCTTGTTCATTGTATTGGTTTGTGTCGTTTTTATAGACAAAACAATTATGAATATTAATTGAGTATGGGTGCGAGTTTGTCAAAACGTTTCATGATTCATTGTCATTGTTTTTCGATAATAAAGTCAATTCAAATGCGATTAAAATATATCTGATGGCAGAATGTCTAACTCAAACAATATTTATACGAAAATTGTTAAAAATATATAAATCAGGTCATGTCTTAATTTGGACAAGCCTTACGTCCATTTTCTAATACTTCTTTACTGAAAAAGCGATCTCTTTGTACCTTTCATTGCATACTTATGAAGGGAATTGATTTCATAATCATGAGAAGAAAAGTCTATTTCCTAAATGAATACTCAATGAATATTCAGGTGGTGTGAAATTTTCATTTATGCTAAATTGATGCTAGGCAGGTGCGCGTGTTGCTCACAATAAGATATGTAGTAAAACCGTGTAATTGTTGATAAAACCATTCATTTTATATTTTGGCTAAAAGTGTTGAATTCTGACACAGAAGCCGAGATCATTTACACATTGAGTGGAAATTAGGTTAGATGTATACTAATCAGCAACCAGAGTAGTCTTTTTCCGACGTCACAAAATGCACAAAACATGCCGTGACGTCAACTAAAATGTCGCATTATTTTCAGTTATTTCATTACGTTTGAAAATGTGGCTGTTACTCCGTTAATAATGATGGAAAATTAATAAAAATGCATATTCACAAACAGGAGAATATGGGAATCTAAGAACTAAAATATGTATCGGATAGGGACATCCAAATCGCTATTACCTGCTTTTTGATGTAGTACACTTGCATCTTTTCTTACAAATTGTGAAACTACCAAAAGGTATCCTCTCACATTGGGGAAATTTGCATTGGAATAGTTTGGTTCACTGTAAACAAAACATAACGAAAATATAGTGTCGGTATCCACAGCAAATTCTCTCCATGTGATCGGAGTTTCATTGACCTAATGTAAACCATAGCTGAGTTATGCCCCCTTATCTTTATACGTGCATGACCTCTCTGTCGACGTTTGACGTCATAAAAGAAAATCGATTTTTGACATTTATTGCGGGTCATTTTTGATTATGAGTATGACGTTATGCATTAGCACATACATCCATTTCATATACACTTATGTCGTTAAGATATCAAGCTGTATTTTCCTCGCTCACACTTTTCGTAAAGATGCCAAATTAAAAAAATCGTAGCAAGAGTGCTTTTATTGGTGCACGATAAAAAACTGAGAAATTTACTGTTTTTGAACGCACACAAAATTTTGGACAACTTTTAGCAGTGTCTTTTTCTCAAACCCCTGAGGTAGCCGCAATTATATTTATACCAACGGATAGGAAATTAAATATTCTACATGTCTGTGCAATTTCATAGCCGTACGCAGATCCAGGACCACGCGAGCGCAAATCTCGCACAACGTTCACTTTTCAAGCCTTACGAAAATGTGCGCCTGAAAAAAAAACTTGGCATCCAGGGGGTTAATATAAGCTTCTTAGCTTGTTCCCATATCCAGATTTCATCACATTTTGAAATAGAAATATGTTTAAACCATATTAGATAAGCAGACTTTAACGTTTTGTGAACTAAAAACATATATATTAGATCAGTAGACTTTAGTGTTTTGTGAAATAAGAACTTTTATATTAGGTAAGTAGACTTTAGTGTTTTGTGAAATAAAAATAAAAAATATATTAGGTAAGTATGATCAACATTCAGCTAAGCCATGTCAGAGACAAAGTAACAGAACACTCACCACACGCTAAAGGTTATTATTGTTATACTGCAAGCATTGGAAAGTGCTTCCCATACCCAAGCTGCTTGCAGTATGTTTAGATAATAAATGTGTCTACTCTGCCGATAGTGACTGGAAAGTGAAAACATCGCACCCTTCAATGTTTTAAGTACATGTACTCAACTGGATTCACTCAAACTCAGTATCAAAATGAAACTGTTTTTATAACACAGAAATGTACCATTACACATCCAAGAAGGACACCTGAAGGCTTATGTCCGTAAGACCTCATCAGCAAGGCAGGATGAGGTGTTCAAAGTGTGGAGCCTGTTCAAGGATGGTGATCTGTCCTTATCCCAACTTCTGCAAGATGTGCAGCAATCCATGGACCCATCCTTCTTTGAGTTACCAACACTCACTCTCAACGGTCCTTTTCAGGACCACCAAACATCCCAAAAGAATGCTTGATAACTTGATGTAAAATTAAATAAAACGTATAAAAAAATTATTAAAACAATAAAGTCAGCATAACAGTGTTTTATATATGGTGCCATTTTAGCCCATCAATAAGTAGCCGTTTTTGCCAGTATGGTGCCGTTTTCACCAAACAGTTTAGGTTCCGTTCTGCTGTGCTGCTGTTTTAGCTATAACCCACAACAATTGCTAGAGGACTCACTAAGAAAACGAAAAATCTCCAAATAAGTATACAGTATAAACATGGTAACAGTTCCAGTCGATTTGTACAAGTGTTATAACATAGATCATCTATGTATATTTCTTCTATGATAAACAGATGATAAAGGGTTGAACCACTTACTGTTACCTTTGTTAATCTGTGGAAGAAAGAATGTAGGGGATGGAAGGAACGCTTTCTCAAAAACTATTGACATGTCGATAGTATGTGTGATGAAGTATGGCTTTTGCCTACAACTGGATTATATTCAAGCATGTGGGTGCCAGTGAAATCACCCCAGCGACAAAACGCCCCAGCAGATTTGGTCACTCACAAGGGAACTAACTTCACACCCAGTGATACGCCTCACAACCACACTGCTAAGCCCTGGCAAGTTACATGCATCACATGTAAGGGTCCAGGTAAGCCTCTTAACTTTAGCAGCTTAATTGTTTCTTTAATTAATTAATCCAATAGTTATTATCATCAAGAGCTTCTGGTTAATATCAGTTATGATCAGGAGGCTGCCACAGTCCAGTTTGCCTTCATAAAACTTTAGAAAGAGGAAATATTATTTGATCAGTATACATGGTATATTTGATGGTATATAAACACCTATTGCATTATGACAAATTTCAGTTGATCAGCTAAAGAGGATGCCACAAAGGAGTTATTCAAGTCAGCTGCAACTGTTGTGGAGGATGTGGTTACAACCATAGTGCAGCCAGATGCTACAACAAATGTAACTAGAGAGAACATGGATCAGCTAACAAGGGATAGATCAAGGATCCGCAGGATTTGGATTTTTAGTTTCTAGAAAAAGAACCCAGTTTTTCGATTTAATAGGATACCGATGGCCTTGCCCTTCATCGCTGACAGTGACTGTCACCTCTAGCAACAAGCTTGGTCAGCTTGTGGGTTACATCAGAGACCACATAACAGATTATATGGTCTCTGCTTACACGAGAACCCAATGGGTCTACGAAATAACCTGTCCCCCTTCACATCTATTCTGCATCCGACAGACAGGAAGAACAAACAATCTCATTGAAGGTAAATATCTTTTAGATAGTGTTTTTTCAGCTATTTAAGTTATGTTTAATTTACAAATAGTCATTAAATAACGAACTTAATGTGAATTACATGTAATCGTGTTGCGCATGACAACATTTCTTTTAAAATTTCCCCTTTTGTTTTCAGATTGGCAGCGGCGCCTAAATACAAAAGCAGAGGAGCAACAGCTGGGGCTATACCGACTTATTGAAGCATTGCATTGGTAGGCATCCCTGCTCCCAATCAAGGTCCTCCTGCTGAAGGAAGCAAAGTGAGAGCAAGATTCTGGGACCGAACAACCACAGCCGAGAAGGAGATCTCTGCTTTCTGAACAGAGTTCATGGAAGACCAAATTTCAGTTCAGCAGCTGCATTCATGGACCAGCCCACCATGTAGCCAGAAGTTAGAAAGTTAAAACAGATTTCCTGTATGAAGAACTTCTGCATGCCATGAGGGTTATAATATCCCAGCTTTATATGTATTATACCATACTTGTCATGGTTACACAATGCCAGTTGTTGACAAAAAAACAGAAATACTATGCATTTACAGCATTTACAGCATTTACAATAAACATATTATGCAAACCCTTCATTTATTCTTGTAATTCTTTACCAAACAACTGTTATTACAGTGTTGTCTACATATATTACTTTCGCTCTTATCAGTTTACAAATAGTAAATTTAGCTGAAATTTTACTACATAATAATATTTGAAGAGTATTACCTGGACGTTGACAAAAACTGTGCATTTATGGCACATTAAGTAAACTGGGGCATTTTGACTATCGCCTTGGGGCGATTTGACCAAATCTTGGGCATTTTTACCAAATCTGATGGGGCGATTTGACTGGCACCCAAGCATGTAGGTAACTCTTCAGACAGTCTCAAACTGCAAAAGGACTTAGATAACCTTCAAATGTGGGAAAGTTCATGGCAAATGGCATTTAATCCTTCAAAACATTGCGCTAAGGTTACCTAAAGTGCTTTGTGAAAGGATGCCAAGGACTTTTCTTTTCTTAGGCGCAATTTCAGAACTTGTCCTGAACCAGGGCAGGCGCCTGTGCCACCATAGCTTGTCCTCTCATGGTGCATGCTTCCACAGATAAGGACCCTTACCAACAGCTGCATGTAAATACTATGGAGAGGGTACAGAGCCAAGCAGCCAGATTTGTGTGCAATAACTACACCGATCATGATCAAGGATGTGTCGCGACATTGCTACATCATCCTGGATGGGAAACCCTACAACTGAGGAGGGCTGACAAATCCATCAGATTCACCCATGTCCAGGTGGAAGTCTACAATCTGCTGGACCTAGTGTCCCACAGTACGTTTCACAATGACTTTGAAGTTGTCATATGTGACACATCATATTTGTTTGCGGTTAATAAATTTTACACTTGTAAATAATTTCAGTTCCAATTATAAGAAATGTTAAATCTGAAATGTGTGTTGAATATTTATTTTACGAGTCCTGTGAATTTTCAGTGGGTCAGACAGACATCTGAAACTTACAGGAGCCTGTGCACTGTTACTTTTAAACACATTCTTGAACACTGATAGGGCCAGAGCCACCTTCTTTTACAAGATCAAAAACAACATCATTGATACTGATCTTCATAACTATCTTGATACAGTTGACTCTTGTACAAGAGGATCATCAAATTACAACATTCCACAAATAATGGGGAAATCTTTCTACAGATCTTCCTTTCAAGATAGTCATCATGTGGAATGACATACTGCCAGCTATCAGAGTCAGACTATCACCAACCCCATCTGTGACTCAGGGTTGAGCATGTCTTGACTGAGTGAACTGTATCCCATTTCTTTAAAGGTCACATGCAACTTAAAACACAACTTTGCAAATTCTGATACTATGTAGTGTGTTAGTTAATAGATAATTCCTTGTCAATAATTCAGATCTAATCATTTTTATCATAGCTATAGGATTAAAATGTAAGATTCTTCCAACAGCATGTGTTGAATGACTTCACTAAACAACCTCCATAACGTGTAAATCAAACCACAGTTTAGTACTGTAGTACTTCCATCTTATCATCTTTTAAGTGTTGTTTCCAATTGTTCTGTAATTGCAGAAGGCTCGACAGAAGCCCAACATCCGAAAATGACAGGATTTGTTCATGTCATTTTGAAGGTGGTACAAAGGATGGTGATCCAATATTTTTCCCCCACAACGAAGGAAAGCTGTTTCAGTTCCAGGATCCCAAACCACAAAGGTATAATATTTAAAGGTCACATGCAACATAAATCACAACTTTGCAGATTCTGATACCTTTTGGTTATCACTTACCGAAACAAATCATCAAAAATGCCAATTCAACCTATAAAGTTTAAAAAACGGGATGAAAAAGAAGCTAGCAAAATCAGAGTTCAAACGATTCACTAAATTTCCCCCAGCGCTGGGGGGAAATGTGGTTTCAGCAGCTGTGCTGCGCTGCACCCATGATGCATGCGCAGTGAATAGGTTTGCAGGGCTTGAAACAGTATGCATGCCCGGAGTATAAGGTCGTGAGCAGTAGTCTAATCTTGGTTGTGTACACAAACAAGTAAATAATCTACTCTTTACATAAAAAAACTTGTTGATTGTGGTAAGCAGCCTCTGTCACAGAGAAAGCTCAGTTTCTGGTTTATTGACACCTGCTTGCCTGACAATATGTAATATACATCTTCAATCATTGACCACATACAATTTGAACTTAACACCTATCAGGCTATATACCATAAACAAAATAAATTCATTTTTGACTCGTGCAGAGTCCTGTCTCTGCCACATTATCTAATTAGGCAGGTGTGACACTTGTTTTCATGTGTGTGGGCTGCAAACAAACTAAATCCTTTTTTCCTGGGATGACTTTATCTGACTATTTATACAGAGGGTTTATGTATGATTATATATTTTTCCTTCAGAAAAAGGAGTTGCCTTTGGGGTGCATTGATGTACCGGCAATCCCACTGGCTGAGACTCCTGATGTCCCAGCTGAGCCTGAACAGACAGATGTTGTAAGTATCAGGGCTACAGATAAGGGGCGTACAGGGGTATTGTACGCCTGAAACTCAATGACGTACGGCACAGTCTAAGTAAACTTAGCCTCGGTGTTATTCATTACACACCTACACTGGGTCTAACAAAAACAAGTAGGAGGTCGCGTCGGGTAGCCTTTGAGATTGCCCAATCAGAGCACAGCTTACCAAATCACGAAAGTGGATATTCGCACATACCTTTTGAACTTTTACCTGCGCAAAGGTTTGTACCCGAACAACTCCGAATGCTATTTTCCCTACAGTCGCTTCTGGGTGATGCACATGAAGCACGCCACAACAGTGAATAAACAATCGCTGAAATAGAGATTTGGGCAATATTCAAGGATGTCAGCTTGCATAAATATTAGCTAATGGTATCCATGTCAACAGAACACAAAAAGCGTACATACTGCAGGTCTGTTATCAGTGTTATATGCGGATTTTCATTTGTTGAGAGATCATTGTCTGTGACCGGTGTATTTTATAAGTCCTACCACGACCTAACCAGTAGCTGTTGTCTGATGGGTTAAATCTGTTTAGCCATCTCGCATTTGATTGGACGGTCATAGGTCGCCCAAAGGTTACCTGATGCGACCTCCTACTAGGTTTTGTTAGACCCAGTGTAGGAGTGTAACGAATAACACTGGGGCTAAAGGTAACTTTTACTGCATACGACATAATATAAGATTTCAAGCGTTTCATGTACTCACATACATACCTTTGTATGTCTAACATATATTAAGTTTAACAGCTGAAAGGTTATTTAATGTTATAAATAAGAAACTACATCACCATCTTGCTGACACACAAATATGTCATTACTCTTTCCAAATTCCCAGTACACCTCCACTTGCAATATGAGGTGTAAGTACACCCACATCCCCAAAAGTTATCTGGAGCCCGGAATATTTTTCATGTCAGCGTAAATCAATCAGTGTTGAAAGATCATATAGTCACTAAATTCATTATTTTGTACTTCTTTAGATCTAGATCTTTGTGCTGAATTCATTGTTCCAATGCCAATACTTGTACCCTAGGTGATGGAACATGGTTACGCCTTACGGTGTGCAGGCCAGTGTGTGGACAAGCTGACTTCGTTAACTGCTGAAGTCCAAGACTTGAAGGCCTCCATCAAGTCTCTGCAGCAAGAAATCCACTCCTTAAGCCTGAGGCGTTCAACCTTTTCAATCAATGATATATGTGACAGTGAAGAAAAGGTTGGTTGACAAATAACGGATTTAAATGATGTATATATATCAAAATTTTGTCTTACTTTTGCATTTATCTGTACTATATTTGACGTTGTATGCAGCCAAGGCTGTTAAAAAACTGATGATAATGGGAACTTGTAGCTCACCTGCACACTTGTGACATTTGACCTGCTTTGTCATGATAATTGTAGTGGCTACTTAATATTGTCAGCACACCTGAAACCACTCCCCTGTGAATCTTAGGTATAACAGCCTCACCTTTGAAATGTCTTGCTTGTATCCCAAGTACACTGTCATCAGGCTCCCCAATGTTCTTGGTTTGGTACCTCCTGATCTAGATCAGGAGAGTGCCCTGTTTCTCCACGGGGAGCACAGCCCTTTTGACAATCTGGGTAATGCGGAAGGCTGCAGTGTTTGGGAGCCTTCATATCCTCAGGAAAGTTCTAGGTGGGTTTGACTAGGCAGTGGGAGATGTACCATTTGTTGTCCGGGCTGCATGTAGAGGGAGTGAGGGCCCTGAACTGATGATGAGCCTTACCAGCCTGACTGTGCCACCGCCAGGATCACCCAAACCCTCTCTGCTGCATTTCTGTTTTAGTGAGTGAGTGAGTGAGTATGGTTGCACGCCCTTTTAGCAGTATCTCAGCAACATCACGGCGGGGAACACCAGAAATGGCCTTCACACATTGTAGTTGTATCCATGTGGGGATTCGAATCCAGAGCTTTAGAGTGATGAGCCAACGCTTTAGCCACAAGGCTACCACACCACCCTGCATTTCCATCTTAATCTGTAAATAATAATAATATTCTGTGACCGGAGTGATCTTGATGGAATATTATACTCTTTGATGAGTTCAGTGAGACATTCTGGAGCCTGATTGTGGAGACAGCTGAAAGTGATGCAGAGAAGTTTGAAGTTGATTCTCTGTTGAATACATGGTATGTATACAATGTACATAAACCTCATATTGGGGCGCCACTAAACAAATGTTTATGAGTGTTTAGGTAAGGAGAAAGTGCTTTTGAGGACCAGGTGCTAAATAATTGTGAGGAATGTTTATGAATTTGTGTTTACAGATGCTATTCTACACAACCCTACATTACAATGTCTTCAAGAACATCTGCTCCATGCTGGAACGCCTCGACCTGAACTACTGTGCTGGATGGAAACCTTCAACTATATCCATGGAAAATCAGCTTTTGCTAACTCTCATGAAACTTACCATGGACTGCAAAGATCTTGATTTGGCCCAAAGATTTGATATCAGCCGTGCCACGGTTTCCAATATTTCTAATACCCTCATCCATGCTTTACATGAACTCCTTTGACCCACAGCCCTAATCTTGGAGGTTACGGAAAGGACAAGTGGTGATGAATGCCGCAATCCTTCTCAGTACAGACCATTGCTGCCATGAATATATGTCTTGAAGAGTAGAAAGAAATGAAGTTAATTTCCTGCTCAAGAAGTAAAATTAATGTAATCAATTCTTATATGTGCTTAGGCGGTGGGGTAGCATAGTGGTTAAAGCGTTTACTTGTAGTGCCTGTGGCAAAAATTCAGGTTTGATTCCCCACATAAGTACAATGTGTGAAGTCCATTTCTGGTACCTCAGTGGTGACATTGGTGGAATATTGCTAAAAGTGGAGTAAAACCAAACTATCTCACTCACTCCTGTTTGTGCAATGGCTGAGACCAAACCATTGAACATTATAAATTGGCAATGAGATTGTATAAGCACTTATTCCACTTGATACATGTATAGAACTTTTGACTGTAAATTTTAGAAACTTGTAGAACATGCTTTTTATTGGAGGTTTGCAATAACTGAAATGAGCTCAGAGAAAACATTCTTACAGAATGTGAATTGATTGTTTGTCTTTTGCCAAAATGTAATAATACAATGCATTCATGTGTTTACCATTACTCTCCACGATGTCCTCTAATGGAAACGAATACAAAGAAAGGAAAATACAAATACATAGTTAGCTGAGTTCAGGAAGGAAATATACCTGAATTCTTACGGGAACTTTCACTCCTACATGTTCCACATTAGCAGACTTAATTTCATGCAATATGGTGTCTAGGTTTATTTAACAAAATAGGTCTCTAACCCGAGGAAATATTGAATATCTGAACCTAACATAACACCAATATAGAGGTTGGCCTAAAAGTCGGGCGAGGAAAAGTCAGTAGTGAAGTATTTAAGAAAACTCATAAACTATGTGCGTACCGTTGTAGTCCAAATTACACGTGCTCGTTTTTCTTAAATTTGGCAAGCATTTCGCCAAGTCAGTCTGCGCGGGACATGAAAGTAACAAGCATCCCCCTGACCTATTGACGTTCGTCTCCGAGGCGCGCATAAAATATCACAAGAAAAATCACACCATGAAAGTGAACATCTCCAAGTGACACAACACAGTCCTAAACTGGATCCGTCATTCACTGACGACGGAGAGGAAAATATTTTATTAAAATTAAGGTACTTTGCCTTTCAACATGGTGTATAAGACACTGAAGTGCAAATCTGCTGAAAATAGATTTTACTGGAAACGTTTTCTTGTAATTGAAGAGCTGACCTGCGAAATATAACCATATCTCCTCGTGTTATAAAAGGAAGCGCTCTAAATCCTCAGAATAATACATCCTTCACACACCAATTAAAACAAATGTACATCAATGCGTCTTTCCGTCTGTGCCATAACCCCTACACAACCCCCATCCTTATCTACACACTGATCTTCTGAATGATCCCCTGACTGAATGAAGAGCAGTCGACTTGATCGCCGCAGTATTAACATGACAAAGCAATTTGCCGGAGAACATATCCGTACTCTGGTCCTTATTATAAGTGAGTGAGCGACTTTAGTTTTACGCCGCACACAACAGTATTCCAGCCATATGGCGGCGGTCTGTAAATAATCGAATCTGGACCAGACAATCCGGTGATCAACAACATGAGCATCGATCTGTGCAATTGGGAACCGATGACATGCGTCAACGAGCCTTACCACCCGATCCCGTTAGTCGCCTCTTGCGACAAGCATAGTCGTGCACTTATTAAACGAAACGGTTGCAGTTTTAAATTTTGAAGATCGTGTCATGCAGATGTAAACCCGAGTCAAACCGGATGCTTCAAAATGGTGAACGATCTTTTAGACACTTGTATTATACAATTTAGCTTGTATTATACAAGTAGTGCCAAGAGATACGCCGCTGCATGTACTTCTGTGGATTGGTTTAGGTTTTATTTACGTGCGCTAGTCATCCCCTTTGCCTTAAATATCAGTAGTTACCAAATTTTACACGTTAAACGAAAAAGAAACGTTATTAATAATAAGAGAACACAAACGATATTGAAAAATATTCTACTATAATACCGGCACATTACAAAATGCGACCCGTGAAGATCCGGGGTAGAACGGGTCTTCAGCTACCCATCATTGCCACAAAAGGTGAATAAACTTGCATGAGGCGACTAACGGGGTCGGGTGGTCAGACTTTTTGACTTGTAGACACATGTCATCGGCTCCCAATTGCCTAGATGCTGTTGATCACTGGACTGTCTGGTCCAGATCAGATTATTTACAGACCGCCCCCGTGTAGGTGGAATGGTGCTGAGTGCGGCGTACAACTAAACTCATTCATAAAAAATGCACAACACGTGTCTGCCTGACACGAAAATGTGTCTCTTGTCCGTACAATACACTCATGAAGATCCGATTATGATCTGCAATCCATGCTTGTCGTAAGAGGCGACTGACGGGACTGAGGGATCAGACTGGCAGACATGCCACTGTATCCCAGTTGCATAGATCGATGCTTATGATGCCAGTCACTGGATTGTCTGATCCAGACTCGACCCTTGCCAGTTAGCTGGAATATTGGTAAGTATGGCGTCAAAATAACAACACTCTACTGTACAATATTGATGTCAGGATTACAAAGTTCGCTGTCAAGCTCAGCAATATCCAAGCTTTATGACTGTTCAGGTATAATCCAGGCAACCCAGTGGTCGATATCGCTAGCGTCAGTCAGCGCATATTATACACATGCACTAAGGTTAAGCGTCACCCACTATTTTTGTGATCTGCTTCTTTGAATAATCAATGGTAACTATCATAACGAGATCTATGCCTGTCTTTGACATCACTGGTTTTATTATGTTTGGCAACTAAACAGGTGATGATGCTGTGATGACGACCTATTTGCCTTGCAATGGCCCTGCATGACATGCCATTTTTCATGCCTTTCACCTGCCATCCCTCAGCGGTAGTTAACTTCCTCCTCACCATGACTGATTTTCTCCCTCTAAAGTGAAAGGAGAATCTCACAACAGGACAGTGATACTTGATTTTCATGATTCAGATGGTAGGGAAATGGAGTTGCATGTGCAGAACGTTTTCCTTGTCATATTCAAGAGGTTCAAGAATCTATAAAATGCTAATTCAGTTATAAACATTCATAGTTTGTATTTCTGATCAGAAGTGAAATCAAGGCACTATGAAAATAGTGGCGTTTAACTGTGGTGCATGTGTATATATGGATACATTGGGAAAACACTAAACAAGCTACACCACGCAATCGCGTTAAAACGTCGCTTCGCTCGAAAAGGGAAGTTTGATGAAGACCCGATATTCACGGGGTGATTCCTGTAACACGTGTGGTATACACTCGAGACAAGTTCGGATGCCCCCGGGAGAGAATATCACAGTCTTGTAGTTTCATGTTAAGTGTTCATAATGTGTTTTCTCACCTACTTTCCATCGCGAATACAAAACTAGAGGAAGGCGTCGAGGATACAACCGTGTCATTATGCACGATCTTCAGAGTGATACAGCTGTTTTTGTTGAGTGTTCAGATCAGATTTCTACTGAACACTAACATGGACATTAAATGAACATCAAAGCCTAACGTTGAATAGTGTGTGCACACAATGGCAGTTCAACTGAGCCTTCGATGTTACAGATACATTAGATTGAGTGACTATAGTTTTACGCCACACTCATCCAAAAAAACGTCATTGCTATAGACTTACGTGCTAATTAAGTGTAGCATAAATAACATTTCTTACGTATACTTTTCATAACATCCAAATCAAATTTTGCACATTTGGTTGGAATCAACTTACACACACTCTCATAATTTCTGTTAAGTTTTCCGTTGCTAATATATCGAAAGGCAACAATTTAATCAACATACAGTTCCGTGAACTCATTTAACATGGCAGCCCATGGAATTGTGCAACGTGGAACCATACGTTAGTTGATAAATGTGATGTCATTCGTAAAACAGTGGTCGGAGGATTGAACTGAAATTGTGTGCGCAGAGCAGAGATGATTTCAGATTTGCCTGTCAAATTTCACAAAGATGCATCCTAAACTTACTCCATGAAAACTGTTAATGCTACACTGAAATAACATGTACGTCTACGGAAATGACGTCAAGTGAAGAATACTTTTGGTCAGACGATCCAGTGATCAAAAGCATGAGCATCGATCTACGCCATTGGGAATCGATGACATACATCATCTACTTCTTAACGCCACATGCTACAATATTCCAACTACCCGAGTAAATGAATGAGTCTCGACTTGAAATTAGTGGCTGACATCATGAGCACATCAGTACGTCTACGTAAACAAGATACCACAACAATCAGCCTAATCAATGATCATGGTCCATTCGATGCCGTCAGTCACATCATGCAAGGGCGGACTGCTGAAGAACATTTATTTGGTGCCAAATAGTGTGGATACTAATAGACTCTGACAAGACCTTCCATTGTAAATAATGGAGTCAATAGGCCAAGGACAGCGGTCTAACTAAGTGTTTGTCAGCTGGCTGGGGGTACCGATAGCCGTATGACAGATCTTGTCACGTCACATGAGTGTCCAATTACAACAGTGAACCAACGTCCAAACAACTGTCAATCATGCTCAGCTCCTCCCAACATCCTCAAGATGCTGAAAGACAGGTAACAACAGTCGACATCGTCAAAAACATTTCCTTCCTTTGATCCTTCAGGGGTCATTCCTAGGGTACAGATCAAGCACCTGGACCTACGTGGTGACGGCGGGGCTTAGGGTTGGTTATTTTGTAAATAGCGTACAATGTAATTGTTCCAGAAAATACTTTTGCAGGTTTTACAAACAATACATAGTTAACTAGAGATGCTGGAAGTTTTGGAATATATTGGTAATAACGTGAAATTAATATTCAGTCTCTGACAAAAATTCCAAATTACGGCACTGTTATTTATGCATTGGGTTTGAGGGAATTAACATGTGCTCCACTAAAAGGCGCCAGTGTCACAGGGTAAAATTACATTGTGTGCATTCCAGGTTTACAAACGATCACGTGTATTACCTGACAGTCGCCTTCACGTCAGTGTGTGAGTTTAATTTTACACAGCGCTCAATATAGTGTATGGATGTCGACAACGATAACATGGCTTGAGACTATTTAAAGAAATAGTGTCTATTTTAACACGACTAAACACAATGAACAGCGAGTCGACGGGGAATATAACACTTGCTACATATCAAGGTTTGGTATGAAATAATCTGTAAGTATGAATGTATGGGGATTTGTAGATATGTATTGATGCCTAAAAATTGAATTGGTCACATCACTTTTTGAATAGCTCATATACCTGATCTATTAGTAACTAGCAACACGGCAACTCACAAATATATGGTGAAGTCATGATTTGAATGGTGGACACACATGGTATATGAGTGAGTGGGTTTGCTCTACGACGCATGTAGCAACATCCCAGCAATATCACGGCGATGGACACCAGAAATGTGAAAACAACCTGGGACTTTGACATGACAAGAAAACATCGCATCCAACTAGCTAGGCTACCTCACTAGCTTGAAAATGTAAGAATTTATTTCTAACAGCGTAACATATGTTTGCTACACAACTAACTGCTACCAAACGCAAACGGTCGACCGTCTTTGCGAGCAGGATGACCCCATGCACTTGACATAAACAGTACAAGGATACGAGGAATGGCAAGCATGTGCAAGCTACAGAGCGAAATGTAACTGTTCGCGTCTTTGTTGGTCATTCTGGCTTTGTGTGGTGGTGGGGTAACCCAGCATATAAAGTGTTGGCTCATCGCGCCGAAGCCCCGAGTTCGAATTCCTATATACATACAATGTGTGATACCCATTTATGGTGTACCATGATACTGCTAAAATATTGCCAAAAGCGGCGTAAAACCAAACTCACTCAGTCTGAGTTTGTGATGCTGATTTCCAAAGGTAATCCCACATTTTATGTAATCTGGTGTTCGGCTTTCCGATATTTTGATGCGACGTATAAATAACAAACCTATAATCAGTTCTTCATGTAATGTTTATTGTTAATCGCTAACATTTAAAATTACAGAGTGTAGTCTAATGGTTTGTGTTTGGGCATTTCCATGTTTGCCCGGGTTCGATTCTATTCAGCTTAAATAAGCTGTTCAACATGCGCAAGCAGATCCAGTGGGATGTTAAATGAATATTGAAACTCTGTGAAAATGAAGTGTGTACCTCCTTTCGTCAGTAGTATCAGGGAGCCTATATAGAGGGGGAGAAGAAACTCCTCGAAAAGCCGCTGAACGTATGTAACCAGTGTAGCCAATATAGTGGCAGCGTAGTATTTAAGATTGAGCCCGGTTTATTTTCAACAGCTGATTAAGTTCGCTGAGTGTTGTAACAACTGAAATCCTACATGTGGAAGATAGGTTAACTATTTTGTCACTTCAATTTAAGTAAATTGGTATTAGTGTCCGTATTAGGACAGTAGATTTGTAGTAAAGTTTCAAGTCGGTATGTTATAGCTCACTAGCTTCTATTATCGATTCACTGCAAAGATAGATAAATTGTGCCAATAAAAACTTCTTTCACACATTCGTTTAATTTTTAGAAGGAAAACATACCTTTAGTTGAAAGGTATTTGCAAGTAATAGTGACAGTTTTATGACTTAAAAGGTCTAAGGGTGTAATTGAGGTGTGTGAAAAATATGACATTTCGCCGATCTGCCATTGAAATGCTATACGCCATTGTTTGAGTGTTTCTAGTTATTTCTTCAAAAACATCTTTCACATACACCTGTAATTCATATGAGGGGAATATACTATCAGGTGAAATGTGTTTGCAAGTAATAGTGATAGTTTCATAATCTAAAACAAAATGTTGGGGTGTATTTGAGGTGTGTGAAAAATATGACATATTGCCGATCTGATTCGCCGTGGATTCTTGAGGGTTATAATTCCATAACTTTCTTTCTTGTTGATCTTATTATTTGACAAAACTGGAAAGGTGTTTTAGAACGCTTTGTGACAGTTTTACACATTATTTTTGAGGGCAGTGTGACAGTATCAGTAAACATTTTGTTAATGTCAATTCCATTCCCACATGCAATAAGATATCTGAATTCATTATTAATGTCAACAAAAATGTCTCAAAATAGATTTTTAAAAAGGACAGCTCATGTTAACACGTGTTCTCGCGATACTTTTGAGTTCTTTAAGGTTTTGGGAGGGAAGTCCGGGGTGTATCATTTATTCTTTCATTCATTCGCATATGTACTTCTTTCTTCTATTCATTTTCTTTATTTCTTTCATTCATTCACATAATTCTTGCTCTTAATTCTTACTATAATTCATTCATTCATTCATTGTAAAATTCCAACTAATACAATAAACTGGCTGAAGTTCTGTTAAACACAACTGAAGTTGCGCTGGGAACGAGCCAAGTCACCATGTGCGTTGGAGCATGACGAGGCACACGTTAATTAGTTCAAATGGTATAGAAAGCAAGCGAGTGACCTATCCCTGTTGTAGAGTATCCCTGGTAGTATGCACCCCCTTTCTCAAAAAGCTGTATCCGCCCCTGACATGTAACGTTTTGCATTTGCTGTCACTGATGTCCAACCATAGACCTTCTAATCTGTACTCCACTTGTTATCTCCCTTTAGTAACAAGGGGAACCAGGGGGCGTTTTAAACTGTGTCACAGGTAACTTTGACAGGCCACACAGGTGAATACGTCAGTGCGTCGAAGATACATATGGTCTGTCACGGTCTGTTAACTGTGTAAAGTGCGTATACATCTTTCAAACACTTTGCCAACCTGGGCTTGTTATATGATATATGTCAGTTGGGAAATCGTGCAGTGCTGAACATCCTAGCACACCTGAAGAGGGAGTTACCTGTGTCACGGCCAAAGAGTTTTTCTATCGTCTGTGGATGTTTACCTTACATGTGAAGTCGTAGCGGTCGGACCTACCCTTCAATTATTGCAGCTTCCTTAGGGGCTCGCGCCGTGGTTCATATCTTTACGACACATCTAGTGCTTGGATATTAGCGTGTTTATCTGAGATGGAAACTTGTTAACTTCGCCTAAACGGGACACGTTCTCTTTGCAGTATTTCTGCCCCGGTAAGTTCCACCGAAAGTCCTTATCCGCCGCCCCCTTATCACTTGCTTGTACGTTTTTCACAACTTTGGTTCCATATGTTTCTTTGACTTACGTTACTTTTTCTTATGAAACTTGTGTTGTTATTTTTATGAAGGGATTTATGATTCATGCTAGAACTTCGGTGTTTACTAAGATTTATACGATGGATTTAAGATGAGAAAATTATCACAAAAAACAACCAGTCTAGAAGATTTCTTGAATTCTTTGTAAAACAGTTATAATTCTCTTTACTTGGGGGAGTGTCTAAAGATGTTTATGATGTTTCAGACATTTGGCCCAAATACGTTGGAATTACATGCATTCAACAATCACATACAACTTGAATACTGAGATGATTTTAACAGAGTATCATGCTCATCCATTGCATTTTATATGTATTGTCATAGTTTTAAGTTGATACAGTTGTCATTAGTGGACTGGATTTGTTTAACTGCTATGGTTGGTGTCTGGAGAGGTAACATTTAATAAGATATTGTTTGTGTGAATATATGTAAGATGGACAGAAAATTAAAAAAAATGCATTCCATTTTCAATAGGTAATTTACATAGTGGGCAAATTCATTTATATCTGTCTATAGACATACATCTTCCATGTAGTCTTTAAGTTTGATAAGGCCTAATCTAAATTGTAATAATTTAAGGAATTACTTTTGGGATGTTAACTCTGCTTTTGGTGTCTGAGGCTTTAAACATTAGGAATCATTCTGGTGGAAAGTCTGTGGGCAGTGTTTGTCAAGGATCATATTTATCAGTTTATTAAGACTATTAACACTGAAATATTACATTGAAAATACATGTGTTGTGTTCATCAGAGGATTTCAAAGGCTTATACACTGAACATATGATATACTTTCAACATCTTTTACATACATTCAATAATAAGATCTGTAGAACCTAACCTAATCGTTCTAACCACTTAAAATTCTTATACTTCTGAGCAGTATTTCAAGGGTGTCTTAAAAGTTACGTTAACAAAGGCCTAGGAGTGTGCAGAGCTGGTGTACAAAGCTAGGTCTTTGTTGGTTAACATAGTATGTCCTGTTTCTCAATGTGATCACTCAATTAGTGCGAACAGTCATCGTACCGCGCTGAACCCATCACACTTCAGCTTTTTTAGAGTAGGGTGTGCTAGTGCTCGGACTATTCTTTGCTGTAATCTTAATTCAACAAAAACAGTTGATCAAAGTAGTTTGTAACAGTGATGTTATAGGTTTAACTTTAATTTACCAAACCATCAGTTAAATGTCTGATTATATGAACTGTAACACAGCTTTATCTGGATACATGCTCAAATGTCAAATTTCAGTAGAAATTCCTTATGCTGGAGTTAAATATTTTCCTCATCCATGTTAAGTATGTTCCACTGATTGCAGAGCCATTAAAGAGGAAGAGATTTTAATGCTTGTTTTTACATTATTGCAATTTTAGAGAGATTTTAATGTTTGCTTTTATATTATGGCAATTGGAGAAAATAGCAAGTGTCAACTTCTAGCTTTTCAATAAAAATGTTTGTTCCTCTAACTTCTGTAATTTCTGGCCATTGATTTATTAGATTTTGAATCCTTCTTAATTACTAGTCAAGCGTACCTCTGGATCCAGGTATCCCCAATCCCTACCAACAAATAGTATGGGAACACCTTAAAATTTGATAGCCACATATATACTGAAACGTTGTGAGGTCATTTATACTCTACGGTAAATGCAACATTTTATGTGCGTATTGGGCACTTTAAACAACATGTTAGAACTTGCAGTTATGTAACTGATTCAATATTCGTTGAGTTTGAATGAAATGAAACATTAACAAAAATGGTGAAAAACAAGGATGCAGAAACACACCCAGCACCATGTTTGAGTCAAACGCCCAAACACAACACAATAGTACATGTTGAAGACAGACTTTCCATTATTTTTATTCTTTTTTTAAGTATCAGATCATTTTTTGTATTTATTCTAAAGTCTAACATATTCTATCAGGCGTATTTGGATCAATCCTGTGGGAATATTTTATCTATGATATGTATCAACTCGTCATTGATCATTTAATGCAAATGATGTGTTTATGTACACGGTTACAGAAGATATGGTAGAATTGAACAAATAGTTCTATTTCAAATAACTGAAAAAGGAACCCTGGTACTGATGTCTTGCTGACTAAGTAGATGACAGTCATGGCAATTACTTCACAGAAAATGGTTGCCATCTAGGAATTCATAGTTTTGGACAACATGATTCAACTTCTAGACATTTTAGAAAAGCTATGAAAATGTTTTTAAAATGACAGCACGAAAACTGAAAATACTGAAATTTTGTTCAACTGTTAGTACTAATACCACGGTATACTGCTTCACCCTAACATTTCTTATGTCTCAAGAGCCGTAGTGTACATGTTGCTTCTCAGTAGCTGTGATATATTATAGGACTACATGTTGCTTTACTTGAACAAGAATTCTCTTTAAAAACTACATGATGTTGCGCACCTATTATACACATCTAGAACAATGCATTACATTGGTGACCATAGTTACAGTATTGATTGCAACTTACTTGTTTTGCAAAAGTAGCTCTATTGGTTTGGACATATTTCAAAATATCCATAAATATCCACAAAAACATCAGCTTTGTTTGTATTTAATGAGTGCGTGAAGGAATTTTGTGTGATCTGTTTGGGATGTGGCCATTTGTAAATTCTGGGCCCTTCAACTTCAGTCACCACAAATTCCCATTTGGGACGCAAAAAAACCCCAGTGTTTGACCGTGTTTGATTGTTCATCTACCTGTGCTGTTAGTTTGAAGAGACCAGCTTGACTTAATGAAGTGATCTTGATCACAATACGCTACATCAAAGTGTGTAGTTGTTGCCCAGGAAGCTGATCTCACAACCCTTTTTGAATGAGTGAGTGGGTTTAGTTTTACGCCGCACTCAGCAGTATTCCAGCTATATGGCGGCGGTCTGTAAAAATCGAACCTGGACCAGACAATCCAGTGATCAACAACATGAGCATCGATCTGTGCAACTGGGAACCAATGACATATGCCGACCAAGTCAGCGAGTCTGACCACCCAATCCCATTAGTTGCTTCTTATGACAACACAGTCACCTTTTATGGCAAGCATGGGTTGCTGAAGGCCTATTCTACCCTGGGACCTTCGCAGGTACACAAGTCTAGGTAATACCACATATAAAGTCAGATGCTGACATAATGGTATGTAATTATTTGAATGGTAAATGCTTGTGCAGACTGGAAGTTGTTTAAAGTCCATGTGAAAAATTATATAAGAGCTTTTGTAAACTGAATGTGCTCGAAAACAAATGTGCCACGCTGGCAGCGTTGTCACTTGATGTGATGTGTAAATTGTTAAGTGGCAACGTACCTCTTAATTTCACATTTGCTGAGCATCCCCTCATGTATGACATTTATCAAGTTGGCACGTAAGGTGGATATATTCTGTTTCCCACAATACACTACTGCTAGGTTAATAAGAAAGTGTTTGTATGGTTCAACCTTGGTGGAGAAATGTTTCTGATGTATCTGCTATTCCCATATCCAAAGAAAGCATGTCTTGTTTAGGTCATTCTACATGATTTGGATATTAGCAACAAAACTGCTTTGTAACATTTGCTTGATGACTGATTATTAATGAACATGATAATTACTTTTTAGTGGGTGAATGTCTTTTCCAGTTTAACCAAATCATAATTATGTTCGTCTTTTAGATTAACACAAGTAAAGTGAGATTTGTAGAAGAATTAATCAACTTATTGGTCATGCATTATTTTTCAATTACAATAGACAATTTCATGTAAGGTTAATTTTTATATAGTGAGCATGATATTAATTTGTTCGGGATTGAATGACAATTTACTGACTGAATATTAAAAAGAAAGCTAGTGAACAAAAAGGTAAATCGATTAAAGTGAAATTCAGACTGCAAATCCTCATAATTTTACCATTGGACATTTGTAGCTCAGAATTTGATTCAGCTTAGGATAAAAATTGTTTAACAATCATAGTTTCAAATTGCTATAATGGTTTGTATTACACAAGGGTAAGTGAGATAGTCCAACCAGTGAAACAAATGCATGTGCAGTACATGATGAGTGTTAACTTGGACCAACCCTACATGTTCTCGGTGTTTCATTTACTGGACATACCCCGTTTGTGCATGAGTTTATACTTAAATGAGCTAGTGATAAGAATGTACAGAACAGCATTTTGACTGAAGAACTACAAGCGTTGTTAATCTTCCATGGAGTAATAATCCAGGACTTATCAGTGTATCCAACCATTTTCTAGAGACCTAAGTTGGCATGTACGGAATATGTTGAAATAAGTCTGTTGAACCCATGAATACATTTAGCTAAATATCATTGGGTATTTTCTACCAAATCAATGTTGTTTCCACATAGCATTGGCATGGTTTCACAGCCATGGAAACTTGTAGGTGAAACCATTCTTATCCATATGTTACACGTATGACTGGATGTAAGTCAGTACTGTGAAGTTCAAGTTCCTGTTTCTGCAAGAGAACAGTTTAAAGACATTCCACTGTGGCTTGTGTCAGAATGACTGATTACAGACTGTGTCATCATACAAATACAAATGTCAACCCAGAACTTAAAATGGGTCAAGAAAGTAATCTTAACAACCATAACATTGAAAGTTTGAAATCTTTTTTTCTAATTGGATCTTTTTAAAACTTTAATGCAGTGAGTGTGAAATGATATATCCAGAAGCAATAAATGTTTGAACTTTGAGGTTCCTAGGCAGCATGATTATCAGAGGTTCAGCACTCCCACTTCAGTAAGCATCACCAAAACACTTGGCAAGATAGACTGTATAAACACATAAAGTCTGTTGCTATATTACTGTGTTAACATTAATTATTGGGAGCTTTATCCATGTGATAATTGCATCATTGTTTGTAACGTGCTGTGACACTGATGTGACAGAAACTCTAGTATTTTCTGGTAAACTTATTAAATGTAAGGTGAAATTTAGATAGATTTAGTGGGGATTTTTTATGACAAGATTTGAAGTGCTATAAACATGATAAGAATTCAAATTAAAATTTTCATTACGTGAATTCCTTTCATGATTTGTCATATTTTGTTTCATTTTTTATAGGTAAATGTTTTAAAGGTTTAATCATCATGAAGGTAGTAATATTAAAACCTTATTTATATTGAAAATAACAATAAATGAGTTTGGTTATTGAACAGTTTGTTTGCTTCTTATTGGCTAAAGAGAAAGCACTGCTTCTCATGTTAATTGTTTTCACAAATCTAGTTTTGAAAAATGGATTTTGGTAAATTCAAATGTTGCTGTCTTGTGTATGGATGTTATGGTGATTGTTGCTTATGTGACTCAGCCATAGATACCTGACATACCTGATTTATTTCATTTTTAAAAGAGTTTTTGTCTTGAACTTTCAGAGATTTTGTGCCAAATATTACATGCAGTATGATTGATGGAAATAGGGAGTGACTGGTTAAATGTTTTCAGTAACACACATGTCAAATTCAGATTTTGACAAAGCAGTTTATGCTTTGTTATGGAAATTTGAAACCAATAGTTTGTTACAAGTTAACCCACAGTTCAACTATCAACATACTGGAAATATTCTCTAAATAGTTTGCATAATTACATGAAGAAACAGGATTCTTGAAACAGGACTTTACCCTGTTACAATATCCTGATTTCACATTTTACTTGATATCAGAGCACAAACAATAATCATGCTTATCAGCTTCCAAACATTAGAACTTAAGTGATATATCCTCTATAGGTCCAAACCCCACTGTGTTGAGTTATTCCAGTTTTATTAGAAGCTGATGGGATTGTATCAATCAAGCAGGGACTCTATGGAGGCTGCAAATGCAGTCACCTTTGTCTGTGAGTGAGTGAGTTTAGTTTACGCTACTTTATTGCAGTATTTTAACAATGTCATGATTGAGAAGGGGACACCAGAAATATAATAATATGGACTATAATCATATAGATGGTCTTTTTTGCTTGTTTTTTGTATCATGTCTACCTTCTATACCTTTGCTGGTTGTTATGCTGTTCATGGTTTTTAATGAGTGAGTTTGATTTTTATGCCGATTTTAGCAATATTCCAGCAATATCATGACAGGGGATACCAGAAATGGGCTTCACGCATTGTACTATTGTAGGGAATCGATCCTGGGTCTTCGGTGTGTTGAGCAAACACTTTATTGTTAATTGACAGATTGTTGCTGCTGAAGCATTGCTGACAAAACTTTAAGACCATGAAGACTGAACTCTCACTCATTGGGTTTAACTTTTATACTCTCGCCTAGTAGTTAAAGCTTTTGCTTGTGATGCCAGGGTTCAGTTCTTTGTACGTACCTGGGTACATACCTGGTGTTCCTGCTGTGATATTGCTGGAATATTGTTAAAAGTGTCATAAAACCATACTCATTCACTACATACAATACAACATTTAACAAAGAACTAGTCTTCAAGCTATATGCTTTTCTAAAGATGATTTGTAGGTATTATTCCAAGTGATGATGTTCACATCATCTTCTCATGGACCATGTGACAGATGTTGTCACAAATGTTACTACATCCTGCAGTAAACTCTCAGTAACACTGTACCAAGTGGGCTTAGCATGTTATAATGAATTCTTCATGATGTGCATAAATACTCTAATATAAAAAATTTAAAAAGATATCCCTCAAACTGAAAATGCTCAAAGTTAAAAAAGCATCAGCTGAAATTTTGCAGCACACAAATGGCTTTAATAGCCATTGTTAATGCAATGTAAGATTCATTGTATTGCACATGTGGTCCAATGTTTTCTTGTGGGTGTTATCAGTTTCCGATCTAACATGCTTGTGTGTTGCTGAAAACAGAAGACATCATAGAGGTTTCTTAATTTCTAAATAACAACGTTTTGTAGGGATGAAACAGGCTAGATCATGGCAGTTGTTATGAACAGTGAAAGCCACATGCCTTCTAATTCTGTCACTCTATCACAATCCTTTGGTAATACATCTAACTTATTTTTAAGAATTATTGATGTAGATATATCTACATCTTCATATGAAATGCCTGATATTTGTCAGGTACATATCAAATTAGGCTGCATGAAAAAATTTGAATGTTTCTCAGGCACAGTAGTACTTGTTTAATTTTTGTAAGAAAAAAAGTAAGGAGGAAGGAACACATTTTTCATTTTTTCTCTCAGAAATACAGCTTGGAAAGTTTATAAACATGTGTTAATGAGTTGTAGATTACATCACACTTGTTCTTGCAGACATTTATTCTTATAGTGGACATATGGATGATCGGGACACTGCCAAGTCAAAATTATTTTTTATTAATAAAAATTTGATACACACACAAATAAAAGTGCATTGATGCCTGATAAACATTTCACTTTGTTTATTTAGCCTTAAATATTAAGAAAGGGTTACAGTCACTTGTGGCTAGTGATGAAAAGCATACTGATCATATGACTTTGTGTTTAGCTTCTGTGTAATGGAAACTGGCCCTGAGGTTCCAAAATGTACTTTTATATTGATAAATAGATACTTTTTAGAATTCTTAAAACATAAGCTGTTTATTTTTTACACTTCTGGAAGAACAGTTACACACATTTTAGGATTAATATGCTCACAAGATAATGGGTTCTGTTTTCTATTTCTTAAAAAGAAACCTCCCAAAACTGTGATACTGGGTAGTTGTTGAAACGTTGAGATCCCACAGCTGAAATGCTGTCTTGTAGAAAATCTCTCTGACACCTGGAACCCTTACTTTCTAACATATTGAATCATCTGCCCTTGCTATTCAGAGAATGTGTAGATGATAATCTTAATGGATGGTAGTACCTAGTCAAGGTTATTGATGAGGATGTTTGTCACAATGGCCAAGTGTCACTATAATAGAGATGATGGCAGGGTCCTGACTCAGTGTCCCCAGGCTGGCCTCCACTCGGCCACAGTCGGCTACTTCTGACTGACAGCTTCCTTCTTTAGGAATCAACAAAAAAGTAATATGAATAATCATCATAAATATTAATGATTCTAGAATATTTTGTTAAAACATAGCCCTGTTATATTATCACTCATAAGACACCATAAACAGATATGGTATATGGTCTCTGTTCTAACTGTATATCTGATTTCAGAACCTTGCTGTTGATGGTAATGAATAACATAACCATTGTCCATAAACACTAGCCCTTAAACATCAACACACCATGTCAGCTGATTTGTAATTTTCTGTTGAATATTGGGGAATCTAGTGGTCTCATATTGCGGTCAGGACATGAGTGGATTCCTGATACCTGCATCATGCACATTCTGTGTGTCTGTGAGGATCATCATTCATGAAGAGTGGTGACTGGTTCTCTTACTGCATAATCCCTCAAACTTTTTTGATGTACATGAAGTTATATTGGTAGAGTCCCCATTCTAACAACAATTGTGAAGTCGGTCGTTGTGGATAAAAGTATTAGAAATGGTAACACTCGATGACTATGCTCCAAGATTAAATCTCTTTGAATTCATATGGATTAGAACATGTTTATAAAGATCTCTAAAATGTCCTGAAAATAAAAATAGCAACAAGTATCTAAAAATGCAAGTAGTAAAACCAGTTATGAATGACATCTTCAAGTACACCATAGTTAACAATATGAACATGTACATTTGCCTATTATACTTGTATGTAAATGTCATCGTGACACAAGGCCATGATTGACAGCTCATCTAACAAGTCTGTGTAGGCTTTTCAAAGAATGTGTAAGAATTATGTATGTTTAGTATGGTTGACCATAGGATTTGTCCTTATGTGATGTAATTTAAGTGCTTTAAATACAAGTATACAAGTCATGGTTATCAACAAATGAGGGCTGAGTTCTGGGTTTTTTTATTCTGTCCAGCAAGTAAATTTGTATATCACACTGTACCAGTGTCTATTTGACATTCCAATGTTAATCATATTTTTCTTTTTTAATAAATCAACTAGAACATTTGCCAGTTTAGTGGAAAATTATCAAGGTTGGTGATTTTACATGCACACAAGCAATTACAAGGCTAATTCCACCCCTGTAAGTTGAGGTTTGATCTTCTGTAAGCATAGTATGATGATGGCTACGTGCTTATTTTGATATTTCTTTGTTGTTTGATTGAAATGGTGCTTCAAAGTCATGACACAATATGTATCAGCTACAACAGTCATAATATGCATCTCACACTATATATCATATATATATACTATATATACATCAAACTCTTCAACTATATAATAATCCAACAGGTGCTTCCAGGAAGAATATGAGCCAGTGCGTTAGCCTAGTGGTACAATGAGTGCATGAAGTACATACATGATATGACATGGCCTTTCACTCTACGGCCAGACGTATTGTGCTCTAAACCATGGATGTGGTCACGTTGATTGAACACATACGATATTTACCTTGTGACGGGATCCTATTTGGCTCCCAACAACTGATATATTGAGGACAAGGACTGATTACATTAAAAATCGCAGGGCCTAGATTTTCAAAGCTTGTATGTTAATGTTTATGCATGGCTCTCACGACTATCTTAGCAATAAGAGAGTTTTGAAAGTCTAGACCAAGTCGATTTCACTTGTCCACAGGCAGCAGGTTGTTCAATAATTCATGAAATAGTTTGTGGATCTGAAAACATCAGTTGAGTCATTGAGTGATATTTATTTTAAACAAACAACATGTTTTTGAAGCTTGTATAGAAAAGTTAAGACCCTTTATTGCTGAAAAAGTCTTGACTTCATCAGACCATATATCAGTACATGCTCTCTGATTAGAAACTGATCCTTTTGAGAAATTCTAATATGTTGCAAATAGATATGAAAGAAGTAGTTGCAGCTTGACACAGAAGAGCACCTGCCTAACCTTAGCGAGGTTTTTTTCTTCATCTTGGACCCAGGTTTTTATTGTGTCAGCTGACATAGATCTAGTTGCTGATATAAATAACAGAGTCAAAGAAAAGTGACACAGTATCACAGTTCAATCAGGTTGTCTGACATTACATGTACTATATAAGATAATATAATATTTTATGTACCATATAATATCTCAGTATGTATATTTTAACAGCAGCTGAAATCTTGACTCAGTGGCTACATAACCTCATATAGCTTAATAATGCACAATATTTTAAATGAATTCAGTTGTTGTAAAGAAGTTGAAAGTGGTTGATTTCTCAACATTTCTGATTCGTGATGACAGACATGTAAAGAAATGTTTCAGATGTGAACAAAATATCTGTCAAGACCAAATGATATCAGGGCTAAGACGCTTGTGTCATTGTTGTTGGGCCCTTAGTTCAGCTAATCTAAACTTCTAATTTGCTGTTGTTTAAAACTGCTTAGTTAAGTGATTGCCAGTTAACTGCTCAGTGCTAATTAAATACCTGGGCCCCGTTTCACGAAGCTCTCGTAAGCCTAAGACCTCGTAACTTTTCTCGTAGCATCCGTACCTCCTATACTGTAACATAAGAAGTAGGAATGCTACAAGAAAAGTTACGAGACCTTAGGCTTACGAGAGCTTTGTGAAAGGGGCCCCAGGTCCTGCCTTGTGTTATTTTTGGTTGTTATTAAACTATCACAGTCTTGAATTGAGTTCTATACTGAAGTGACTCCCCTAAACATGTCCATGACTCCCCCTTCATCAGGGAGTCACGATGAAATTTTTAGGCCCAGGGCAAACACTGCATGTCACTTCTGGTGAAGCATTATCATTATGTTATGACCACACAATCTAGATATGCTTTTGTCACAGGATTTGGAATGAGTCTGTACGACATTATTCTTCCCATACAAAGACTCACAGTATACTGGTCTCTGTTCACATATAACCATTGAATTTTTCAATAATGTTGTCAACTTGAACCTTTTGAAAGTCTGAGTCAGCTTTTATATTACCAGGAATTACAGCATTTCAATTTTATGACTGAATTGATATCTCAATGTGCAAATGTTGACATACTGATGGTGTGGAGCTGAAGAGGTGATAGAAAATTAAAAATAATTCAGATGTCATCAAAAGAAATGTATTCCCAGGAAAACAGTTTTGTCTGAAAGGATACGTTAAAATGAATAACATGATTTTTATATCAGAAAAATGGGCATAATGGATTTAATATCTCATCTTGTCAAACAGTCCAAATGTGTTCGACTTGCTTTGATTCCAATCGAGAACATCGCTCACTTTCCACCCTCATTATACTGTCAAGATGAACAGTATCTATGGTCAAGAGTTTCTGTCAGCAGAGCCTGAAAGTGTGTGGTGTGAACCTCTGTGATGTCAAAGACAAATGGTTATTGTTGTTACCTCACCTAAGATTTGCATTAAGGAATATAAAACCAGGACTGGTCAGTCCAGGGGTTATTACATTGTGAATGAGTTGGTAACTTTTTTCAAACTGTGTCAATCTGAGTAAAGTAGCAGTACAAGACTGGACTGTTAACTTGTTTACCTTTACCAACATACTGTTCAAAACTGTGTGAAAACATGTTCCAGTCAATTTATGTTGATGACTGTTCACACTTGACTGAATCTCCACAAACAGAAAGTCATTCGATATGAATCTCATACATTATAGTGTGCCCTCATAGGATATATAGCACTCTGTGTAACGCTGACTTTAGATTGATACCTGTCATTGATATTAGTGTGCATCCTTCCCAGATGAGGAACTACCTTATAAGATACTAATCATAGGTAGCCAGAAAAATCCCTGACTTGTTTGGAACATATATTTTACAGTTTATTTTTTTATGAATATGATTGGTAGTGTTATTCTGATCTTCACAAGATGGTGATTACAGTTATTGCCAAGAATATATTAGATGATTTGTTCATTAACTGCACAGTATTATTGGTATATCACAATATACTTTTCAAATGATAGATGTTGCAATATGTTTTCTGGAAACTTGTATACTGGGTAAAGGACATAAAGTTTCTGTGGTTATTTTTATGGTTTAATTATAAATCTGCCACAACAAATATTTTCTTTTGTTATTCAATAACAATTTGCATATTCCTATATTAACAATCTTATGAAAAAGAAAAAAAATTCCTGACTTTGCAACCAAATTTTGAAATTGCTGACATCAGAACCATATGATATACATTGCACGCTGTCTAATTCGGACTGGCTTGGGACCAACTAACAAGTCCCAAGTAGACAGCAGTCCCGGTTACTCAGGCACTTTCTGTAAAGAAGGATTACCTTGGGTTGTTAAGTTCAATCCGGTATATACAGCAGTCCTAGAAAGACAGAGTCTGAGTTGGACAGAGAGCACTGTATATTGAGGCACTTAGAATTCAGAAAGTAGGATCAACATGTACAAATAGTAGCACTTACTGTCAAATGCTTAAGCTCCCCATATATACAGTACTGGCATCCTAATTGCAATATATTGCAATGCATTGTTTTTGCCAATACACAACCCTAATCTTTAATATATTTGATGGTGCCAGAGAACTGATACCTCGCTTTGGACAAGGATGGGAGGTATCTGGGTTGAAGAGTAAAACAACACTGCTTAACATACTCGTTCTGTATGTGTATAACTAATCAATATCCAAACTCAGATCACCAAAAAGAATGTGATGTTAAACAATGATATGCCTAAACAATTCTTACGATATGTTATGAATAGTTTCACCTGGCTCCCAAAATTATAGATTTAGAGTTGCAGTTTCATGTCCATTTTTAGAATCATTAATTCATTAAGTGTATATTAAATGTCTCCTTAGTATGTGTAGAAACATTATTTCAAGGCCTTGTAACACAATTTTTGTCAAATGCATACTCTAAGTATTATGTAATCTCCATTTTAAATTGTGATCATGATTTCTATAAATATGTACATGGATATCAGATGCATTCTGACAAAGACATATGATATGTTTTCTTATGTATGTTACTGGTACTTCTTAAAGGGACCTAGGCTGAAGGTAATGGTTTGTTGTAGTCACATAAGCAGATAGAGTAGGAAGTGGAAGAACAATCAGGAGTAAAAGGAATGACTGTCCAATTAGATCAAGGCTCCCTGCAAGCATCCAACATTGAGCTTGGAAACAAACAAGACAAAAAAATGACATCACAGTTGACAATAGAAAAGCACAAAATTTCTAACCATGTCTTAAAAACTTTAAATGTACTGTCTCAAAGACATTGGCATGTTCTCTGCAGAAAATAGACCCATGCTTTCAAAATTGCAAGCACTGCACATTTGCCTCAAAACGAAGCATATGTGATACATGTGGTCTCCCCAAATGTAACTGAGTTTGTTCAAAATTGCCTCTGTTAACCTGTCAGAAAATGGAAACCAGGTGAAATAAGTCGTGTGACCATAACCCTTTAGTGCCAAACAGGCAGGTTGGGTTATCTGGGGTAATAATTCATTATTAGTGTTATGAGTTTTGTGAAGTTTGGTGCTAAATAATTATTGTTACTGTTGTATAACCTTTAATGTATGTAATAATCATGCAACAATGCCCATCAACGATGAATGCAAAAGAGGTACTTTTCTGTTAATATTATCCTCCATGGTGTTGTCATCAATTTGACAGTTTCTGTCATTGGAGATGTTTGAGTTTGATTCCTTTCATAGCCCAATCAGAATCAAGTATTTCTCCAATTCTTTGCAATTACTCATCTTCAGATTTTCCACTGTTGGTGCACAAGTACTGCATGACAGGAGGTGACCTATATACACACGGCTATACAAGTGTATTGTATGGTGGGTTATTCTATAGAGGGTTATTTTAAAGCTGTATTGTACACTGTGAGTGTGGCTTTGAAGATTGTAGGTAATATTCCTGGTTAGGTCATGAATGTTAAGAGCTACAGGCATACAAGCAGTGTATAATTAATGATACAACGCAATGCATGGATACTCTTCTTTACTGCATTTTTATGAGGAATCTTGCATTGTAATGTACCTGGAGTGAATACAGCTGAATGAGAAAGGTGTATATGAGAGGTATACCACCTTGGTAAGCTGTAGTTTAAAAAAAACAAAAACAGGTAAATCATTCAGTAGCAGTTATCACACTGGTAAGCAAATAACAAATTTGTCTCAATTTCCAATTTACTACATTCTTCATTTCTGAAATCATTTTCCATTAGTAGCAATTAATAGCAGCAGAATCAAATATTTGCCCCAACTCAAACTATCTGTGAGCAAGTTGTGAATCTCTGCTGTCTAATTTTCTGCATGTTGACAGGAGGACTTGAAATGTTAGGCAGCACGTGAACACAGGAACATTCTGCTATCCTATGCATATTTGTGTTACGCAACTGGTAATATTTATTCTTGATGTTTTTTGGCGAGGGTTGCATACCTGAGCCTTAATATTTTTTAGTTTTGTTTTAACCTCATTTCTTAGTTTCTAGATTTAAAGCATGCATGCAAGAATATGACTACTTGATTTTATAAGAACCCAGGGACTAAGTCTCAAATATGTACATAGAGCTATGAATATAAGACTTACAAAGTTACAGTGGTTTAGTTATTTATTTGGAGCCGTGTGGATGAGTGTTCAGATGAAATGTTACCATTGATGACAAGTATTCTACAAAAGAACAATACCATGATGAACAACACATGACAAAATTTGAATTTAAATTTTAAGGGCAATAAAATGATTGACTTTGAATATAATAAACTCTGTAATCAGGTGTAAGTGGTAAACACAATATAGGCAGTATGTACATTGCAACTTGTATAAAAGGGTACACATTGCAGTATTTTTTCAATAAAATATTGTTATATTTACTATGTTTGGCCTACTGTATATTAACCATATTGTGTCCTATGTCATGTTCATGTTGTATTTTGTACATTATTTATTACATGATGTAATATTGTTGTATATTTTTTCAGACTGATGATAAGAGCGAGCCTCAGGATGGTTGAATTTATTTTATCTACTTGCCTTGTTGCAGCCATCCTTACCTCAGGTAAGTTTTCACACGAGTACAGGTGTGGACACAGAAGAGAGATGGAGGCACCATATGTGTGTCATCCTCTAGCAATCCACTTTTGTTCTTCCTTCACTTTGGTCACAAAGCCTTAATGTCACAATTATCACCACAGACAAATTCTCAGATTGTTTGAAATGCTGATGTCCACCCTGCCAGTGGTTATGATGGAGAGAAAGGGCAATGAGGTAGCCATGTGGTTATATTGTTTGCTCATCTCGCTGATGAGCCAGCTTCAATTCTTTAGATGGGTACAATGTGTGAAGCCCATTTCTCAGGTGTCCCCTGCCATGACATTGCTGGAATATTGCTAAAACTAGTAAAAGACATGAAAAACTAACCTCAGTCACTCACTCTCTATTATGGTGGAGCCATAGTTGTACTACTTGTAGTAAACAGTGATATTACCAGCAAAGAAAGAACCTTCAGCAAGCAAGCAGTGTATGAAATAAACAGCCACACATCAGGGCTGGTAAGTTTAAAATATTACCATCCCAAAATTAATTTTTACGAGACAATCCAAAGAATACCTGGAACATGTTCTCTGAAATTTTGACCTCTTGCGGTCCGACCAACTTCCTACACTGATGTAAGCCTATTTGTTTTGTATACAGCTTCATTCCTCAAGCCAATAATTGCCATGCACAGACAATAGAATTTCTTTCTGTCTGAGGAACAGTACTTCAGTTCTTGTCAGGTGATTGCATGTCTCACATAAATCAACCAACTCAACTGGGCTGTTAATAAAGCACATTGTGTCATTGTGCCATAGCACAATCAATGTCTGTCTCACATACTTGGCCAAATATGCCATACATTTGTGTAGGTAAAATACCCAGTAGTGTAAGATGTAAGGTTTAGTTTCCTTTTCATATACATGTTTTGTCCGGTATACCATGCAAGGATAGATGACTGTTAGGATGAAACCAAATAGCCTGGCCTCCCTCCCTTCCCCTAACTAAATATGAGGAGAAAGCAAGTGGTGATCACAGATTTGCACCGGCCCCAGAAGAGCAAATACTAGACAGTGTGTAATTCTTTATATACACTCATTATCTAGTATATAATCCTTTATATACACTCATAACTAGACCACTGTGAGTAGGCTTCTCTTTTTCCACTTTGCCTGTCATCTATCACAGTGGCAATCATGTTCATGCTTTAAAGATAAAAAGTTATAATTTTAATTTGGTAAACGTTCAGACTTTGAAAATAGTTTAGAATCTTGCTTACATACCCCGAAAGTCACCAGAATCCTGAATCTGTATTAAGATGTTTATAATGACGTCATACAGATCTGGTCATGGTATTTAACATGTATCCTTTCTGATGAAATAGTATTCTTCCCTTGTGGAAACTATTAAAGGATGTAATCATGGCATTCACCAAAGCTGATCCTTTGTGTCAAACTGTGACAACAATAACATCAATTGTAATCATACAAATCTGTTACCATGATTATATAAATACCCATATAGCAATGCCATAGTAATAATTATGTGTTTTAGACACAAACATCTGTATTCAGCAATGGCCTTTGTTGATGATATTGTACATAAACAATCTCTCATCTTAAAGTGTTGTACAGATCATGGTGTAGGTTCACACTATTGAATGGCCTTTGTTGATGATATTGTACATAAACAATCTCTCATCTTAAAGTGTTGTACAGATCATGGTGTAGGTTCACACTATTGAATATTTGAACAGACAACAGACCACACCATACGGACTAGAACCTACAACCAGCTTTCGAAACAATCACTGGCCTGGAGGCCCAGGGCCTAGTGGCCCTCATTAAATTATCTGTCATCTCCCTTTTCAACTGGAACCTTTTCCATAATTTAGTTTTGGTTTTTAACGTTAATTTACAGTTTCACGTCCTGGTATTTCTGTGCTTTCACAGAGAAAATTTCAACACCAGTCTTTAAAAACAAAGAAAAACTTTGATAATCTCTGCACCACTGGCTTCGCTAATCGATTTTGTAGAAACAGTGTACATGGTGAACACAGTTGCACATCGACAAATGCATGTCAGAAGAGTTCACTGCCATTGGTTGCAGCATGGTACCAGTATCTTGCATACCTAGGTTTTTGTCCTTGACATTAATATGTTTTATAAGGGAAATGTCATGATGACAGCTTGGATAGAATGACACATTTAAACAGAATCTTACATGACTAACTCCTAGAACAGAGAGCCTGACCTGGAGTTGACCCCTGATGTTGTGTTGTGTTTGATGACGCTGTGTCAGGACTTGGGTGTCTGGGATGGTCCTAGAATGATGAATGATGGACATCTAAGGCGGATTTCCTCAGCAGAATGTTTGATGTTCAGGAAACATAAAGCTGCCATGATTATTTATAGCTTCTGTTGTTTTCTACAAATTACAGGTGTAATTCAGATGGTTGAGGTGGTTCATATGGTTATGTGTAGCATGGACCAATGCAGCTCATGTCAGTGTTTTTTCATGGCCTGCTTGCCCATCATCGGTCATTATTATCATCAGTGATCTGTATAGGTGTCTGTTATTATCAGAAAGCACATGGCCATTGAAGGTGAAGGTGATTATTATCACTCCTACCTATAGTGAGGCCTTAGTTTGGTTACTGTTACTGTAGAAACAGTCTGTAGTAAATCATTGAGACCCTGTCTGTAAAAGAAGTATGACGTTAATGCCTGTAGTGAAGTTCAGAAGTCTTGTCCTGTTTTCCTTGATTCTGAATGTTGGCCATGATTGTCTTCGTCCGCACAGCCTCTGAATGTTTTGACACCTGACATGAGGGAGTCAGATAAAGGTCTTGGATAGCGAGAATATATACACTGAATGACTTGTGGGCACTCATCTATCAATGCTTTTATCACCAACAGCTTTAGGTTTCATTCATTCATAAAATGATTGTAAAAACTGTTATATATTCAGGATCATTCAGGGATCACAAATTTTTAACAACTGAATATTTACTCTTATGTTATAATTCACATTTCAGTATTCTTTCATAATTTGAGTTTCTTGTCACCAGAAATATGAATATTGGAGGATAAACGTGTGATTCAAAATGGAGCCATTTCTGATGACTGATCATGATGAAAAGATGAGGAAAGATTGGGGGATCAGCTTATCAACAGACCACACCATTTTGACAATGATTTGGAGGGTCAAGTTACAGGGTTGGCTTATTAGAGAGACCTATTATCTACAGAAATATATGATACATGTATTTGTGTAATAATGCACAATGTTGTTATACAGTCATAAATCGCAATAACACCCTTACCTAATTAGTGGCTCCCATTAAATGTGGTCCCCAGTGATCACCCATTTTGATGTTATTTGGAATAACAAATCAGCAAGTCCACTGCTGTTTTGAAGATAATTATGTACAGATGAACTAGCTGTGCGAATGGTAATATGAAGGGTTAATTAACATCCTTCTGTTATTGGTTTTTAGACGTTTACTGTACATCCTGGTTTTCTTGATTAATCACATAAGCAATAGAACATCATACCAACTGATAAAAGACAATCTTATCATAAAGGCATGACATAATCTAAGTATTTACAATGTCTGTGTTATGCAACACACTTTGTAATAGGACACTGAGTAAACACAGTAAAACCAAACACAACAGCAGATTTATTTGTATTCCGTTTCCAATGACATAAAGTATATGGTGGCTGTGGAACATTTTCTCTAGGGAGCCACAGATTACTGTGCAGTGTAACCGACACTGCAATATTGATAAGGGCCTTATTGCAATTTGCATGGAATGTCTGAAGGTTAAAAATTGTGTTCTCTTACTTCTGTCTATACAACAAACATGATTCAGTACCATACCTTTTGTGAAAATCTGATGTCATTATTTTGTAAAAGTGTACATTTATTTGGGAATTACAGATGTACCATGACAATCCTGAAACTGTGTATATTTATGAATAAGGCGAAAGTGACAAAGCCTTTATGAAATTGTGTGACATGACGAAATATTGCTTTAACCATGGCTCAGCACCCTTGTAGTTAAAGCAGCAACAGCTGATAATTGATCATTGATATTGTCATGGGGTTTAGTGATACTGCCTGATACTGTTTAGTGATACTGCTTGATACTGTTTAGTGATATTGCCTGATACTGTTTAGTGATACTGCTTGATACTGTTTAGTGATACTGCCTGATACTGTTTAGTGATACTGCCTGATACTGTTTAGTGATACTGCCTGATACTGTTTAGTGATACTGCCTGATACTGTTTTCACTGTCCTTGATATCTCCATGTTGTACTGTGCCACTATACCCTGGATGCATCTACTGCCCGATATTTTATTACCTCCCTTTGCTGGCTCCACTTTCTCACAGTAGCCAGTCAGCTAAGGCTCCGTTACAACCGAGCTTGCCAGTGTCAACAAAGATAGCAGTCACAGCTGCGAAGTTTTGTGCGCAGTGCAACATAGATTTGGGGGAAATCGGACAAATTGACAGGTCCGAAACATTACAAAAAATACATGCAAGAACTCCAACCTCTTTGAGAGGACCTCTGCATGATTTGTGTTGCCAAGTTTAATTGGTTAGATAGTTTAAAAAGGGAAAGTTGTGCAACTTCCCAACATTGACACCTGATTAGCTAAAAAGTCAGCCAAGGGAGGTAAAAGTTCATCAGGCTTAGCTGTAGATGTGTCCAGGGTATAGTGGAGACTTATCTGAACTTATACCCTGGAGATATGGTGGATGAGTATTCACACACAGAGCATGAATATTGTGTATGTACATTTACATGTACAGCTTCTTAAGTGTGATTCTGCCCAATACAGCACGCACCCTTGGGTTCATAAACTGATTTGCCACAATAGTATACAGAGTATTCAGTGAAATCAAATTTAATTGACAGTCAGTGTTCAGTGGCATGAAATGTTTGAATTATGGCAGCATTGATGTGTTGATGTTTTATCATATGTACATCTGTTCTCAGTATCTGGTACTCCAACCATAATCACACCCCCAGAGACAGTGACAGGAACTGTTGGAGATATTGCCGTTCTGAAGTGCCAAGTCCAAGACATAGGAAATGCCACAGTATGTATATTCATATATTTAGTTGCCTTGGTATGGTCTCTTGCAGTGAAGCCAGCTGCCAGCTGATTGTGTATCACTTTTCAGACATCAGTGTGCTGTCAGGTACTGGCCACCATCAATAGCTTACTTTACAGACCGCTATTGCTGTATTGTTACATTACCATGGTATTGGTGTGCTAATATTGAAACTATATTGTGATGTTGTAATATTGCTACAAAGATTTAATACTGTTGTCTAGATGTTGTAACTTTATGATATTGTAACATTTCTGTACTAATATTGTAGTTTGTCTCAGTGGCATTTAGAAGTTTGTTTGATGAATACTGAGGAGAGGCCTATGGATATGCAACTTCTTTGATATCATAGTAGAAAGTTGTGATATCTCTTGCTTCATAACAATGTTAGTAGCTACACAGAAACATTGCTGATATTTCAGTACAGAAGTTATATATCCATAGAGCTCTCCTTGTTATTTTGTAACTATGTAGCAGTATTGATGTGCTAGTACTTTAACTCTGTTTTAATGCAGTCAAACTAAGTTTGAAGTTAGGTTGTTTAAACCATGTCATATTACTCTCCTAATGTTGTAAGCATGTTTCATGCTATAGAAATATTCATGAATCTGTACAAAAATGTACATCTCTGAACACAGTACTGCCAGTAGATTTGCAGTGCAGCAATGTCATATCATTGTGACATCATCAACTTCTTGACGTCATAGCATTGTCAGGGCATTGTATAAAATCTACTGTCAATTCGATTGCTCACAACAATCAGATACCAGTCAACCAGTGGTAGCTGGTCTGAAGACAGTGAAAGGCAGATTGCAACTGAGACCCAAACAAAGGCTCCTGAGACCATTACTGTGAGCATGTGGAGATGGCGGTGCATTATGCTCAAATATTTTCTCCAGTATTGTGTTCACTATAGCTCAGTAGGTATGATAGTGGCATGTTTTTTGTTTCATGACATCTCACAAAATTCCATTTTCAGATCAACTGGTTATTTGTGGACCACAATACCCAAATATCTCAAGGAAGGACTGTTCTGGTGACATCGCAGGGGAAATATGGCTTTTTATCCCCAATAGGTAATGAGAGCACAAATTTAGGCAATAGTGTGCTTGAAAGTAAGATTGTGCTGATGGATAAGTGCTTTTTGTTTCCATGACAGTGTCTGTTTTGTTGACAGGTGGAGGAAAATTCGAAACATGAGAAGTTGTACCAAGCATTTTTGTTTTTGTTCAGATGAAAATCTAACTTGCATTTGCATGTGCTTGTGTTTGGTGCCACCAGTAGGACAGATTGGCTCGCCTTTCATAATCACCTGGTATCACCATTATTTGAAAGTGATCAGCGAGGAGAGTGTTTGGTTTTACGCCGATATTGCAATATTCCAGCAATATCACAGCAGGGGGCCACAGAAATGGACTTCACACACTGTACCCATGTGGGGAATTAAACCTGGGTCTTGGCATGACAAGCAAATGCTTTAACCACTTGGCTACCGTACAGCCCTGATCAGTGATTTGGTCAGATTTCTTGTTGTTGCTTATATTTCCCTAAGTGAACCGCTTTTCCTGGCTGCTGAATGTTTGTAGTTGAGATTCATTCAAATTTCTTTTTCCAGTGAGAAAAACATATCTATGAAAGATATCAGTGCAAAACAAAAACTGGCTAGCTATTCTCAGAACGTTTTTAACCCTATGAACATCTTAAGCCCTTTCTAACATTCTAATCACACTTGCTACAATCAGAGTTAAGAATTGTTTGGATTACAAATGTATTCAGAAATAAGTCCTAATTATTTATGTTTGCAGACAATTCAGCAACTCGGCAGTTGAATCTTCAAATAACAAATTTGAATGTAACAGACGCCGGTCGATATCGATGTTATGTGAGCGGTACATCCGCCACAGTTCAAGTGGTCCAGACTCTTCAAGTACAGGGTAATGGCATGCATTATGTTCAGCTTTCCTTTGTCTTTTCACCAAGAATGATTTCAGTTTCTGTTTTTGTCAGATATAGCTCACTCTCACCCTGTAATTCATTCAGGTATTTTGTTGTGAAGTTTATAGATATGTATTTGAATTTTGGAAGAGGAATGTATCAGTTTTCAAATATTGCTTCATCAAAAGTAATTGTGTGGAAATGGAAGCTGAGGGAAGTTCAATGTTACTTAACTTAATTATTTCCTACCCAGTTTTTGGTCAACAGTATGTCATGACATAATGTATTGTTTGTGTTTATATTTCTACAGGTGCACCAGTTGTCCCAACCATCGCTGTGGAGCCAGCAAACTTCACAGGTAACATTAATATATATGCAGTTTCTGCTGTTTTTGTTTGCTTTTGTGACTGTGAAAGTTCAACAAATATAATTATTAGGAATAAAACAACAGTTTAGCCCATTATGAAAATAGAGGTGAGGTGGAAGTGGCACACATTCATTCACTGAGTCTGGAGTAAACTGGAGTACACTCTTTGCACCTCCATTACAACGTGTGTGTTTGCTGGAAAGTATTGTGTTAGACAACAAGTCAAACCAAGGTCGGGTCTAGTGAGAAGAAAGCCACTTAATATTCAGACCATCTAACACATGTGCAAGACCAAATGGCACAATTGTCAAAAATGCAGCAATTCACTTCAAAGTTGTGTCCCTTGGATATGTTAGGAAACCTCATAGTGAGAGTTTGAATTTTTATTCACTCAGATATGTTTCTGTAGGTTTGTTTGCATAGTATACATTCTTAAGTCACTCACATATACATGTACCTTTTGCACAAACAGTGGATGAGTGACAGTCATGACTGTTAATGGGAGAGTAAATATCCTGTTAGTGGATTAGGTATCTGTCCACTCACTCACTCACTCACTCACTCTCTCATATATGCTTCTACCACTGGCATGAAAACCACTAGCAACAGATGACAGTTATGATTCTTATTTGGAGAGAATGAATATCCTTTTAGTGGATTATGGTATCTATTTTGTTACAGACTGTTGTGTCCAACAGAATGTGTCTGACTCCTGCCTACCTGCCTGCGTACCTGGTAATGTCAGCCAGGCGGCTCTGAACCCTCTGCAGGCATGTGCCCTTGACCTCAACAAGCTGCTGCACTGCTTCTCGGGTAAGTAAAGATGATGTATTTGCTAATCTGCTGTTATGATGTGTATTGATTTGTGATGAATTTGTGAGTAAAGCCCAGAATTGGAAAACAATTCTATAATATTCTAAAGAAGTTACAAAATACTTTCATGCTATATATTTTATCCAGTAGAAGAATGCCCAAACATTATTATGAGATGATGCATTAACTATGGTTAATATAACAGGATCAGGTGCTCTCTTACATCTTTTAAAAGTATATATTGATCAAGGTAAATTTTCAGTAAGGTGTATGTTTAGGATCAAAGTTGACCAAAGGGTATTGCCAACAAGCTGGTATACATGGTTAAATGGCCACTCACAAATTTGGTGTTACAATTGGTCTGCAACATTACGATGCTTATGGTGACAAATAAGGTGGTCAGACTCGCCTTGATTGCTTGCAAGCCATTATGCCCTGAATGTGTTAACTAATTTCAAACACAGGATTTTGGTGACCTGACTTGATTACTTACATGCTGCTTTCATTCAGCTGAAGTGTTTCTGAAATATGAAACATGCACATAACAGTAGATAACACTGTTCTAACCAAACCAGAGACCATATACCGATATCAGTATTGTCTGTCACATTTGTATCACATATTTATGTTATTCTGTATAGGTTTTGTCTTATTTTACTTTTACTACTCTCTTGCCCACTATCTGTCATCTTTTGCTGCGGGAATCTCAGTCATCTAGGTACATACCAAGGAGAGGTATTCTAAGTTTGAGAACTTGTTCCTGATCCTATTATCAGTGAATGAAATATGTTTAAAACAAAACAGTATTGTCTCTGAACCAGACTCACACAAGTATACATTATTTGTACTATGTTGTCCTCCATAACATGCATCCTGAGTTATCTTTGTATTATTTATTCAGATTCGCGGAATCATGCTGGCTGCTGTCACCGACGCCTAGTCCCTGACATCTGCACTGACTTCTGCATGAACAACCCCCCTTCGCTCACTGCCAGCCACCTGGTGTGCCTCAACATGGCCAGAGAGATTATTTCTTGCTTTGAAGAAGGACGAGGTGAGATTTATAGGATGTATGTTTCATATCAGGAGGGCAGCATACTTGTGTGTTGACTCTCCATACCAGATTCAAAATGGCCTCTGTGGCAGCCATTTGAATATTTTAAAATGGTTATTCCAGCATGTCCAGTTAAATAGTGCTCTTTGTAAACATATTTTAGATCAGCACATCACAGAATTGTATTGTGAGGGCTAGGATGTGTAGTTTGTGATGAACTTACCACATACTGACTTTGTCATAATCTTTCCCTAGTTTTGCTGCCTGGTCCACCAACAGAGGTCTCTGCGCTGCCAATTTCTGCCAACACCATCCTGGTGAACTGGCATCCTCCCACCAAAAACCCTACAGCTGTGACAAACTACAGGGTGTCCCACAAACTGGAATCATCACAAGCTTATAATTCAGTAAGCAGAAGATATATTGTTAATTTCCATCTGCTTCATTACATCTTTGCTGGTTGTCATGGGTACAGACAATTGGTTGGTAGTGTTTCATCACTGATGGGCTGATGGCAGCAGATTGTGTCTGCCGAGCTGTTTCAGCCACAGTTTGGACCTTGTTCCGTGGAGGTAAACTCAGATACAAATATTGTTGTGACACACAAACAACAGAGTCATGAATGAAGTGTTATTGAGAGTAGTATAGGGAATGGGGGTTCTGGACCACTTTCAAAAAAAGTCTCTACAAAGCCGTATTTACTAAATAAGGCTTTGGTTGGGCCCTTAGCTCTTGCTACTATTACCCCTACTACAGTGTGTTGGTAGGAGGTAACACTGTGCCGTACGGTACGATCAATAATTCTTCTCTTACAAACCCCCTACCCGGCCCATCCCTCAAGTAGTATAAGTTAGGTTCGTCGGCTTTCATATCCACTTTATCTATGTTGTAAGTTTTGACTGACCATATAGGATCGGTGGCACGCTTACGGCTATCACCCTCGTGTTCCCCCGGCTGGTATAGATACCTCACTAGGGCCCTATCTGGTATCTGTTTCTCCTTCCCACGCAATGGAGCGGCCGACTCTGCAACTATTGATTTTAGTTTGATAGCGTCTGCCGGTTTCTTACCGGTGAGACGGGTGACTTCATGGTTGATTGCCGACACCACCTTGGGTAACCTCGTGACCCATTCAGTCGATCGTTTTCCAGGGGTGGCCATCTCCCTAGCATACTGATGGCCGAACAAGCGCTCAGCCAAAGTCCTATTAAATCTCTCAACTATGGCTTGGCAGCGATGGGCTCTGGCCGTGCCACGCCTGACCTTTGTATCGTGTTTGGCTAGCAGTTGTGACACGGCACCCATGAACTCCCGTCCGGGGTCAACTTGCAGCTCTGTTGGCCACGTCAGCGGGCTGCGTTTGTATATGCGTTCGAATCCTCTGGCTACCTGGGCCGAATCTTTCGTGGTCAAGGGTTCGGCTTCCTTGTAACGACTGGCTACGTCCACTACGGTTAAGGCATACTTGTACCTCTTGTCGTGGGGTAGGAACAGTAGGTCTGCCTGGTGAACGCTATTAGGTATGTTAATACCGAACCTCCTTCTAGGCACGTAGCGTGGTGCCGGCAAATAGATCTGCCACAGGGCTTGTTTTTCAAGCCACGCTTTGGCTTCCTCCGGGGGTACTCGCGCTATTTTAGCTAGCTTATCTACTGCGCTAGCTCCTTTCCAGTACCCACGCGGGCTGTAGTAAATAGCCTCAAATTTTTTCATGTCCATACGCGTATGTGTTTATCCCATCAATAGCTATCCAACGTTTCGTGTCCATAGGCGACAGGGACGTCTTGTTTATAGTCAGTCCGTATATCTTATGTCCATCACTTCTAAGTGTGTTCATTTTATGCCTAAAGGTACGGGTCTTGAACAGGGCTTCCTTGAATCTGGCGTGTTTGATGTGTTGTTTCACCACATACTTCTTAACCCCCTTAGCCTTCCGGATCTCACTATTGTCGGCTTTCAGTATGGAGTACATCTTAGGTCTCAAACCTATGTACTCGGCTATGGGCGTGCCAGCACACTCGTCCTTCATCTTACCTAGGACCTTTTTATTTACCGTACTGTGTATGGCATGGGTCTTAGGGTAGTCGCTGGTGTCGTATAAATCGAGGTGTTTTTTCATGTCCTCGTACACGTCCTCGGTTCGAATTTCTAACAGCAGGGAATCCGTGTCAGTGTACAGCACTTCACACCTGTCGCCATACTGTTTCTTGAGCTCGTTGTAGTAAAAGTCGTACATCAGGTGTTTGGATAAATCGAGGATGCTCATCCCCACGTAAACAGGCCGGTTGAATTTTATGTGGCTTTTCTTCATGTGTAGGGCAACCAGGTTGTCTGTGAATATCTTACTACGGTTGAATGCCGGACTGACTATCAATCTCCTGAGCTTGTCTTCCTCACTCGACCGAACCAGCTTCACGGTCACGCGTTTCCTCAGGTTCTCCATAGTCTTACCAAACACCGAGTTGTTCATGAGCTTGTAGAGATTTTTCTCAAAATCACTGGTGGCTTTTTTTCGTAGGTCTGTGTTCATTCTGATGTAGGGCTCCATCCATGGGCTCTGGTCGAACATGAGCACCCTGTGTATTTTGGTCAGCCTCATACCCAACGACAGGTACAGCTGTAGGTTGCGATAGTGAACGATGTACTTGGTCTTATTCATTAAGTTAGGAACGAGTTTTTCAACATCTGTCACACGCCCACCTAACAAGTTATGTTGGTACTCAGACATCCAGTCTGGGTTAACCCTCATATGTTCGGGGGCCAGGGGGTAGCTGTTGTGTGATGTGTGTAATTCCTTGGTATACTCTAAGTCAACCTCGAGGATATACCCTTTGTTCGAATCTGGTGCAACCCCCATAACATCAACGTGGGGTACCCATTCGAATCCCCCTGTAGGTAGATACTGGCTCATGGCCCAGCCGTACAGGTTGTTTGCGTCGAGGTAGAGAATGTGATTGGTTGGCTTGTTAGGATCGTAACCTTTCACGTATTGATTATTTGCTTTCGCGTATCGTTTGGATGCCATGGAAATCCCACCTCGCAAGCCTTTCTCAATGAATAGGTGCATGTCGTAATCTGTGAGCAATTCCAAATTAACTCCGGTCTTTTTAAGCAAGGCGTCCCACGACAGACCTGGGCTGGTGTAATACCATGCAGGGTCGAGTTTATACTGCTTGAAACACGTCCGCCTAAACGTCTCAAACACGTCGGCTAACAGCAGTACATCTGTCCTCAAGTACAGGTCGTGATAATCACCCAGGTTCTTACAACCCAGTTTATTCCATACGTTAGTCGCGTGCGAGTAATCATCTCGTGAGACGGACGCCTCATTCAGCTTGCTATAAAAGCAGTCAATAGGGGGTAGTCTGGTCTCGGTGAACTTGACCCAACTATCCATGTACTCATAGGGGTACACACCCTTCCGCATAAGCAGGGGTCTAGTCTCGGCGTCTGTGTATCGATCGGTGATAGGGAAGGTATTGTTGGCCTTGACCAGACTGTCGAGTGACGACAGGAGGAACTGAAACGAGTCAATGAACCTAAGTCCTTTTAAGCTGAAGGAGATGTATCTCTCCATGTTGTTGGGGATGCACGTTATATTACCATCGATTTTCGCGATGGCCTGCATGATCAAGTGTGAGTCGTACCCTCTCAAGTTGTGAAAGACAACGGGGATGTTTATTGTCTTAGGGTTGATTTTAAGCTTGAGGTTGCACGCGCTGTGAGCGGCGCCTCTATACTTACCAGTTATGTGGCAGTGATCTCTCACCGAATCACCGTTAAGTGGTGAGTCACACACGTGACAGTTAGTGCTACTAGCGTGAGCTAGCCTGTCGACTCGGGTCATACGCATGGGAGCGATTCTATACAATGTATTCCTAATAATTTTTTCTTCCTCCTGCAAACACTTTAGAAACCTTTCAGCCGCGTCAGGGCCCCTATACACTACCGGAGCTTTCGTTTCCCCGTCACAACGGACGACAATGTATCCAAACCCACAGGCTTTATGCTCTTGTGTGGGGGAAACCAAGGCTTCGAAGTCGGCGTATATGATATAAGGCACAGACATTTGGTTCTTGTGGTTACCGAATTTTAGGATATTATCACCTTCCTTAGGCATGTCGACTCGTATGGCCGTCTGCCCCACACCTTGGCAATCCTCCCGGTGGGATTCTAATAAATCAGCTCGTGTGAAGCCATGTAGGCATCGTTCACAGAAGTGGGTCTTTTCTCTGTGTGCCGATTGGTCATACAACAGCCTGCTAAAGTGTTTTATCCATGTGTAGTGATACTTTTCACCTCGCTGGATCATGAATATATTGATAACTTGGCGATCCTTCACCCCGCTGACCCTGTGTACTATTGTTGTGTTACCTTCGTGCCCAAAGATATTTATAGCCAGATTATTCTGTTTTTCTACTTTAGTGATCTGGGATATGGGGGTGGGTTCATCTATACCATCCCAGTTGAGCCCATCATCCTGAGGATAGCTAGAAAGCCTATCTGAATGAGTGTCAGCTGGAAATAAGGCTGACCTGATAGCTAACCTCAGGCAATCGTTTCCTCTATTCTTAACGTTTACTATGGCATGTTTGTTCCTATAGTAGGGGGGCAAGGCTAGGTATGACCCGCCTCTGAACGGCACGTAGTTAGCTATGTCTAGATAGACATTATCGATTTTATCTACAGCCCACCCGGACCCCAAGTGTGTGTAGCGTTCTAGGTATTCTCGTATCTGCTGAAAACTGGTATCGATTGATGTGTCAATGGTCTCTGTATGTGTGACGACCTCTTGTTTACCTCGGAAGTAAGGCTGAACATACTCAGTGAGGTCCCCAACCTGCTTATCGAGCGACATTTTCACTGTGATCTGAAACTTGATACTTCCTAGGTTATTTAGTTCCTGGTTGACCTTATCAGCTATCAGAGGCTTGATATCTGTAATGTCTATGTTTCTATCAACGTGCATGTGCCAACCTCTCAAATAGTTGCCTACAGCGCGCTCAGTGCGCACGAACTGTAGGTCAATAGCTCTATTCTGTCGTAATAATTCTAAAAGTTGTGGTTTCCTCATACGGGAATACCCGCCTAAACCCAAATCGTGTGCCTCGGCTTTCAGTTGTTTTACAGTGGGACGTGCTACGGGGGGATGTGATAACAATTCGACTAGCCCGGCTCTCCCCAGTTTTGAATAACCCATGTATCCAAGCTGTTTCGCTTGAGCTTTTAATTGTTTTACCGTAGGGGCTTCTAAACCTAGTAATCTCAACAATGCTGACTTCCGCATTCGAGAATACCCGATCACACCTCTCTGTTTTGCGACCCGCTTAAGCTCGCGTACAGTAGTCATAGTGTTTACACCTAACATAACCAATGTCTAATTGGAGTCTATCTTGAGCAGTCGCCTACGTTCTTTTATGTAGCCCTTTTTATTCTCGTAGATGAGTTGATGTCTGACTACGTTCGCTCCGTGAGCTTTACATAGACAGTAGTGCCCTTTAACCCCGATACCACACACAGAACACGTGTAGTTAGGACTTCCCATATGGAAACAACAGAACCTAGTCCTGCATTTCCTACCACAGGCCTCGGTCTTCCCCATAAGTATGTATTCACATCGGTATGGAGCGGGTCTCATGTTTACTTATATGGGTATTTAATTTAATTGCTTCGCAACCAACGCAGTAGCTGCTATACCCAACACTATGAAGCCCAGTTCACGATTCATTTGTCCCTTGGATGGTGTGTAGTACTGAGCGAGTGTGGGTTTATTGAGCGGTTCCAATCGTTTACCAGTTAGTAGGTAGTATTCTTTCATTGCTTCATCGACATCGTTGAATGTTTGAACGGCATGGTTTTCACGCTGGAGTTGTTCGTTAATAAAATCGATCCTCTGGAGGCGTTTTTTAGCGTACTCGGCCTGTGCCTTTTGTAATTTCTCAGTAGCGAGATCGTGCCGCTTCCTTTCTTCCTGTATTTCAGCCGCGTGGTCATCTCGTAGTTTCGAGAAGAGGAAATTACTCCCGGAAAATGCCAGGGCATTCACTAACGCCCCACCGACCATCATAGCTATCGTGGCCATCCTATATTTATTTCATTATATTTTCAGGTATTATCCCTTGTTTTACTAGGATGTCTTTTGTGGCCATCGCCATACCAAGGTTCATTATGAGCATACCCATATCCTGCAGGTTGAAATCTAGCTTGATAGTTGGTTGTTTAAGCACCATTTTAGTCAACCGAGCATACCCTACGGCTAGACTGGCGACCACTGTGGCGTGGTATGCGTCGTTGACGAACGTTTTCCCCTCAGACATTATGTATATGATATAGAAATATTAAAATTATAACATGATATGCGGGTCGACAGTGGGGGTTACCACCTCACTGTTGGGGGGCTCACTGTGGGAGGGTACCCCCACGTATAACCATGTTATAACCACGGCAGCGCCTACAGCCAACAACAGTCGGGGGTTGATAATTTTATGTTGGTTACACCACCGTTTTTTACCGGCAGCTACTCTCTTAGGATTCTTCTGCCTGGTTACTGTAGGGGGTGTGGGGGGTACCCCCACTGGGGTCACTTCCCCCACTGGTTCCTGTGAAGGGGTCACTTCCCTCACCTCGGGTGCAGCATCCATCTATACTATTATTATTATTTTTTCTCTCAAATTGACAATGCTTTGCCGTGATAATCGCCGCCGTCACTGGGGCCAACAACATACCATATTTGTGGTACAGCTCGCAGCTGATAGAGCTCACGGCGTGTTCGATAAAAGGGTCTTTCTCGAGGTCCTCCCACAGGTAAAGTCGGCGCTCTGGTGGAATGGGAAGGAACTATGACACAATACCGGTGTATATCTGGGTCATAGCCGATCCTATTGTCTTTGTCATTTCTGCTCCGAGCCGGGACTCGTATCTAGCGTACAGCTTATCGATTTCTTCGGCTGACATTTTGTGAATTTTATCCGGAGTGTAGTCTCCAAAGTAATGTTTGGCTTTGCCGCCAACAGCCAACGCCACCAGTTTCTCTCGCTTGTCATCATCCACAGGTACCAACTGTTCGAGCAATTCCTCACACTCCATCTTATAATATAACAAGTAAGATTTAGTTTTAACTATATAATACCCGATGCAGACAAAACACAGAGAAATGAAGGTTAAGTTGCACACGACAAACACTTCAAATATCATAGCTATACTTAGCATTTGCTTAGCTTTAGCTTAGCTTTGCTTAGCTTTAGCACACTCTATAAGCCACGGGTTGGTCGGTCTTGAGCACGAGCTTAGCGTGTTTAGTTTCAGCAAGCTGTTTCTTCACCCGTTCCCGTTCTAATTTGCTCATCACATCGTTCTCTCTCAAACACTCCTCGAACGAATCCCTGTCCTTGCAGTGAAATAAGGCCACCCATCGCGTCTGCTCCCTGAGGTCTTTCAACACCGAGTTGAACTTCTGCGTTAGCACCCAGACGCTGTGATTTGCATGCCGGCCGGAGAAGGCCAGGTACGATAGCATGTCTCTCTTTTTTGTTATCTCGCGATTAGCGCTGCAGTCGTCCAGTATGAACAGCGTCGGTTCCCCTTTAAATTTCTCGTGAAGAGCTTTCAACCAGTCCCGCAGGCGTGTTCCAGGGTCGATTTTGTGTACGTCCGGGTCCGTCATCACCCAAGGTCGCGCGTACGTTTTATTCATGCTCAGAGTAGGGCACATGATAACGATGTTATCGAACACATCCTTGTAGTAACCCTCCAACATATCCAACACGAAAACGGTCTTCCCACAGCCAGTCTGCCCGCACACTATGGCGCAGTGTGGGTCAGTGGGGAGGTGGAGGTCAGTAGATGGCTTGCACGAATCTCCCATTGTCTATATTAAGTTGCGCGTCCATAATAACGTACAGATATAATTTCAACTTACCAGCGGGTTGAGCCTTCTTAGTAATCTGGATGGTTATCCCTTCGCTGCCGTTATCTATACGGCGCCCGCTACCGTGCAGTTTATCATCATCCGTGGATCGCATGTCCAACCACAGGGCGTACTTGGTGGTCAGGTATTCACCGATCTGCACGGAGCCGAGGTCCAGGTCCTTTGTTATGTAATCCCCCACTGGTAGCTTTTTTATCTCATCCCACTGCTGGTGTGGTCTCATAGCATGACTGAACAGCTGGTTGGGCACGCCCTCGATGGTCACTTCCACCTTTTCAATCTCAGGGTCGAAAAACTTCTCGCTGTCCCTCCGGAATGGCTCGTAATCCTCCACGGGGACGACCAGGATACCTTTCATCAATCGCGCCGGCACGTTCAGGTTGATATTCCACACAGTGTCGCTCTTATCTCGCACGACTGATCTATGCCTCAGTACGCGATCGTACAGGATGGCCATCTTCCCAGAGTACTGGCTTCGAACCTGCCTGGCCAGCTCCGGGCTAGTGACCATGTCGAACTCCAGAGAGATGTTGTCTATGGCATAACTGGCCTCATCACCGTTCGGCGTACGCACTACTTTGCTATAGTCGTTAAACGTGAGCTCGTATTCGAGCCTATCACCCAGCGCGGCCTGGTAAAATGGCGCGTGTCCCGTGAGCAACTCGAAGTCGAGCGGCACGCAGAATCGATTCCCGTATGCTCGAGCGATGGCCTTTTCACCGTCCGATATCTTGTCTAGCTGGTCTGGCGTGAAGGCATACCCTATACGCGACCGGGTTGATTTGCTGATGCCCTGGTACACATCATTGACTCGTTCTCCCTCGCTTTTCCAGAGATCCCCGTAGCAGTGAAACACGTCGCTGTCGTCGATGCTCAGCACCTCGTTACTGCTGATCTTGACGGTCGTTTTCTTGATGATAGCTCGACCCACGTTCCGCACTAGCTCGCGTTTGTCGTTGTCGGAGGTCAACGTGATATTGAACGCCACTCGAACAGTGCCTGGTACAATGAGGTCATTCTCACCAAGTTTTGGAAATCTAACCAGCAGAGTTTGATTCTGGTCTATCTTGCTGGGATTGTTGGTGATGGTCACCGACTGGCGCACGGCTCTGGCTCCTAATGGCTCTCTCAATCTTCTGAAAGGATCTAATTTTCTGCCGTACATTGTTATATATAAATGAAATATATTTTTAATACTAAATAATGGCTGAAGACATACCTATGGGGGAGATGTGGGATTATACTATGGATGATACAGGGGCCGAGCAGGAGACCTCATTCTCAGGTGACGCACTCATGGAGGGCGCCGTCGACGATTATTACAACGCAGTTGAAAATAAATCCAAACTCAAGCCGTTGGGAAGGGACTATTCCAGGTTTACCCTCGATAGCAATGGCACGCTGCGTTTGAAGGCTCACCCGGAGATCGATCTCGTGAATAAACGCACGAGAGAACCGCTTGCTTTATCAACACTGGGCAGTCGACATGGGAGTGACTTGATCCGCGATGAACTAGGTTTCATAGATTACGGTGGCGCGCGACCTAAGCTTCCCCCGAAGGTCCGTCAAGATATGCAAGCTTATGATATTAAAGAGGTGTTGGCCGACTACGAGAACAAGCCCTTCCCGGGTTTCGAACTTACCTTTCGGGAACTGCGGGGGTTGGACCTGTTGATGCAAACCATTCGTGGTCAGCTCTGGAAAAGCACGGCCAAAGTGGGCGAGATAGACGACCACATCAACTATGAAAAGGAAAAACTCGGTGAAACTGAGGACGAGTCTATGAAAGCCACCATCGAGGAACGAATACGTAATTTGGAAGAGGAAAGGCAGGTCTGGTTGGAGACAGCGTCCGGCTACAAAGAAAAGCTTCGATCCCAGACCAACCGTGTGCGGGAAACCATCAATCAAGTCCTCTACCGAGACACCACGTTAGCAGACAGGATTCGGATATTGTTCCGGGAGCAAGGGATCACCATTGCCAGCATTCTGACTGCATTGGGTTTCATCATATCAACCTTGGTGGTGTCACTGACAGGGGGTACCCCTGTGGGGGGAACTCCCACACCCCCCGGCGGTGGTGTTAAAGACTGGATAAAAAAACTCGGGGAAGGCCTAGCTAAACTGGCTGGTAAAGCCGCCGAAGCCCTTCCCGGCATCCTGGGTAGCATCGTCTCGTGGTTGTTGGGCGCTCTGGCTGAAACTGCCACGTGGCTCAGTCAAAACCTGTGGGCAGCCATCGTCGCCGTGGCGGGTCTGGTGTACGTAGCGGCTAAGAAATTTTTAACCAAATAAGCCCCAAAGCTACCCCACCAACCACCAGGGCCGTTTTACTATCAATATGCTGCTGATTGGAGGCCTGAATATGAGGGGCCACCTCCTGTGGTGTTGGTTGAACTTTAGACTCCGGGGGTGGCGCCACTATACCCGTTTCACGTGGTGGGATGTGTGGGATATAGGGGGTGTTAATATCGGGGTTGATACCCAACTTTTGATCCGCCGTGGCTATGACTATTTTGTTGTTATAACCCACCACTTTTTTTACTCTCAGTTGCATATCACTCGGAGCCATGTACAGCCCCACGCCGAACACGTAATTGACTTTCGATCTGGCGTATTCTAACACGTTTTGGTAGCGGTCGATGGCCCGCAGGAGATCAACTGGAGAATTGATAGCATCCTCAACGTTGGCAACGAACTGTTTCTGAGCGTCGTAAGCAGTTCCCTTACCGAGGATGTTGGAACGCGTCATCGACTGCGCACCCAACAGCGCCCACACGTACGTTCGAATCGAGTCGTTCAAGCGTATTGTACCAGCACGAGTGAATCCTTTCGATGTTTTTGAGATCATTTTAGTCCAGGCTGTGGCTGCATCAGGATTGGTTTGCTTTATGTAGCTGACATGGATCTTTTCATTCGTTGTGGGGCCTGTAAATGTATGACGGTTTGGGTTGTATGTACCATCTGCAGAACCAGCTATATATGTTCCGGACCTGTAGAAGTACACGTAAACTATACCGAGACCATGGTTAACACCAGGAAGGCGAAAGTCTTTATTCGTTGGAATCTCAAACTCCCCACAAACACGTTCATAAGCGCGTTTATCATAGGGGTTATTCGTCATACTCCACGCTTTATCTTGGGGAAGAGGAGCACTTATTTCCTTCAATATTCGTCTCGTTTGATAATAAATATGAAACAAAATGACTGCCTTACTCAGTTTGTCTATACCGTAGTCTAGTGTCACACCCGACCCTGTCGTCGCACACCACACAGCAAAGTTGAGTTGGTTCTGCCAAAACTGCATTGGGTTTTGATTCCAGTTTACCACCGCCTGCGCGTTATTAACGGTCACGATATAGTTTTCAAAGATATTAATAAAGGTTGTTTAAAACCCCATACTACCTACCACCACGATTTTCAAGTGTGCTAAGTCCATATTATAATATATAATTTATATATTATAATATGTACATAACACTTCCAGGAATAAAGAGCGGTGAGGCCGTTCAGCTGACGCACGCGATCGATAACACGTCAGGCCAACTCGAAGTCGCACTCTGCGATATCACCTACCTACCGCAATGGACTAACATCAACGCCAGCAACAATAAGCTGTTCGTCAGTGGAACTCACAGCCAGATAACTGACGGCTACTACAGCGTGTGCTCTCTAAACGACGAGGTCTTCAAACCCCTGGGAGCCGAACTCAAGATGGACGACTCAAACGGTACAGTGGTGTTAATCAACAACGGAAGAAACCCCTTGAGGCTCGGCCGACCATTAGCGAGGATACTCGGTATGTCTCCTGACGAGATAAAACCAACAACAACCGTCACAGGCACGAAGTTACCCGATCTAGTACCGTACCGAGAGCTGTACATTCATCTCGGTCAGGTGAGCACAACGTACAACATTCAAGGAGGTCACCCTTCCACTATACTGAGAGCAGTGCCGGTGAAAACTGAGAAATACAACGACAGTAGAACCGAGTCGTTTTCACCACGGCAGTATAAGAGATTAATCCAGGGTAACATACCTGAGCTGATAATATCGGTGTTAGATATAAATCATAATCCTGTAAATATAGGATACCTCAGCTTAACGCTTCATGTAAAATGACCAGCGCACAAGGGCCCGGAGTGAAAAAATGCGTCAATATCGGGATCTCCGACCTCGGAGACACGCGCGGTTTCGACGCTCCCGGAGTAGATGGTAAATCGTACGCCTTTCAACTGAAAAACAACATTTACAAACGCGTTGAAGTCACCTCCGGTGGAGCCCTAAGTGATATAGTAGATACCACAAGAGCAACAGTCAACACTAAGTACGCCCTTGTCAACACCGGTAATAACTGGATAATATACCCATCGTTCGGGGGTAAACTGTTCGACTTAGACGATGTTGAGAGCACTACCGTCGCCCGAAACAAGCCATATATGCTCGTCTTCACCGAAGATGACAAGTGGGTGTTGTTACCCGATAACGACTGGTTTCTCAATATTAGGCTCGGCTCCCCCTACGTGTTCACGGATAACAAAGACAACCACCTAAACAAAGTCGTGAACAATGGAACCCTGCTCGTGGCTTACGTCCCAACTCAGAGACGTAGCGTAGTCGTCAGCCCACTCGACACTATGGCAGCCCACATGCTATCGAGTAAACCGGCCATACAAAACGTGAAATTGCAGTTGGTGTCTGAATTCGAAGGCGTGGTCAGTATACTAGAGAGTCTACCGGCAAACTCAACACTGGTCATCAAAGTCTACCTAGGGGAACCATCGGGGAATGATGTCGAGATCGTGAAGGGGATCAAACTCGGGTGGGGGAAACAACACCAGTATCAAGTTTGCAACGTTTACGTGCGGGTGGGTGTCGGCTCCAACACCAGTCTGCAGGGGGTCAACGTGATCGTGGAAAACAAGATATCACTAACCAATATCTTCCTGCCTGACAACATACACTTCATGGGTATGAAGTTCACCCCTAAACTATTATCAGAAAACCAGTTGGAAATTATATCGTAATAGTATAACAATGACCAGTCATCGTCCCAACACTACGCTTAACGACCTAGGAGATACGGAGGGATTCGATCAGCCTGGTGAGGAAGACACCTTATATATCCTGCACTTCAAAGACAACGTGTACAGACGGGTGTCGTTATCAGATTTTAAAGAGCCCAAATGGCTGATCAACTTAACACTCGCCTCACCTTATATCACAATAGACGAAAATGCGTGGATCTCTAAAATTAGGAACAACGGTATCTGGGTCGGGGATTTCATTCCGGAGAGGGTACCCATGATAACTACTGATACCAAAAAAAATAGGTTAAAGACTGGAGTAAAAAATAAATTAACATTTAGCAATTATTCTTTTAACATAATAAGTCTTGATATACTCTCCCCTTTCACACTCATCATAGAAGTCTTCTTTAATGATTTAGACAATGAAAACACCTCAAGAGTACACCAAATTTTACCCGGGGTGTCAATACACTGGTTTGACGAACACCAAGGCCAATATTGTCGTATTGTTATGCAACGGGATACCCACGGGGGTTCTATAAACCGCTTAATAAACCTCAGTGGGGTTTTTATTACAACAGGAAAGTCTATTAGATTCTCACCTATTACCCTGACTACTAGTCTAGAACTTATAGACTTCAAATTAATTTATAGAGTATTAACTGAAACCCAATTAAAATATCTTTCAAAATATATATTATAGGATGGGCCTGTACCCAGTCGTAGAGGAAGTAGCGAAGACGCTGGAAACTGTAGATGGGTTCCGCTTGAGGCAGTTATGTGATGTGAAACGCCAACTAGAACATGACCGTGACACGCGGAAAGCACTATGTAAAAAGTACCATAGAGCTTTCAATATCGTGGATGGGGCTGACACTACCCTTATGGTAACCAGCATGGGACTAGGGGCGGCAGGTGTTGGGTTGTTGGCTACCATCGTGGCCGCACCTATAGTGCTAGGTATTGAAATAACAGCTGGGGTGGCAGGGTTGGCAGGGTTGGCGCTTAAGTTAGTATCACGCAGACTTCATCGTAAGGCATTGAAACACGACGAGATCAGGATTCTGGCCGAAGCAAAGCTCAACACAGTAAGTGGGCGTATTTCCACGGCACTCTCTGATAGTAAGATCTCAGAAGAGGAGTTTCGTTCAATCCTCTCTGAACTCACAAAATATAACGGAATGAAACAAGATATTCGGTCCAAATCTCGTAAGTCTGCTATCAGTGAGGACGAGAAAAAAAAGTACATAGAACAGGGGATACAAAAAGCCCAACAAGCCTTTATTATGAACACCAAAGAGATCATAGGCGGTTCACGTTAAACTGTTTCATCGATATAAACGTGACATAGGCACAGTAATTACCGCCAACTTTTTTGTAGTAGGGGTAATAGTAGCAAGAGCTAAGGGCCCAACCAACGCCTTAGTTAGTAAATAAGGCGTTGTAGAGACTTTTTTTTAAAGTGGTCCAGAACCCCCATTCCCTATACTACTTTGTGACATGGAGTGGCAAATGTTTCAAGATATGGTAACAATCAACAGTCTATAAGAACAGTGGTCCTGCCAGCTACCAGACTGATACATTATAACCTGTAGTTCTTTATCTGTCATTTTCCCCAAGGCTTGGCATGTCTTACTTGTTCCAGAATAATGAACTGAGCTGTACTGTATTGGAAGGAACTGATAAGCATCTGGTTGTCTGTCCAGATGGTTCAAAACCAATAATTCATTCACAAGATTTCCAAATCAAAAAGGTCCTTGTAACAATAACTGACAATATACTGTTGAGGAGATGTCAGCAGTCAACAATGTTGTTTGTGTTATTTATTATTATTACAGGGTATTGAAACCCTCCTGCATTTGATAAGGTGTTGTCATGAAGACAGTAGAGATAACTATCTGTTGACTGTGTCTCGCAGCTTCTGACAGTTGGTCACTCAAAAGTCTTTATTTACCAACAAGCTGAATGTCAGGATTGAAAGACTGATCACTATTTATGAGTGAAGCATCCACTTTCATCTCATGCAAGCTGATCTCCATATGATGGATTCTGAAAAGGGTTGTTCAGAGCACTGTGGTGCAAAACATGGTGTAACCTAGTGTTATCGTTAAAACACATTACACTTCAAACTGTGGCATTGGGTTGCCTGGTGGTTAAAGTGTTCGCTCATCACACTGAAGACCCTGGTTCGATTCCCCACATGGGTACAGTGTTGTGTGAAGCCATGATATTGCTGGAATAGTGTTAAAAGCAGTGTAAGTCCAGACTCACTTATTCACTCACACGTCAACTAATATTAACAGTGCTTCTTTAGGTTTCAGATTTATCCAGTTTGTTAGCTGTTGATGTTCTTTTTCTTTTTCTTCTTCGTATAACTATGGCTGTCCCTATCTGTTGTTCTTTCAGTCAGGGTTGATTGTTGGTACTGCCAACCAGTACACCTTGATGGGCCTGGAAGAGGGTCAGAAGTATATTATCTATGTGACGGCCATTGGGCAGTATGGGTCCAGTCAGCCATCAGAGAGACTACTAACCAGGACTATCACAAGTGAGTTTTGTGTCGATACACTCAGGATGGAAGGTGTTCATTATTCTTCCTGTCTCTGCTGTGAAAACTTTGAACAGTACTGTCAAATATCTTATCTTTGTTGTTAATTCTTTACTCCTATTTCCACTTTCAGAAATTGTCATAATGTGTGAAACCCATTGATGCTTAGAAAAATCATCCATTTCTGCATCAAACATAAGTTTAAAACTTCAAACCTTCTGAAAGATGTCAAGGTTTTAGTTTCAGGTGTTGTTATTTTTTATATCAAGAGACACAAGTATGAGAATCTGTTCATCCTATATCATTTTAATATTTGCATAGCGCCATTATCCATCTCAGCTGCTGAAAGACCCATTCTTCCAACGTTTTCAGTTCGTAAACAGTAATAATCTTTGCCCGGAGAATGAAAGATGAGCTAACCAGCTTCAGTAGTGGAGGGATCATGTCATTTGGCTTTGTTGTCATAATGACAATCACCTTACAAAAGTCTTATAGAGATGTATTTGTATTGTGACCTTACCAGTGAGATACTAATCATATGGCACCAAACATGCTCGGCTCATCAAAGCAACTGATGTCATTTGTTACATTCCCTGTTGACAGGTACAGCCAACGTCAATCAAACCGCTGATATTGAGGGTAAGTAGAGTCAAGTGGTTTATTTATTGTATTCAAGGCATTCAGCCGTTATACAAAGCTCACATGCTTTGTATTTATCATTTTCAAGGCATCCTGTCATTATACACAAGGACATGTCAAGGTTTACTGTATTCAAGGCATCCAGTCATTATACAAGAGTACTTGCCAAGGTTTACTGTATTCAAGGCATCCAGTCATTATACAAGAGTACTTGCCAAGGTTTACTGTATTCAAGGCATCCAGTCATTATACAAGAGTACTTGCCAAGGTTTACTGTATTCAAGGCATCCAGTCATTATACAAGAGTACTTGCCAAGGTTTACTGTATTCAAGGCATCCGGTCATTATACAAGAGTACTTGCCAAGGTTTACTGTATTCAAGGCATCCGGTCATTATACAAAAGTACTAGCCAAGGTTTACTCTTGCCAAGGTTTACTGTATTCAAGGCATCCAGTCATTATACAAGAGTACTTGCCAAGGTTTACTGTATTCAAGGCATCCAGTCATTATACAAGAGTACTTGCCAAGGTTTACTGTATTCAAGGCATCCGGTCATTATACAAGAGTACTTGCCAAGGTTTACTGTATTCAAGGCATCCGGTCATTATACAAAAGTACTAGCCAAGGTTTACTCTTGCCAAGGTTTACTGTATTCAAGGCATCCAGTCATTATACAAGAGTACTTGCCAAGGTTTACTGTATTCAAGGCATCCGGTCATTATACAAGAGTACTTGCCAAGGTTTACTGTATTCAAGGCATCCGGTCATTATACAAAAGTACTAGCCAAGGTTTACTCTTGCCAAGGTTTACTGTATTCAAGGCATCCAGTCATTATACAAGAGTACTTGCAAAGGTTTACTGTATTCAAGGCATCCAGTCATTATACAAGAGTACTTGCCAAGGTTTACTGTATTCAAGGCATCCGGTCATTATACAAGAGTACTTGCCAAGGTTTACTGTATTCAAGGCATCCGGTCATTGTACATTACTGTATTCAAGGCATCAAGTCATCGTACAAAGAGTACATGGAAAGGTTTATCATATTCAAGGCACTGAGCCATAATTCAAAGATTATATACCAAGGTTCATCAGTTTTAAAGCATCCAGTTATTACACAGAGACCACATGCTAAGGTTCACTGTATTCAAGGCATCCAGTCATTACACCGAGAGCACATGCCAAGGTTTATTGCATTCAAGGCATCCAGCCATAATTCCAAAGACTACATGCCAAGGTTTATTGCATTCAAGGCATCCAGCCATAATTCCAAAGACTACATGCCAAGGTTTATTGTTTTCTCCTGCCTAGGTATGAGGGTGACATACGTGGGTTTTTATTGAACAGAGACACAAAATTATCTGTCCTGAAAACTTTGGGTTAGTGTGGTGGCCTTGTGGTTAAAACATTCATGTGATGAGTACTATATGTGAAGCCCATGTCCAGTGTCTCCTTTCCATTCTATAGTTGGAATAATACTATAAGTGAAATAGAACCATACTTTCATACTCACAAACCCTCAACTCAGTAGGATGTACAAACAATAGTTGTTTATTGCATCTGACTGACCTCTCGATGACCATACCTGAACAAATGAATAAAAATGCCGAGATGCCAACCCATACAATTTTTTTGTATTTGTTATGAAAAAACAATATGAAATACAAGATTATGATAGCTGTAAAAAAGTACAAATTTCTAAACAAATACATTACATTAAACTATTAGATGGCATCTGTACCATACGCAATATAGTTCAGACACATCTTATTCAATATCAAGCTGTATGTGGATATTTACAACTGATGTAGGTTAATAACAACAATGTTGATAACAAATTAGTTCTTAGAATGTCTATATATTTTCTTTTAAACATGAAAATTCTTTGGAAAATTTGATAATAAATTTGACCAAAAAGTACTTTTTTTCTTTATCCTGACTTATGCTTAATTGCTTGTCTCCCTCTTCTATTAGAAGTTTAGAGGAATACATGAAATCTCTTAATGTTTCCTTCTTCAAAAGAGCAATTATGTCTCTACTATACAAGAACGCAGTTGAAGAAATAAAGTCAGATCATCGTTCACCAGGTTCTTTTTCTCCAATTTTTCTGATACCAAAGAAGAACTCCAGGGAAAAGTTCAGACTCATTTAGAACATGAAGAGATTCAAGACCTGCAGAACGCGTATTTGCAAGTTCCTATACGTCCACATTCAAGACAATACCTAAAATCCCTTCAGGGGTCATCATTTTCAATGGAATGTACTACCATTTGAAACATCATCAGCCCCTTTGGTTGTTTATGCAGATAACAAGGCCTGTAGTTACTTATCGATGTCACTGAGAGCTACGCAATGCCTTCTATCTGGATGATGGGATTCAGGTGCAAGAGGAATTCAGTCAACTCAGACTACAACTCGACTTCACCATCAAACTGCTAACACAGCTAGGATTGTTAATCAATCTGCAAAATTAGGAAACAGGATCAGCAGTTTCTGAAGATAAGGTTCATCACACCTCTCAACCGTATTATGGTTCTGAACGGTCAGTGGATCATGATTCAAGTCAGAATATCACAAGCGCTACTCTCTCCATTGACAAACTGAAAATGGCAATACCTTCTTTGAGGATTGCTAACCTCAGCCCAGGACATGAAACGCAGGGAAAGGTTACAATTACGGCCGCTTCAGTGGTTTGTGACTAATGCAAACCTGATACAGTTACCAGAGAATCTGGAAACATATCTTGTGGTGGACTCAGGAATGGAATTTCTGCCCAGGAAGTTATTTATCAGATCCAGACTGCCGCACTCATCTTTATGTAGACATAACATATCCCTCCAAGGATGGGGCTGCTCAACAACAAAGTGGCAGCAGGGACATCAGGCTGTAATCTATGTGGTACAGCATTGGTCAGAAGCATGAAGGAATGCAGTGCTCATTGTCCACAACTCACAGTGACATATTACAGGAACAACCAAAGAGCAGCGAGATCATCAAATTTGCTTCAACTGATTTTTCAACTATTCAACATAGTCACCGAGTTGAACATTTACATAAAAGCATGTCATATTCCAGGAGGAAAGAAGATTTTGACAGGCACTCTCTCTCTCATCTGAGTCAACCATCTCCAACATAATGGACGCTGAAATGAGAAGCATTTCAGGTCATCACTTGGCCAACAGGATCTCCACTCATAAATCTGTTTCAAACTAAGTTCAACAATCAGAAAATAACGTTCATTTCTCCGGTCCCTGATGTTCAAGCATGGGCAACAGACACCCTCAGTATCTCTTGTTAAAGCCTGAATACATATGCATTCCCACCTTGGATATTAATACAGGTACTGGCATAAATCAAACCGACAACAACGCTACAACTGACATAGGTTGGGCCTTGTTGGCCAGCAAGAGTGTGGTTTTCTGTACTCATTCAAGAACTCAGAAATCCAACAATAAAGGGCGACAAAGGCAATTACTTTTGCACTATGCAGATCTACACACACGAGTTGTATGATGACGAAAGGAAACAGTTTGAAGCTTAATGCAAAATGCGAAGGATTTACTGCGTCTAAAGCATCTCATCCATCAAGTAGCGGATTACTTCATCAAACAAGGCGATTAAAAGGATCGGCACTTTCAACTTATCTAGCTGTGCTCAATACAGTTATATCTATGAAATCAGGCATCATATTGACCAAAGTTCTGGAATTACTTGTGTTGCTTCGTTCATTCAAATTGGAACAACAGAAATTCAAAGCCCCAACAAAGACACTGTTTTTACTTTCCCTAGCCACGGCAGCCAGGATGTCAGAAATTCATGCTTTTGATTTCACAGAAACTCGGTTCGACTCCACAAGTCATGATATGGTACACCAAGGACTACATTGTGATTTCATAGCTAAAAATTAGTAGCCAGGACAACCTGATGGACAGTTTCACATCCCAGTTTTATCTACAGTGCTCAGACCACATGATATGCAGGATCTGTCCTTGTGTCCAGTTGGAGCTCTCAAAGTTTATTTAAGAAGGACATAAACAATTAGACAGAAATTTAAGCGTCTTTTTATTCCGTTGTCTACAGAGACATCTACAGAAATCTCACAAACAACACTGTCAGTTTGGATGAAAACTGTTATTTTACGAGCTTATAAAGCAGCAATACTTTAGCCACCATGAGTGAAGAGCTCTGGCATCTACATTCGCCTTACATGAAAATTGCTCAGTTACAACAATCACTGAGCGCTGTTTTCGGAAATCAGATACGGTGTTTGCAAACCACTATCTCAGAGACATTGCCATGGAGGACATCTCAAGCATTCACCAATTCAGCCCTCGTGTTGTAGCAGAACAGTTAACAGTTTCTCAAAGGCACTAAAAATAGCTCACCCATATGACATGACTTGTTGATACTGTTATGAAAGTGTATTTTCCATGATTTAAGTTGTTATTAATTATTATTGCAGTAGTTGTAATTGGGTCACAGTGAATATTTAAGGTTTTAGCGTTATTTATTATGGGTCGCATTTCCTACAGAGAATTATTTAAGTGGCAATTGAATATGTTGGAGTTATCTACCCTTGGCTTTCTATTTGTTGACTTCCTGGAGACTATTCTAGAGCAGTCAACGTTAGTGGCGATGGTCTTATGTGCTCGAACTTTCAGGAAATGACTGAATGTACCGGTATATATACTACCCATCAAATTATAATGAACTGTTTAGATGTATCGTTTACACAGATCTTGACATAACGTAAAGCAAATTCTTGAGTTCCATACAGAATGAAAGTTTTTGAAAAATGGTAAAATTTTCACTAAACATCACATCGAAACGCAGCTACTGACAAATGCAGTTTTCATATGCACTTCAGCAATTTGCAGCATCATCCTCATACAATTCACCTTCATAAGGTTTGCAGTTGATTCCTTTGAGTCAGTGGCAAAATTTATCCTCTAAGTGACCATGGGTCGTGGAAGAAGTTTAACCATTGATCAACGACATCAAGCCTTAGCACTCCTGCAAGATGGGAGATCACAACGATATGTTGCTGGACGTCTTCGTGTATCCCAAACGGCAAATTCCAACCTATGGATACGCTTCCAGCATACAAAGTCTGTCAAGGATCGACCATGTTACTGTATGCCAAAAGTGACATCACAACAGGTACATGTCACAACAGGTGACAGGTACATTCGTTTGATCGCTCTCAGGAGCAGACTAGTCACCGCCACTGCAGTCAATAATGCATTTAGACAGGCTTCTGGACTCCGTGTATCTGTATCAACAATACGGCGCCGATTACATCACTATGGACTGTGGGCGCGACGTCCAGCCGTTGGACCCCCTCTTACACCACGCCACCGTCAGGCTCGATTGAATTGGGCAAACGGGGATTTGCCCTTGGATGTACGCAGATGGTCACGTGTTCTGTTCACAGATGAATCAAGACTTAACCTGCACTTCAATGATGGTCGAATCCCCGTTTACAGATGCCAAGGTGAACGTTTCGCTGACGCTAACGTTGTTGAACATGATCGCTTTGGAGGAGGGTCAGTTATGGTGTGGGGCGGGATCACAATGAATGGCAGAACTGATTTAGGGGTGGTGGATGGTAATCTGACCAGCCAGAGGTACCGAGATGAAATTCTTATTCCTGAGAGCCATGCCAGGATGTGTTGTTTTTCAAGACGACAATGCCAGACCGCACAGAGCTCGCATCATGAGAGCCTGATTGCAGCAGAATGGTGTCAATCACATGGAATGGCCAGCACTATCCCCCAATATGAGCCCGATTGAGCATGTATGGGACGTCGCGTGTACACCAGAGTTCCTCCCCCTGCCAACCTTGACCAGCTTCGAAATGCAATGTTGCAAGAGTGGAGAAACATTCCCCACAGACAGATTGGACTGTTGGTGCGTGGTATGCCACGTCGATGCAATGCATGTGTTGCAGCCAGGGGTGGTCACAACAATACTGACTTTTTGTCATTCATGTTTCGAGGGTAGTACTCTTTAGTGCTCCATGTTTAAATTTGTGTCAACTTAACCGCCAATATTGTACACTGACTAAAGAAATAAAGGAACGATGAAATGTTTATTGATTATTTTATAACACATATGCCTTTTCCCTCCAAGATATCTACATTGTATTAAGTGAGTCTAAACTTTTGATGGGTAGTATATAAAGGCTAGTTGCTGTGTTGGACATGGACACATTTACTGGAGTATACATCATCAATAATCGTCAGTGCCTGATCTAAATAGCCGCTGCCTGACTGCTGGCTGTGTTACATTCTGCATAACTGTTTGTCACTATCATATCAAGACTTTGGTGAGTTTACTATGTATTTTGTAACCCATTGCCTAGATTTTGTCTCATTTGTATTGTATTTGAAATCGGTATTGTGAAATTGACTTGTGACTTTGTATAACTTGCTCTCTTTGCTTAATAATACAATATTTGAATGTTTTAGACTTGTCTTTGTTCTGTTTTGCTGGTTCATAGGGGATTTCTTACAGCTTTTGATATTGCAAATTCTTAACTGTATCAATATGTTATAGTTCCCGGGGGGGTGGGGGATTCAGAACATTTTGCAGGAAGAAAGTATCCAAGAAGTGGTCTGCCCCACCACCATGTCCATCAGATACTGTAGGCAAATATGCATGAGTCAGGATAAGGAAAAATACCTATGTAATTTTCAGAATATAACTAATATTTTATAGTTATCCTGAATCATGAAGTCAACCCTCCCAGCCTCCCTTTCATGTCACTTTCCGTGCAAATCCTTGAGTTTGGGCGACAAATTTTCGGAGAGAGTGATAAATATGGCTGGAGCTAATAGAGCTAAATTAGGGTTGACATTTCTGAGAATGGTAGCTTTGTTACAGGGGATTTAGCAGTTGGAATATTCTATAATCTTTACAAGTTTAGCATCGCTATGGGTGACCTGACATGTCAAATTGTAATAGACCTAAAACCCAGTTCATACTCACAGAAACACACCAATTCTGTCAGTATCATTGACACAGTGAATTTGCTAGTATAGATTACATTCTTACACCCACCATCCAAAAACAAATAGTGTAAAGTTTGTACCAGATGGTTTTAGATCAGCTGACATGCATGAAATTGTTATTGATAGGGAAGTGTTTGTTCCAGACTGTTGCCAGAGACGTGGCGTCTCACCATACTGTCAGGTCAAACTATGTCGGTCCTCCACGTGGACACGGCTGAACCCAGACTCGGTCTCCAGGTGTTACTCCCAGCTTGATGACATCTTCCATTGTCTGGCAGGTATGTCTGATCACATAACACATATTGATATCGTGGCTTGAATTGGGTTGTATGTTTATCCAGTTGATGGAAGCTTTACATGATAATGGATTTCTGTCATGCCTAATTCAAGTTTACGCCGCTTTCAGTAGTATTCCAGCTATATGGTGGCGGTCTGTAAATAATCGACTCTGGACCAGACAATCCAGTGATCAACAACATGAGCATCCATCTGCGCAATTGGGAACTGGTAACATGTGTCAACCAAGTCAGACCACCCAATGCCGTTAGTTGCCTCTTATGACAAGCATAGTCGCCTTTTATGGCAAGCATGGGTTGCTGAAGGCCTATTCTAACGTGGGACCTTCACAGGTCAAACTTTGCAAGACAGCAAATGAGTATTTCATCATTAGACTGTTTCTGTTTCAGGAGGACGTAACCACACCACATGCTGTATGAACAATAACGTCCCAGAACTGTGTGTTGGACTCTGTAGTGGGTCCACTCCATCCCTCAGCTGGAACCACACCCGATGTGTCCTCTCCATGCACATCATAAATGCTTGTGTATTGCAGGGATTCAGTAAGTACCTCGCTTCTTCACACACACGCACGCACGCGCACACACACACACACACACACACACACACAGAGGCTTTGCATGGTGTAAATCCAGCTTGGGTGTTTGCAGATAACAAAAGCACTGCAAGTCCCCATGGTCCATATTATGGTGATTTAACTTCAGTTGTTGGTGACCTATAGCCCATTTTTATGTTGTATTATGTTTTACTCCCTTTGTGACAGAATATTCTTTTTGTCCTCCAGGAAAGCACAGATTTTATCCATGAAATGAGTCATTCACTGTCAGAAATATCACATCTGTGTCAGGTCTGATGATGAATATGTAAGTCTGATCCAGACAAACCACAGGCTAATATTATGAACACTAGTCCTGGCAAGGTGAGACTGTAGATTCTAGCAAGCATGGAAAAATGACTTCAAGGGAAGGTATCAAACATTCTGTTTGCCTTGCTGCAGGTAACTTACCTGGTGCTCCTCACACTGTGGCTTTGAAGTCTGTGACAACCTCAAGCGCTGAACTGGAATGGTCCGCCTCTACTGGGTCAGCTGTGGTTAAGAGCTACTTGGTCCAGACAAAAGAAATTGGGGTCGAAGCTGACTTCGGTCATACGGTAAGAAATTATCAAAGTCATGTAGATCTATTTATAAAGATCTTAAGTTCTTCGTACTTCTAAATTTTTAGTGGTTAAAGCATCCTCTCTGATCTCTGTGTCACTCATGACATGGTTTGATTCCCTACATGGGTGCAGTATGTGAAGCCCTGTATTACACGCAGCCTAAAGTCACTCACTTTATTTGACTTTTGAAAGTATTCTAAAAGTCACCTTTCGTCAATAAAATTGAACAAAACGTTACTGATGTTGAAGGCAAGATGTAAAACTTCCAGTGCAGATGAAAAAGAAAAGAATCAAGCAAAACCGAGGCAACACTTCATGTCCAAATAATTTTTAAAGTAGGCAATATAAGTTGTCAACAGTATGTGATACAGTTGCAACCATCACACCGACCCCTTTAATAAATTTCCCACCCATAGGACAGTTGTTTTTTTCTTTTAAATGTATTTGCATTTCCTTTTGTGTTAAACAGGTAGCTGCACAGAGTCTGTGACTTCTATTTTGAAAAAGGCCTGCTTGATTGCTCCAGTTTTGTCTTTTTTGAAACATTGTTATGCTTCAGACATGGGAAAACACAAATTGTGTGCTACAGAAATGGATAAAAATATGACTATACATCAGATGAGTGTATACAGACTTCATTTTTTTTATGTTTAAAGTGAAGCTGCCTTGTGTCATCATGACAAGTATCGGGGTACTATAACCACATACGTGAAATTTGAGAAATGCATTTCTTGTGTTCCATGAGATAATGTTTCTGCAATATTGCTAAGGAAAAGCATAAAATCCTACACATCAACTTTCAGATAGAGGTCTCACAAACAATAGTGCAATTAACTGACCTGAAAGCAAACACGGAATATGCAGTACGTGTCATTGCTGTTGGCGAAACTTACAGCAGCCTCCCATCAGAGACTGTAGTTTTCATCACTCAGTCAGGTGAGATCAGTAGTCTTGCATCAGTTTGTAGACATGTTTTGATTGCCAAATTTGGGAATCTTTTTTATTTATGCTAATAAATTACTGGAAATGTTTGTAGCCTCTGATCAAAACTAATATACAGTCATGTGAAAGAGATGTGGTATTTCTTAGGCCAGACCAATTCTATTTCTTGATTTATGGATTTTTGTCATCAGAAAGCATAAAGGCAGGAGGAGAAAAAAATTTAAACAAAATCAAGGGTCAAAGTAATATTCCTTCTGAATGCTAACTGTATTTTACTTTTGGCAGTTAATAACTTCTTGTAAGTTCTGGCCAGTGAACACATTAGGATTTTATTTTTTGAACGGATTTGTTTTTTCTTCTTCATCTTAAAAAATACATCCAGCAGATCCATGAAACAAAAAATAATATTGTTTACCCTTGGATATATGTCTTTAAATAGTTCATACACTTATACATTTTATGTGTTTTCTTTCAGTTACCCCAACACCTGATCCAAGCATCACAAAAATACACAATTTTTCTGGTAACAACCTCTTCTGGTGCTTTAAGCAGCAAATATAACTTCCACAAAATTTAATCCAGTCATTTGGAGAATACATAACAAGTTAAACTGTATATTTTTCCTTATCCTGACTCATGCTATTCGCTTATCTCCTCTTCCCTGGCGAAGGTAGTGGAATACCTGAAATCCCCACAGAACTTTTTCGTAGAAGAATGTTGATTTTGTGACGACTTCATTGCAGACATTCATTGCAGACGACTTCTTCTTCGATGACGATGGTGATCTCGTCATCGTCTGTGGTCTAGGGGACGACTGGCTAGACCCAAGGTATAACCATGGGGACACGCCTGACTGTTAACTGGAATGAAACTCAGCAGTAAATCAAAAACGGTTACCGAAGCTAAATCATCCGATTAGACATGACTAATGAAAGTCGACGTTGCCTGTCCCTCGCATGCCTGTGAAAAGAACAAATTTGTACAATAAATTCTGAAACAGATACGTTTCTGTAAAATTCAAAGCAGATAGTGGAAGAACCTAAGGGCTTACACGCCGGCGAAACTGAAAGTGGGTCAACCACTGACAGCCGTAATTTACTCTGTAAACATGATATCATCAACTGAGACTAAGTCATAGTCTTATGACATAAGCTATATCAACACACAATAATCACGAATAAACAAATTGTAATTCATATACATAAACCAAATACCGCATACCACATGAATATAGTTCAAGGAACGAAATAATTGAAAAACGTATCGGAGTAGTGGAGACTCCAGGTAACTCCAGCCGCCCTCATCGGGCGATAAGGACAGACCAATGCGCAGGAAAGGGGAGGCTACAAATGGGTGAGTGTATTTTACGTCCGCTTCTTTTTAGAGGGGAACTTCAAAGGATTTCAGGTATTCCACTACCTTCGCCAGGGAAGAGGAGATAAGCAATTAGCATGAGTCAGGATAAGTATAAAATATCAATTTTAATCAGAAAATTACATGTTTTGGTCTAAACATATTGTCACTCCTAACAGATAAAATCTGTTTCACTGTAAATGATTAATGCAGGACATGAAAACGTTTCAGAAATACACTCCCAATTAATATTTTTAAATAATCTGAATTTTTACCATGTCAGAGTGCTGCATTGACAGCAATATCGAGTCGGCCTGCCTGCCAGCTTGCACCTACGATGCCAGCTCAGTCCTTGATTTTTATGGACAGACTGGTCTGACTTGCATTGGATCTCTGAGGACAATTCTCACCTGTGCCTCAGGTAGGTTAAATGCTACAATCTTGTGAGAAACAGCAAGACAAGTTACAATACTGAACTCTTGATTTGAATCTATTTTCCTGTCACCTCATAGTGAATACACTGTCTCAGTGGGGTTTTCGTGTTATATATGTTTGTGTAAGTATTGTTGTATCCTGTCTATGTTTCTTAAACAATTGTGTAATCTTGCAGTTAAAGAGTGAGCTCAGTATGTTAAAGACTTCTATTCTCAGCACTTCTGCTGTCAATTCTTTGTGACCCAGCTGTGAAACCTCTAGAATAAAATTCACTCACATGCCGTTTCTGCTGCCCATCTAATTACACATTAGTTTGTGAACCTATAAATTTTCATTCCTGACTCAAGCAAAAGTGACATGAAAGTGTATGTTCTTTCTCATTTCAAAGTTGAATAAACTACAGTATTTTTCAGCTTTCTCTTCACAAAGGCTTGCATTTTGTATAAAGATTGTTCATAAAGACTGTGTTGGTTTGATCCAGATGGACGAGACCACCGGAGCTGTTGTAGACAGCGTTATGTGACGGAGGGGTGTCAGATGTTCTGTAACTTCACCGACTATTCACCATCTCCAAACATCACCCATGCCATATGTCTGGCTGACATGGATGACATCATCCAGTGTTACTCTGAGGGAGTGTGTGAGTCATTGTTTAATCTGAAGGGAATACTGGAATGACAGTTTCCTGGTAACCATCCTGTTTGGCACCAGCCCTGATACAAGTTAAGCTTTATGTCCTGAAGGACTATTCCAGGCAAAACTGGGGTTTTCATAAAATGCAGTGAAAAACACTGAAATAAACCAGAAACTAAATGATATAACTCAATATTGTTGCACTGATCAACCCAATTAACATTGTTCACATCAGAACAACATCAAGACAAGGAATTGATTTACTAACCCTGAGGTCCTGTGAAGATCTGGGGTAGGTTAGGTCTTCAGCAACCCATGCTTGCCACAAAAGGCGACTATGCTTGTTGTTAGGGGCAACAATTGGGATTGAGTGATCAGGCTTTTTGACTTGATGTCATTGGTTCCCAATTGCACAGATTGATGCTCATACTGTTGATACTGTTGGATTGTCTGGTCCAGACTCTTATTTACAAACCGCCGCCATATGGCATAAGTCCATCAGTCCATCTGACTTTGTGTCATCTGATGTTACAGTAAACCTGCCCAAGCATCCCGTGAATGTGGAAGTTGTCAACAAAACCCAGCACACAGTGATTGTGGCATGGGAGAGGGCTCCGACTGGGCCAAACGTTGACTACTACACTGTCGCCTACACACCTGACCTCCTCACGTGGACCAGGGTAAGTGAGTCATTGTCTTCAAGTTAGTGATTTGGGTGTCCTCCATTCAGAGAGCACTTTCCATGTTAACGTTCTTGTGTCAGTAGGTCCTTCTGGTCATGTCAAAGTACCAGATCCTGTTTTGTTAATCAACGCCATACCATCCTAATAACCACCTCTTATTTGAATATCTTATTGAATTGATGAGGTTAGGTATCCGAGGGGTTAAACCTTCTCGCATGACACTAAAGACCAGGGATCCATTTTCCACATGAGGTTAATGTGTGAAGCCCATTTCTGGTGTCCCTGCCATGATATTGCTGGAGTATTGCTGAAAGTGGCTTGAAAGCAATACACATTTACTCTTATCTTATGTCGTCATGACTCACCACATCTCAATTACTGTCCATGTCAGTCAGTATTTGGAAATCCATATATATATGATTACAGGTTGCAGAATTCACAGTTGTTATTGCTCAAATATTCAAAGTGTGTGACATAAATTTTTTGACAGATTCACAAAAGAGCATGTTTTAAGTACATCAGCATTCTTGAAATTTGGCTGTTTTGTACTTGTAACTGCCATGTTATTCTTTATGTTTTATCTGTTATTCTCCCCTTATCTGCAGATGGCCGTGATATGGCTGGAGTGTTAAAGACTGCATTGTTGTACAAAAAACAATTTGAGTCGTAGACCAAAGCTCATATGCTCCTAATCCAAATTAGGTATGCAGGGTTCAGGTTCAACTTTGAGAATATACATGTCTGTCAAGTGTGTGTCATTCTTTCCGCATAAGATAAAAGCATTCACTTTCAGGAAAATGTTACATCGACGTCATATATCCTGCAAAACCTTGACCCTGGCACTATGTACACAATAGAAATCATCTCCGTCAACAGCAATGGCACCAGCCCCCCCAGCAACAGGGTCAGTGTTTACACAGACACAGGAGGTAAAATATTATTAGTTGATCATTGTAAGTTCCAGTGGTGACACTGTTCATTATTGGAACATTCTTGGTACAATCATTCCTTCAGGGGCGCATTTTAACCAGCACCCTAAGTCCTCAGTATTGGACACTCAGATTTCTTAAAAACCTAAAATGTCATTGATCTGAGTCATAATTGAAACAATTTGATCAGTGAATGAATTCAGGTCACGGCTGGTGATCATTTTTTGCAAGTTTATTAGTTGTGTGAAATATAGTCACTGTTCCGTTGTTACATTGCAGATAATCTGACAACAATTTTTAACTGATCCTTTCAGTTTAAATTTACAAGTACACCAAGCTAATATGAACTAATCTGTAATATCTGAAATGACATTCCTCAGAATTTTGATTGTGTGTCAGTGTCTTAATTATACAGTCGTCACTCAGAATGTCAATGATACAACGAGAATATTGCTTAAGGGAGTTTTTAGTATCAAACACACTAAAAAGCAGTTTAAGACTCAGGGAGCTTAGTGAGTCAATGTTACCTTTGTGTTGAGGCTGACGGTTTGTATGTCAGTAAGCAGACTTGATATGATGGTGTTACTGTGTATGTGTCTGATCATTGATGTAAACTTATACAGCCTATCTGTTTTGTAGCAGTCCTCCCTCCCCTGGTCATCAATGGAACGGCTGTTGATGGAAGAGTCATCTGGAGAAATAAAAAGGGTAACATACAGTTCATGAAACTTGTTTTGCAACCTCCTGTGTTAATATCCAGCTTGACACAGGAACAATTTTTACTCCAGTCTGGTAAGAGTTACTGACAAGGCCGACTGGAATTGACTTTGACTCAACTTTCTGTTTATTAATGTTGTCATAAGACAAGTAGGAGCAAGCAATCATGTGATCAAAAATGAATTGCAACATCATCAGCTTGTTTCCATTCAATACTTAACAAGCTTGATTCAGTTTTATTTGGAAAATAACAAGTGTGAAAAGAAAATAAGATTCAAGGTATCATCAACACAGATTCCAGATTCCACCCATGCTAATAAACTGAGTCAGATTTAGTGTCATGTTCATGGTCAAATTTATGTGTTGTCAGTGTTCAATCTGGGAATAATGTTGTGGCATGTACAGTGAGACCCGGGATATACAGACACATTCGTTTCTGCATAAATCGTCTGGATAACTGAATATCCAGATATCTGGATATCTGTCTTCCAGGCTTTGTCCTTGAAACTTTAGTGAGCATATACGTAACAGTTCAGGGTTAAAATCACTTCCAAAACAGCATGGTCATTTTGATTCGCCAATTGCAATTCACTCAGTGTCAGATAGGCCCACTGATGGTAATTAATCTGGGTTAGCAGGCTTTGTCTCATGTCAAAACACATGAACATTCACGTTGCGCTTCACTTCACACCTTCAGCGGGAGATCAAACCTTCATGTGGATAAGTGAGTTAATTTTGTGTTGATTTATTCTGTTTGCTTGTAAAATTTACCACCCAGAACCAGAAACTGAATATTCGTCCTCAACAATCACTTTGATAATGTAAGAGATTATTTCTGATGAGAATTGACTGGAAGGCGAGGTTTCCAGACATTTGGGGTCCGGATATCCATGGTCTCACTATGTGTGTTTCAGTTAAGGAAACATAAAGTGGCCTAGGTGTTAACACCTAGGAATGATGTAGGTACATGTATGTGTGTTAACACCTAGGAATGATGTAGGTACGTGTATGTGTGTTAACACCTAGGAATGATGTAGGTACATGTATGTGTGTTAACACCTAGGAATGATGTAGGCACGTGTATGTGTGTTCAAACACCTAGGAATGATGTAGGTACATGTATGTGTGTTAACACCTAGGAATGATGTAGGTACGTGTATGTGTTACTTAAAGTAATGATCCTCTTTTGCCTTTGCAGAATGTTGTTTGGGGAACAACGTATCATCATCATGCCTAGGTCTCTGTACGGGCACGGCCCCTGGCACATATGACATGTGTTTAGACGATGTCGCTATCATACTTGCATGTGCCTCAGGTATGTAGAGATTGCATGTGCCACATGTACTGTATGTAGAGATTGCACATGCCACAGGTGTGTAGAGATTGCACATGCCATAGGAATGTAAAGATTGCATGTGTCTCAGGTAGAGGTTGAATGTGCCACAGGTATGTAGATTCTTTTTCAGAACAAGTCCTCCTTGGGGTACATATAAGCATTTTTATGTCCATTAAAATTCCCTAAGACAGTTGTAACTGTTTTTGATATTAAAATATTTACAAAACAAAAAACTCGTTTTTGTCTTGTGAGACCACCCTTACAGGGCCTCTAAGGGCCCCCTACAGCCAAGAACAGGTAACTCTGGCTGTCTACCTCGCACCTCTCTTTTCATGCTGTCGTTCGAATAGAAAGATGTGCATGGTCCATTTAGATAGTTTTTTGTGCTATCTACCTACGGAATTATGAGTGAGAAAGAGTCAGCTACTGTATGTATGGTTCCTTTTCTTTCGCACAGGCGTTAGTGGGAATTTCTTGGCTGAAATTTTCATTCATAAATTGTTGTAACTTTTTCAGTCGGGTCCTATCTTCGTGCCATGAAGGCAGGCAAGATGGCGACCTTTATGGCTTCTTTTTAGTGCGGGAAGTGTTTCTTCCTGCAGATTTCTTGTTAGTGTGTTTTACATGCTAAGATGTCTTAACCCATTTTTTCTTGTTTCAGTCAAAATGGGTAGGTTGGTTTTAAGACTTTTAGTCTTTTTCATAGCATTACGCAATTATGTGTGCACACTTGTGACTTGCATTTATAGGCTTATACTTTGTTCTTTAGCTGGGTTAAATGTATTTTGGCAATTTATTATCGCTCGTGCATTTATATTTTGCATATTGTGTGTTCAATCGCATATGTTTTCTGTACATCAGTTACCATTAGTTTGGTTCTGATTGTTACAGTTTCGCCTCTGCGTTACTTACTCCATGGGACAAGCGGGCTAAGTAGGGGGATATACCCTCTTCTTTCCCTCTACCCTCTTTTTCTCAATACCCCCCACCCCACACCAGCATTTGCAGCAGCAAATGTCATCGGTCTGGTTCCTGATCACAGACGCAATGTCCGATCTCCATAAGCAGGAGCTCGGCATCCATTCCTCTGATCTTGGCAGTCTGGGATCGTTTGAGAGAGAGTAGGGTTCACCTAAGCCTTGGGTCTAGGCTCAGGCATGGGTGCTCTCCCTGTGGGAATGTCAGATCCAAGCTACGGCTCTGGTGTCGTTTTCCCCGCTGGCCCTAAGGGTTTTGCACTGAGCACTGGCTTTTGCACCGATGCACTCTTTCTTCGCCGGTGGTCATCCCATCGGACGCACCCGATTCCACGGAGTTTCATCTTCCTCGGAAGCGTTTACTCCGTGCAGGGTAGCCGAGATCCAGCTGCTCAGATTACCTTCGCTCATTAGCGCAGTTGTTATAAAGAAATGCCGCAGGTGATCGTCCCTTCGGACGCCCCCGATCCCGCGAAGTTTCTTCTTCTACCTCTCTGTCCTGCAGAGGCAGCTGGTGTCACAGGAGGACGGGGACGAGGATATTTCCTCATCCACGTTAGAGCGGCAACTTACGGAGGTGCATTCACATTTGGCGCGCAACTCAATGCGTTCTTGCGCGAGTCAGATGATGTGTGCTGCGATGGGCCTTCGTAGGTTATGGCCGTCTGTCGCCAGGTATTCACCGGCTACACAGCAGGCACTGCTGTCTCTGCCTTTCCGGCTGGGCTCGACCCTGTTCCCAGGGGCTTTGCCGGTAGTTAAGGAGGCAGCGGAGGCTGTTAGTCAATTCAAGGACTCTCAGCCCTTGCTTGAACAACCCTTCATCCTGTGACTCAGTCTAAGGATGTACCGAAGTGGACTGAACTCACAGTTCAGACGGATGCCTCCCTCACAGTGTTTGGACTATGGTCCGACCACGAGGCGACCTTGCACATCAATGTGCTAGAGTTGAGAGCTGTGAGGTTGGTGTTCGAACACTTTGTGGATCAATTTCAAAGCCGAGTTGTTCATCTAGAGATGGACATTCTGAAGCAAGGCACTGTGTCTCCGTCGCTCCTTCAGGAGGCGTGGCAGTTTCTACTATGGCTCGATCAGTTCAGCATACGGGTTATGCCTGTCTATCTCCCAGGGGTCGACAATGTGCGTGCAGATGCGCTCTCACTACATGTTCTAGCTCCCCACAAGTGGTTGCTCGATTGGGAGATATTCAGGTCGTTCCAGGTGGATCTGTTTGCCTCTGGAGTGACGAACCAGATTCCGTTTTTTTTTTCTCGGATTCCGGATCCGGGGGCGATTGCCGCCGATGCCTTCCAGCTAGACTGGACGGACAGGGTGTTGTGGGCGTTTCCGCCAGTTCCCCTGATTTCCAAAGTTCTCTCTCAGCTTGCCACCTAACCAGCGCGGCTACTAGTGCTTCTTGCACCTCTGTGGCCGTCTCAACGCTGGTTTCCGGTAATACTCAGGTCACTAGTGCAGCCGCCTGTACTATTACTGCAGCGACCGATTCAGTGGGTGGCCTGGCCACTGTCCGGAATCGTCTCCAAAAGAGCGGAATTCCTGCATCAGTTGCAGACACAATTCTGGCTTTCGTGGAGGGATTCCACGAATGTACAGTATGAGGATAGAGGATAAATGGAACTATGTTCCATAAGGATTGGGTTAGCATACGCTTACCGGATTCATACCGCCCAAAGATCACTTCGTATTACTGCGCCTATCGATCTACCTGTGTTTATGCTGCCTGCATCGTCTGATAATACATACCGTAAAGCTTATGTATTAGACATTATGAAACCTCTTAAAGTTATATTAAGAGAATAGCCTTACTCCGTAATGAGAAACAGCTATTTTGCTGTTATGGTGGTGGCAAAGCTGGCTATCCGGCTAACACGCAGACTATATCTCGATGGATTGTATCGACAGACTACAAGGTCTATTTACATAAAGGCTTATCTTCCCAAGAGGGGTTGAAAGCTCACTCAGTGAGAGCAGTGGCCATGTCAAAATCGTGGGCCGCTGCTCTGCCCATTGAGGGGATCTACTCAGCGGCTATTTGGAATCGTCCGAGCATGATCATCCGTCTTTACCAACTGAACAGACACTTACGAGAGCGTGCTCGGTGCAGTCAGTCAGTTCTCTGCAGTAGACAGAATAGCTCCGCTCAAGCTGATTAAACTTTGTCAGGTGACTATATCTGTTTGCACTCAGTGGTGGGTGACTATCCATTCCCATTTTATCGGCGGTGGTATTTAGTGATGTTTTTTTTGTTGGGTGCCTTACTTTCCTTACCATTTTCCCGCTTAGCTTGCTAGTGCGGTATGGATAGGGTTCAGTTTGGCAAGTGTCCCGTACGTCCAGGTGTCCAAACTTTGATTTGGGTGGGCGGGGTTTGTGTCATTTGGGATTTCCCAAATTCTAGCCAATGGGCATGTAAGCTTTGACAAGCGGGTCCTCAGCTTTGTCACACTCCCGTCTTGATTGACATCAGCGGTCAGGTGAAGAGGTCGGTGACTTTTCCATTTCCGTGTGGTTGTAGATTTGCACTTCGATCGAATGGACTGTGCTGTCAGACAGAATACCACTCCCTATTGGTTATCTTTGGGAGTCTGTTTAATGCTTATATGTACCCCAAAGAGGACTTCTTCAGAAAAAGAATTATACAAACCTGTAGAGGTTATGAATTCTTTGAAGAAAGTCCTCCTTGGGGTACGGCCACCCTCCTCCCCCCATTCTGTCTGATATGTTCAGCATGAAAAGTGAGGTGCGAGGTAGACGTCCTGCTCTTGGCTGTAGGGGGCCCTAGGAGACCCTGTAAGGGTGGTCTCACAAGACAAAAACAAGTTTTTTCTTTTGTAAATATTTTAATATCAAAAATAGTTACAACTGTCGTGGGGAATTTTTAATGGACATAAAAATGCTTATATGTACCCCAAGGAGGACTTTCTTCAAAGAATTCATAACCTCTACAGGTTTGTATAAACATGTATGTAGAGACTGCATGTGCCTCAGGTATGTAGAGATTGCATGTGGCTCAGGTATGAAGAGACTGCATGTGTCTCAGGTATGTAAAGATTGCATGTGCCTCAGGTATGAAGGGATTGCTGCGTGATGTGTCTCATGTATGTAGAGACAGCAAGTGCAACAGTAATGAAGGGATTGCATGTGAGTCAGGTATGTAGAGACTGCATGTGCCTCAGATATGTAGAGGTTGCATGTGCCTCAGGTATGTAGAATATGTATGTAGAGATTGCATTTGTCTTAGGTATGTAGAGACTGCAAGTGCAACAGGTATGAAGGGATTGCATGTGAGTCAGGTATGTAGAGACTGCATGCGCCACAGGTATGTAGAGATTGCATGCGCCACAGGTATGTAGAGATTGCTTGTAGCTCAGATATGTAGAGACTGCATGTGCTGGTGATACTTTTTCTGTAAAATTCAGACACTTGTATCCTGTCACAGGTTGGTAGTCATGTTCCATGTGGGACCCATCCAAACTCGGAGTAGCCGACTTTCCTCCCCAATGCCCTAAAGTCATGCTCATTTGTTTGTTTTGGTCGGTGTTCAGACTATGAAACACTGATTAGTCATACTAGGCATGAGCCTCTTTAATGGCTCACTTGCTGGAGAGTAATGTTTTCATTAACATTCATGTGCGATGTTTAATACTACACTCAGAAGTATTCCAGCTAGAAATGGTGGTCTGTAAATGGTTGAATCTGGAGTGATCAGTCTAGTCAGTCTGGTGATCAGTATCATGAACATCAATGCATGCAGCTGGGATTTAATCCCATTTTCATGACCAGTATGTGTGCTCCAGATGGCAGGGATCATCGGCCATGTTGTCAACAGATGGGGGTACCAGCTGGGTGTCTGTCCCTCTGTCAAGGTCACGTAACGGGGAAGAACTTTCGGACGGCTGCATGTATAGCTTGGACCAATCACATTACAGCCTGTACCTTGGATGGAGCAAGTAAGAAATATTTGGATGGTTTGGAAAGTTTGGATGGTGCAAAATGTAGAGTTGAAATTCTTCATTACATGTCATCAGGAGTTGTAGGTGGCCCAGTGGTCTATGGTTTATAAGGTTCTAAGGTCCTATAGTGCTCTGTCACTAATTCCATGGATGAGTTTGTGGTCATACTCATTAAGTGGACTATTATACTCACCATACTGATGATTAAAGATGTTCCACGTGACCTTGGAGTCCACAGGCATGACAGAAAACTGTAAGTTGGTTGTAGGAACTTTAGCATCAGTATATTGAGTTTCACCAAGTTAGTTACAGTCTGAGATCACCTCTCCTGCTGCATTAGGTTGATGATGTACCTGCAATATTCTACACAGTCAAACCAAACTCACCCATTCAAAGCGATCTTGAATAGGAACTCCTTAAGTTAGATGTAAATTTATCTCCCTGGATTGCATTCAACTTTAACAAGTTTCATAAAAATTTAAACCTGTCAGTTGTTTATTCATTTTCCTTATCTTACTCATATTATTTGTTTCTCTCTCCTTTGACATGAGATATGATAGAAACGCTTAGTCTTATATTCCCCAATGCAGGGGTTTGATAAACCCGTCACATGATGTCCAAGACAATTCTGTTTTCTTTCTGGGCAGTCAAATAATGGTAATTTTTCCTTATCCTGACTCATGCTTAATTGCTTACCTCCTCTTCCTGGTGAAGGTAGTGGAACACCTGAAATCCCTTGAAGTTACCTTATAAAAGAAGTGGACGTAAAATTCACACTCACCCATGTATTACCTCCCCTCCCATGCACATGGTCAGCTGATCGGCCATGATACTTTACTCTCTTCTATAATCGCCCGACACGAGAATACGAGAATTCAGCATGTAATCAACGGGTGTCGGCAACTAGATCGACACCGACGGCATCATCAACACCTCAGAACCCTTTTCATCTACAACATCTACATCGCAGATGTCAACTGCAACCTCGGGCATTATAGACAACTCTTAAACACAGTCGTCAATGCACGCAACACAGGCGTCTTCATGCAACATTTCACAATGCAGATGATGAATCTTATCGAGCAACGGTTGGAAGAGGAAAGTCGACTGCACTCGTCAGCGATGTCGACTGCAAATCAGCGAGAGCATTCATCTAGACTTGCACTCACATCTGATGATGAAGAAGAGGTGCATGCATGCACGCACTCCAGAAGATCCAGGTCCCGGTGATCAGGTCGCAGTACAGGGAAGAATACACCCACACCAAGTGAGGGCACTTGCATGAGTAGTTATACTCAGGTGAGTGACATAACATGCTCGCGTGAGTGCACTCGTGGATGGACTTGTCAACAGAGAAGGTCTCCTTCTGTCTCCCCTATTCACAGAAGATGCTGTATACAGTCATCCTCCCCTTCGAACTTAGACTCACACATTCAGGATCATCAGTGATCTATGAATTCGTCTTACTCTAGGAAGAATGAAGTTTGGCACCATCGTGATTTGTCACCGGAGATAGCCCTATTTTCAGACTCAGAAGTCACATCATGGATCATGGATTTAGGTCAGAAACCAAGTTTCAACAGCAACATGTGAACTTTCTTCAGATTAGCTCGATCTAGAGCCATCAACGAGACTCTGAATTTAGCAATCCTGCCAATGAGGAAGGGAGGATGATCCTGTCTTCGCTTATTACACAGAGGAAGTATCAACAGTTTATGTCCGAACATCTAGCCTCTACTACTGCGGGTATTAATCTACTTTGGAGACAGGGGCTCCTGTCCACAGCATCATGGAGTGAGAACTTCACAAAGTCTTTGTATCAAGCCCCATGGTGTGCACCTACTGTGTTTGACGGAAGGATTGAAGAGGTAGCAAGATCGGTTACTCAAGATTCAAGGGAAGTTATGATGATAAAATCCATCAACACTTTGACTTCTGTCCTTAAACAGACAAATCAGTGTTACACTAGCATGTCCAAGTTCTCCAGGGTTCAAAGAGCGAGGGACAAGAAATTCAATGATCGAGGGGAGAAATCGTCTTCTTCCTTTCGTCGCCCCTATGCAGGAAATAAATGCTCTCAGACGTCAGGAAGATTGTTGAGGGGCAGTGGAGGGAATAAACGCTGAAGATCAGGTTTGAAACGACTGGAGTCTTCCACCCCCAGCCATTCCCGTACAAACGTCTCAAGTGGGTGGACGTCTTCAACTATACTGGCAAAATTGGGGAATCCTCAACGACAACTATGTCATGAATATTCTACGAGACGGCTACAAGATTCCGCTGGAAGATACACCACCGCTCACAAAACAGGGAGCAGTAGAAGTAATACAGCCACAGAATCTAACGTCCAGCTTTTACTCCCCAATCTTTTAAGTACCGAAGAAGAATTCCAGAGAGAAATTCCGATTCATTTACAACATGAAGGAATTCAACAAAAGGTTTCTATGGAAGCCAGAACATTTCAAGATGTTACATCTTCCTCAACCAAGACTCCTCATCTGACCAGCAGACTATCTAGCCAGCATAGATATACAAGATGTGTACCTGTATATCCCGATACATAGAGAATCCAGGAAATATCTGCACTTCCTTTTCAACAGCCAGCATTACAGTCGTACCATTTGGAATATCTTCGGCCCCATGGCTATTTACACGGATAACCAAACTCATCGTCAATTATCTACACCTCAGGGAGCTATGCAGTGATTTTTATCTGGACGACGGCATACAAGCGCATCAATGGAAAAGTCAACTCAGACTTCAATTAGACTTCACAATTAGGCTATTAACACAACTGGTATTGGTTAGTAAATCACCTAAAGTCGGAACTGGAACCTCAACAAGATATCAAATTCCTCGGGATTCGTTTCATCGCTACATTGAATCAGATTGTAGTTCCGGAGGACCAGTGGGTCAAGATTCAAGAAATGATAATGCAAGCTCTACTCTCTCCATTAACACTTCGACAATGGCAGTGTCTACTAGGTCTTATCACGTCAGCAAGATATGACCAGAAGAGGAAGACTGCAGTTGCGTCCCTTACAACGATTCTTGAATCTTCATCTCAACAACAGAGGACAGATTCCACTCCCAGACAGTCTGAAGCCCTTTCTGCTGTGGAGGACTCGCCGATCGAATGTCTGTGCAGGAACCTATATGTTAGAGCCGGTAGTCAACAACCACCTCTATGTAGGCGCATCTCTACAAGGATGGGGAGCTCATCTAGGACATGAGGATCTGGAACGAAGAGGAACAGGCTCTTCACATCAACCAGTTGGAAATGAAAGCGGTCATTCATGCAATCCACCACTGGTCGACAGCATTGAGAGACAAGTTATTAATGATCCACATGGACAACTCAACAGTAGCTTTTTACATAAACAAACAAAGGTCAACGAGATCACTATCTCTACTACATCTAACATTTCAACTGTTCAACTAAAGTCGACAGTCAGAATCTTCAAGTAAAAGCATGTCACATATCAGGAGCCTGCAACATCATGGCAGACGCCCTATCTCGTCATTTTCGTCCATCTCCAACAGAATGGATGCTGCATCGGGAACGTTTCAACTAATCAGTCAATGCTTTCGGATCACCGCAAATAGACCTATTTGCAACAAGATTCAACAAACAGACAACCTTTGTGTCACAAGTACCAGATCCCTTAGTTTGGGCAACAGACACATCTCAGCATTCCACAGGAAGGACTAAATGCGTACGCATTTCCCCCTCCAGTACTGTTATCAAAAGTCAGTGAGAAAATCAGACAAACGAAAAAGTTACAACTGAGTTTGGTCGCGCCCTACTGGCCAACGAGAGATTGGTTTCCAACACTTACAGACGAGCTAGGACAACCAACACTACAATTACCAGATTGGAAGAATCTTCTCATCCACCCCCATACAAAGCAAATGCATGGACAACCATCGGTATTTCGTCTTCATGTATGGACCATATTAAGACTTGTTTGAAATGCAGAGCATATTCGGTGAGAGCAGCGAAAGCAATCACCTTAGCCTTACGGAAATCCACTCCCGACAAGTGGAAATGTTTTGAGGCATATGCCAGGAAAAAGGGATTTTTGGTGAACAAGGCGACTAATCCTCAAATAGCAGATTATTTATGCTATTTACGTCAGTCTAAGGGTCTGAAAGGTTCTACTTTATCTACATACTTAGCAGCTCTCAGCTCAGTCATCACCATGGGAACAGGGACCAAACTGACTGAAGTACCAGAGCGTCTTGCCTTACTACATTCGTTCAATTTGGAAGATCAACAACACAGATTTAGAGCTCCAGCACTGGACCTAAATGTTGTACTCCAACATCGTACAAGTGATGCAAATGAACCACTTGATCAGACTTCAGTTGAAATGTTGACTCAAAAGACACTATTTTTACTTGCCTTGGCTACAGCTGCAAGAATGTCAGAAATTCATGCTCTAGACTTCAATCGAACAAAGTTTGATAGAAGTCACCAAGTAACAGGTCATTTGGGTCTAAGATGGGATTTCATAGCAAAGAATCAACTACCAGGTCAACCGGATAGACAGTTCCATATACCGTCCATGTCTTCAATCTTAGGACCTCACGATACACAAGATTTATCATTATGTCCAGTCAGAGCATTGAAAATATGCATTGCATGTACCAAGTCTAGAAGACAACGGTTCAAGCACCTATTTATCCATAAATCTAGTGAGACACCCACGGAAGTATCCCACAACACTGTCTCATTATGGATTATAACTGTTATACTTAGAGCTTATAAAGCAGCAGGATTAGACCCGCTGCGAGCTTCTAACCCGCATGAAGTCAGAGCCCTAGCCTCTACAATAACGCTACATGGAAATTACTCACTATCAACTATTATGGAAGGCTGCTTTTTTACCTGCGAGACATAGCCACAGAGGACGTCACTGGCATTCATCAGTTTGGGCCACTTGTCATTGCTCAGCAACTAACAGTTCCCCGACGACACTGACGTAACTCACACGGTTTATGACGTGACTTGTGGAAGCCAGATGCTCTGCAGAGTATTTTTGGTGGAAAGTCTATGCGCACGTCTTGAACAGATTAGCATGAGTGATTAGGACCTTGTATTCATTATGAAGATATCTGAACATGAAGAAAGGTTGCATCTAATGTCGATTGCTATATCTTGACATTTAGTTGCATCAGAAACTAGCAGGACGCTAGCTACTTTTGGTGTCATCATGTGTCAGTCAACGAAGCCTTCTATGGAAGACAAGTTGAACTGGATGCGATTCCCCCCAAAATAAAAAATGAATATGAGAAGAATAGGACTGAATTATTGCCGTTACAAGTTCGTGTTAGTGGGGAAATAATTGGACATAATTTTTGAACAGCAGAAACCAGCATGGTCTGACCCACCACTGTTTCCGTCAGATTCTGTAACCAATTAAGCATGAGTCAGGATAAGGAAAAATATGTAAGTTTCTGAATAAAATTGATATTTTATACTTATCCTGACTCATGGCGAAAGCCCTCTCAGCCGCCCCTCACAGACACGCTAAATTCTCGTATTCTCGTGTCAGGCGATTATAGGACAGAGTGAAGTATCATGGCGGTCAGCTGACCATGTGCATGGGAGGGGAGGTAATACATGGGTGAGTGTGAATTTTACGTCCACTTCTTTTAGAAGGGAACCTCAAGGGATTTCAGGTGTTCCACTACCTTCACCAGGAAGAGGAGATAAGCAATTAAGCATGAGTCAGGATAAGTATAAAGTATCAATTGTATTCAGAAAATTACATTTTTACTGGTCCAAGGGCTGCTAGATAACTTGAGCTTGCGGTTTCAAAGTGCAGATAAACTTGGATTTCATTTCATATCTGCTCGAAATGAAACAATTAAATTTTGCCATGATAATAAAGTAGAGTTAGCTTTCTTTGCTATTTATCACTTCTCAATAAATATTCCAGTAAACATTAACATCAAATAACATATTCATATGTTCTTTCATAATACACTATCATGATTATGTCATACAAATCGGGGCAAGTGGAAAATTAACCAGGACAAGTTCCTTTCATAAGGTCATTTGCCCCTTGGAAAGTGGCGTTTGAACCCTCAAAATGTATTCCTCGACTACGCATGTAGTAGCTTCCCACATGACTAGCCTTGGACTAATCAGTCTTTCCAGTTGTTGTGTTACAACAAAAGCATCCCATCGATGAATGCCAGCATCATCATTTGTAAGGAAAACGATCATCTCTCAGAAGATGGTTGGCAAAGACAGTATCAGACTTCTGGAGTTAGTGAGTGAGTGGGTTTAGCTTTATGCAGCTTTTGACAATATTCCAGCAATATTACGGCAGGGAACACCAGAAATGGGCTTCACACTCAGACTTCTAGAAACATCCTTCCCTAATGGATGTGATGGAGCAGTTGCCATTTAACATTAAACTTTGCTCTAACAAATACAGTTTTATATCGTATTAATTATTGGAACATAAATTAACAGATGTGGTACCATCAGAACCCCAGAACGTGACAGCTGAACTTGTTTCTAGTGGAGTGATAAAGATAACATGGAAACCTTCAGCACAGAACTGTGGCAAAAACTGCACCTACAGCGTTCACTACTGGGAAACGAGACCCTACATCCTGGATGACCCAGGATCCGAAAGCAAAGAGGTTGGTGTGTTCATATGACACCACATCTCATTCCTCTACCTCCAACACAGTTCTATCAACCACATATTTTACAAACATATTCTCCCACCTGTCATCAGGTGCATTGATTTAACCTGCCCTGCCACTCACTCACTTGTCCACCTCCAAATTCACTTCACTCACTTGTCTACCCCCAAATTCACCTCATTCACTTGTCTACCCCCATGTTCACCTCACCCACTTGTCTATGCCCAAATTTACTTTACTTGCTCGTCCACCCCTAATTCATCTGACTCAGTCACCTGTCCCTCTCCACCTTCACCTCACTCACTTCGCCTCACTAGCTTGTCCACCTTCAAATTCACCTCACTCACCCACTCACTTGCCAGCCTCCAAATTCATAAATGCGTGAATGAACTGTTTGTGTGCAATAATCCTTTCTTCACACCTCACCTCACCTCACCTCACCTCACCTCACCTCACCTCACCTCACCTCACCTCACCTCAATATATATATGTATTCACTATTTGAACGATGTAAATGTTGTCCTTGTAACATTGTGGGAAGATTTAGTTTTATCATCATGTGAAGCTGTCAGTTCATTGGTGGTGCATGTATGAAATTGACATGTCTTATTGCAGCTAATAAGAACAGTTTAGATATACTATCTGATAACTTTTCCTTCAGCTAATGGATTATCCACAGATGATTCATGTAACTGAAAAGATTCAACCCTTTTCTAATCAAATCTTTTCAAGGTCGGCGAAATCTTTATAGAAGTTTGTTGTAAAGTATGAATTTGAAATGGTGCTAAATAAAAGCAATGCAGGACTCTTAGTGACACATCTGTCCAAAATGCTGTTCTCTATTCCCACCCAGAATGTCCAGAGCCCTTACAACCTGGAGGGCGTAAAGAGTGAAAGATACTACAGAGTGTCTGTATCAGCACGGAACCAGTATGGCGGCAGTCGGATGTCACCTGCTCTGACCCTCTATGTCAATGACTTTGGTAATTGTTGCATTTCTTACACTAATACATTGAGCACATGGCATATACATTGTGTACGTAGCTGTGTGTACTACCTTTCTCTATCTTACCTGTTGATTCATATGATGAAACGTGAAGGTTAAGAAATCAGAACAGAATTGACCCGTAAACGTAAAGGAGGGAATTGGTCTTCAGTGACTAATATGATCGGGTGGTCAGACTTGCTGGTTGGGTCGACACATGTCTTCGTATCCCAGTTGCATAGATTGATGGTCATGCTGTTGATCACTGAATTGTCAATTATTGACAGAATGCCGCTTATAGCTTGAATATTGCTGAATGCTGTGGTAATCAACAAAACATCCAACATACCAAATTAAATTGTGAAATCAGTAAATAATCACACAAGGTCAGTCAATAAATACCTGTGGAGCTCTCAGTGGAGGTTTTCTATTTCCTGTGTTTGTTGTTAAAGTGTTTGTCATGCTGAACACCCATGGTCAGTTCCACTCATGAGTTCACTGTGTTAAGCCCATGTTTGATTACAGGAATATTACTTACTCAGTCATCCTAATTGTTAACTTACCATAGGACGTATGCACATTACTTCAAGCTTCGCTTAAATGAGATCAGTCATTGATTCGCCATTCACATGAATGGCTACCTCATGTATTGACGAATGTACGCAGACCTTTCAGAATTCAGTTTTACTTCAAGCGTCCTTGCTGTCAGACGTTCGTTTGGTTTGCTATAGTTAGAGTTTCTACATACCACCTTGTGTTTGGGTTATTACTACATGGTAGGTATTTTTATTTGTTTGATGTTACGTGCGTGAAGAAAAGAATTAACTTCACTTACGTGGCAACCTCGTGTGCACTTGTCACTTGTTTTTCGATGTGGGTGTTTTTCTCACATCTCAGCTGTGTTTGTGTGGTCTCTGCATGGTGTACATAGCTGTTTTTAGTTCTGACAATATCTTATACTTGTTTTTTCACCATGTTTTAGCCTTATGGTGGATATACGTATTTCCTGTTTTTTCTCTCGTAGCATGCCCTTGGTTATGGGGGTTTTGCTAAGCGAGATTTATAGTTTTTCTCGCTTGTTTGTTTGTTGCAGTAGTTGTTTACGACTCAACAGCATGTAAAGTCCTAAAGTCAGCAAAGGACCCCCACCCCTGGTGTCCAGACTGCGTCTCCGTTTGCTGCTCGCTGTCTACATTGCAAGCCCCTGTCAACGGCAGAGTTCAAGGCTTACCTTACTGCGAGAAGAAAGCGTTTCTCTCAGAGGTGCAGAAAGATGTCGTCATCTTTGGGGTCCCAATCGTCTGTCCAGGAGACTCCGGAGCGGCAGCCGCCAGCGCCGACGCATGAATCTACACAAGACTCTACTTGTGATCAGCATTCTCTGGAGCGGCAGCATCCTGACTCCTTCATGGACTTATCTCACCTCAACAACCGGAGGTGCAGAAGTTGCTCTGGTCTTTATTACAGCCTGCTGTGGGGGCATGTCCTCCCGAATCGACGCCAACGCCACTGCAGCTGATTTTTTCTGCCCCGATGCCGGTGCTGCCTCGATGGATTCGGCTACTAGGTCTTCTCTTGTGTCTCCTGGATACCGCATCACGGGAGATGGATTTGCAGAGACAACTTATGAAAGAACGAGCGGGGTGCATTGAAGTGGAACATTCCAGGTGTGCCAGGAAGTCGCGTTCTAGCTGTCCCTGTTGTCGAAGGTCTCAATCGCCTCGTCGTTCCCATCGTCACTGGTCAAGATCTAGGTCCAGGTCTCCAGCAGATAGGGATCAGCATTACAATAGGTCCTGGCCTCGGTCTCCCCGACGCTTTTCCCATCCTCGGCATTCTAGATCCCCAACTGGGAAGCCTTTACAGTCAGCGCCTTTGCCTCAACGTACGGTGCCGTCATCGTCTTCTCACCATCTTGAAGCACTGTCTGTGTCATGGGATCTCTCTGAAGAATGTTTTTTCTCCCCAGATTATAACGAAGAGCCATCGGAAGATATTGATGATGGTGGTACTTATTTTCCTTCCTCTGCCATATATGAGTGGATAGCTGACAGACTGCTGGATTGCCCATCACCACCGTCAGAGTCATCGGACCCGAAGGCTATTCGACTTTCACTGGAGTTACTTCTGCAGCTGCACCCTATGGTAGCTGATGCCATTACGTCGTTAGATGACTTCACCAAGCTGTCACTTTTGATTAGAGCACCTAAATCTCGCAAATTGGACTACAAAGTACATAGTCTGGACTTTGCAGATTCAGGAGCGGCAAGAATCCCTGAAGTGCTTATCTGGCTCCGTGTCATCGTCTTACAAGGTGCAAGAGGCCAAGTTACCAGCCATTGATATGAAATTATGGCGGATGCTCAAGCTGATTTCAGTGTTGGCTTCAGCTACTTTGGCAGCAGTATTTGACCTCACAGAGGATAATTCCTCTCAGATCGATCACTTCGCAACGTTGTTTCAATGGCAAGGCAAGGTACTACACAACTTACTTACTCATCTAGCGATGACCACCATGGTGCGATGTACCGGCTACTTGGACCTGTATGCATGGCAAGAGGAGTTCAAAAGGCAACTATCAAGGTTTTGATGACAAAATTCCAGAGGTTTACCGTCAACATGCAGAGCTCACAAGCACGGAGGTCTCTTTATCTACTTTTAAGGCTCTGAGTTCTGCCTTTCATGGCAGGCAGTCATCTCGTGGAAGAGGGAAACACTGCTACGTTCCCTGCAGAGAGTCTGTTAGATCCGTGTTTGCCAGAGGCTGAGGTCGTGGACACCTGGATACCAAGCAAGGCCTCAGGATCATCTGTGGGATGCCCCCTCTACTCCCAGCAGGGGGAAGGGAAAGCATCCTTATTCTTCCCGCTGAAGATGGGAATGTTTACGACTGGGTCGTCCCACCCTCAGTCGTGCCTGTTCACCCGACACCCATAGGTAGGAAACGAGGGATCTTCTGGCCCAACTGGACATCCCTGGAAGACCCCTACATCACGAACATCTTGAGGACCGGTTTCAAACTTCCGATTATTGTTCCTCAACCACTTACATCTGCACCTCAGGCACAAGTTTACTCTCAGGAGCAGCAAGACCTACTTCAAGCCAATATTCAGGGGCTTTTAGAAAAGCAAGCGATAGAGACAGTGTTAGATCCCAAGAAGGATAAATCACAACTTGGCAGATTTCAATCGTCTATACCTCTCGGACCCGCCTCACTTCCATATTGTTACCTTAGATCTACTGTGTGCCAAGCTGCAGCACGGGACATGGTTAGCCAGCCTCAACCTGCAGGAAGCGTACGTCCATGTTTCTATGTTCTGCTGCCACCAGCATTCCTTCAGTTCATCTTCAATGGGGTGCATTACCAGTGAAAGGTCCTCCTGTTTGGAATTTCTACAGCCCTGCAGCTGAGAGGGATAGATTTCGACCCCTACATAGACGACTGCCTCCTGAACAACTTCGAGCCCCAGTTTCTTCTCAGACAGTTCGACTTCACCACTCACCTTCTTCAGTAAGTGGGGTGGATAATCAACTTCGAAAAGTCGCATCTAGTGCCTTCGCAAGAACTGACGTTTATCGGAGGTCAATTCATAACACATTCCAGCTTGGTCACGGTCCCTCCAGTCCGTTGGGAGAAGATTCTCAAGGTCGCAAACTGAGGTCTCTCTCAACCCCTGACCCTCTGAGAGTGGCAGTCTCTGCTGGGCCTCCTGACTTCGGCTCAAAGGGACGACTTGCGAGTGAGGTTTCTGTTACCACAGCATCTACATCCGTTCCTCCGTTGGTGGACTGTCCCGTCGAACATTTGCGCCTATGTCTCTTTGACAGAATACACCCACGATCACAAGCTGTTCATAGATGCATCACTCCAAGGATGGGGTGCCCATCTCAACAGGCAGACCACCTCAGGGCTCTGGTCAACTGCACATCAACAACCTCGAGATGCAACCGTTCATTCTGGCAGTATGCCAGTGGATACCTGTTTTGAAGAACTCGAAGCTCCTGATAGCGTCGGACAGTTCCACAGTGGTATGGGTTATCCGGAATCAGGGAACCAACCTTGTCGAAGAAACTGTCAAACCAGATGTTTCTTCTCACAGATCTTCTGGATAGCAACAACGTCATAGCACATTATGGACTTAGGAACATGTTGGCCGATGCTCTGTCCAGACCTGGAAGACCGTCTCCAACAGAATGGATGCCCCACCCAGAGGTGTTCCAACTTCTGTGTCTGAATCACGGGCGTCCTTTGATAGATCTGTTTGCTACAAGCTTCAGTCTTCAGCTTCTGGTGTATGTGTCTCCAATTCTGGATCCAGCAGCTTGGGCAGTCGAAGCCATGTCCCTGTCATGAGAAGGACTGGATGCTTCAGCTTTTCCACCTCCAGTCCTACTCCTGGTCATCAACAGCAAAATCAGAGAGACAGAGAAGAATCGTCTGCTTTTGGTCACACCCTGGTGGCCAACTAGATCGTGGTTTCCACCCAGTCTACTGCGCCATCCTCACAGTCGTCAGTTACATCCAGACCCGATGAGGTTTCATCTGCACAGATGGATCATTTGCACAGGGCTTTTAGAGCTAAGGGATATTCTACTCGAGTTGCTAAAGTCATTGCTCAAGCTCACAGTATCTCTACTAGATCTTTGTATGACGATAAGTGGACGTTGTTTGAGAAGTTCTGCACCCAGAAGTCTCAAGATCCATTATCGGCATCACGACAGTTTACGGCTGAGTTCCTTATTTTCCTCCGTTCATCTAGACATCTTAAGGGAAGTACCATCGGTACTTATTTGTTGGCGCTGAACTTGGTTCTAGCTGTCAAATGTGATAGGCAAGTCTCTAAAGTTTCAGAACTTACGGCCATGCTGAAGGCTTTCAAGCTGGAGGATCAGAAGATCAGATTTCGCCCTCCAACGTGGGATCTCAACATCGTCTTCTAATATCTTTGAGACTGTTACTATGAACCTATGTCCCTATGAGACGGCTTCATTTGAAGTTCCAGGAAAATGTTTTTTCTGTTAGCTTTGGCTACAACTGCCAGGGTTAGCGAAATCCACGCCTTGAATTTCACTCAGATGAGATTTAAACAGTGTCACCATGGATGTGCTCATTTAGGCTTACTGTGGGACTTTTGAGTGAAGAATCAATTACCAGGTCATCACAATAGGATGTTCTCCATTCCTCCTCTCTCAGCAATCATGGCACCAGATGATGTTGAGGAAGAATTGCTCTGCCCAGTTCCTGCTTAAAAACTTTTCATCGCCAAATCAGCTCCTAAGAGACGGAGTAGGAAGAGATTGTGTATCCCTTTCTCTTCTGCATGCAAGGGTGAGGTAAACAGAAATACCATGCCTTATGGTTGTGATCTACGAATCTGGCTGCCTACGACACTCAAGGTTTACCTCATCCTTCGGGTCACAAACCTCATGAGATTAGGGCGCTGGCTTCCACGATGGCTCTCCGTAGGAACTGTACTGTACAGTATCATGGAGGGCTGTTTTTAGAGATTGTCTACGGTTTTCACCAGCCACTACCTATGAGACTTGGCAGTGGAAGACATGGAGTCCTTTGGTCCTCTATTGGTTGCTCAACAACTCACCTGGCCTGCCAATCATTAGGTAATTATTTATACTTACCATTAGGTCTCATGGTTCTCCTTCATATTGTGCTATGATAGATTAAGGAATTTTGAAAGGTCCGCGCTTGCCACTTCCATGCCTATACATTTGTCGATACATGAGGTAGCCATTCATGGGAATGGCAAATCAACGACTGTCTAATCTCATCAAAGTGAAGCTTGAGGTAATATGCATAAGTCCCACGGTAAGTTATGTATTTTAATATTTAAAATATTTAGATTTTAACAATTTTAACAGTAAATTGTGGGAGTATCTATTGTATCAAAGCAGCTGATGTGCAGTTCTCTGAAAGGTTAACAGCCATGATTTGTTTTGTTATATTTCAAAACTATCAAAGCTGGGGCTGTTGGTTGAAGAAAAGTATAATGAATGTTTTTCATTTCATTTATGATCAAGCCTTTCATGATGCACGTAACTGAAAGTTTTTCCTTATTGCCTTAACATTTCAGGAATACAAGACCTAAGCATCAGCTTCAGTCCTGAAGGAGTTATAGACCTTGGTAGTCCTGTGAAAATGTTCTGTGATGTCATCGCCAACCCTACACCCATCATCACCTGGACTAAAGACAAGAAGGTGGTCGGAACTGGAAGGAGGCTGGCTATAATGTCAGTCAAGGAAGCAGACAGTGGCTCGTATATATGTACTGCATCTAATGGGGGTGATTCAAAATCAGCCACAGTTCACTTGCCCATCAGATGTAAGTTGAAAACAGTTACAGCATTCATTTATGCAAGAGCTGGTGGGGACCCGTGAAGGTTTTGGGGTAGAATAGGCCTTCAGCAACCCATGCTTGCCATAAAAGGCGACTCAGCTTGTCGTAAGAGGCGACTAACGGGATCGGGTGGTCAGGTTCACTGACTTGGTTGACACATGTCATCAGTTCCCAAGATTGATGCTCATGTTGTTGATGACTGGATTGTCTGGTCCCAACTCTATTATTTACAGGCTGCCGCCGTATAGCTGGAATATTGCTGAGTGCAGCATAAAACTAAACTCACTCACTCACTCAAGAGCTGGTGGGGTAGCCTAATCATGATGTTGCTTGAATATTGCTAAAGCAGCGTACAAATAAAAGTAATATAAGCTGAAAGATACTTTTTAATGTCTGTGTTGCTTCTTTCCAGTTAAGCCCAAGGTTGTTGAAAATCGAGATGATACAAAAAATCCAAAAGAGGGTCTAACAGGAGTCATAGCTTGTTGGTTCTCTGGCTTCCCTGATGTCGGCAGTATAAAATGGAAGAAAGACAACAAAACGTTCACACCTTCCTTACCCAAGGTCAAGGCCTATAATGAGGTCCGAGGTCACACCGGAATAACAGTGGCACAGTTACGGATCAACAATGTTGTCGGCGGTGACTATGCTGACTACATCTGCTCAGCAAGCAATAAGTATGGGACTGCCACTGGTGCTGTGAAACTCATCGGTAAGTAAGCATCAACATGTTCAACAAAATATGTACTGCTACACAATCACTGTAAGACCATTGGTTGACCATCTTCATCATAGACCATTACTAAAACAAAACTAATAAGTTATGACTGTATATCAGAAAGTTCTTATAGGGGACGTAATTAAGGCATATTATCTTCAATCCACTACAGAAAATGTCATTTGAACATATTTGTCTTTGTTTGATGCTAAACATTTTTTTGTAAGTCTGGGAAAAGTTTACAAAGATGTGATGGAAGCCATCTATAATTGAAATGTTGATGGCATTTGTCAACCAAAGTCATAGAGTCATCAGAAGATGACAAAATATTATGAAAAAATATTAACAATTTTTTTTTTGTTGTTGTTGTTTGCTCCAGAAATGATTATGGACTGATGAGGACTTGACTATGTCCCTTATGCAAATTATATGCCACAGAGGTCAGATGAGGACTTGACTATGTGTCCTATGCATTATATGACACAGAGGACAGATGAGGACTTGATATGTCCTGTATGCATAATATGCTACAGAGGTCAGATGAGGACTTGACTATGTCCCCTATGCATTATATGCTACAGAGGACAGATGAGGACTTAACTATGTCCCTTCCGCATTATATGCTTACAGAGGACAGATGAGGACTTGACTATGTCCCCTATGCATTATATGCTACAGAGGACAGATGAGGACTTGATATGTCCTGTATGCATAATATGCTACAGAGGTCAGATGAGGACTTGACTATGTGTCCTATGCATTATATGACACAGAGGACAGATGAGGACTTGATATGTCCTGTATGCATAATATGCTACAGAGGTCAGATGAGGACTTGACTATGTCCCCTATGCATTATATGCTACAGAGGACAGATGAGGACTTGATATGTCCTGTATGCATAATATGCTACAGAGGTCAGATGAGGACTTGACTATGTGTCCTATGCATTATATGACACAGAGGACAGATGAGGACTTGATATGTCCTGTATGCATAATATGCTACAGAGGTCAGATGAGGACTTGACTATGTGTCCTATGCATTATATGCTACAGAGGACAGATGAGGACTTGATATGTCCTGTATGCATAATATGCTACAGAGGTCAGATGAGGACTTGACTATGTCCCTTCCGCATTATATGCTTACAGAGGACAGATGAGGACTTGAATATGTGTCCTTTGCATCATATGCCACAAAGGTCAGATGAGGACTTGACTATGTTCCCTCTGCAGTATATGCCACAGAGGTCAGATGAGGACTTGACTATATCCCCTCTGCATTATATGCTACAGAGGACAGATGAGGACTTGACTATGTGTCCTGTGCATTATAGGACAGATGAGGATTTGACTATTCCCCAATGCCTTCTGTGCCACAGAGGTAATGATTTAGAGTTAGCTCTGACAAAACAAAGATTACTACTTTATAACCAGACCCCTTTGTTTTCAGATCCATATGCTCTAACCCAGATTCATCCAGCAGCCAGAGTGACCAATGTCACAGGTCGGTACAGAACCTCAAATATCCAAACTAAAATGAATAAAAAAAAATCAATTATGTCTTTGTATACAGTGTGTTCTCTTTTGTAAATAAAATATATGCAGACTTTTGTTAGTGTGGGTTAGGTCAAGGTTGTCAAAGGTGATCAGGCACAACACAGGCCAGTTTCTTATGAAATCATGCATGTAAATTCATTAAGGTAGTGTTAGTGTTGGTATCTCCCAAAGAATAGTAATTAGTGCACTGACGGGTGCCCTCAGTTCAGCATGTTTTTGTACATGTCGCTTATGGATACCATGAAATAAACAAGAAAACATTGGTAAGCAGGAAGTGCAAGTTCTGAGCAGAGATGTTGACTAATGACAAAAATGATGAATCTTCAACCTACCAAAGACCCCCATCTCCTACACCACTGCTTTGATTGTTGTGACGTATTCTCATTTCACATGGGAATCTATTGGCTTGAAATGCATGTATATTTTTAAAGGGGCATGATACAGTGAGAATCGTATTTGCCCAGAAAAAAAACTTGATGTGTGAACCTTGTTGGAACTCTTTCCCTTTACTTAGTGTTATGGCTCTGTCAGTAACCTTGATGTCATTTTTTGGCTGTACAAACCCTGGTGCTACGGGACGTAGATGTAACATGATTAACAATCAAACAAATCAAACTCGAGATATTTCCTTTACACAACTACCTACCCATGTCAGCTGGCAAAGTTGTGGTCCTTTTTGCAAAGTTACATCTACCGTTTTGGGTGTCCCCCAGTTTTGAACTGCTGGGATATTGCAAAAAGCAGAGTAAAAGTAAGCTCACTCACTCTCACTCACTCACTCACTCACTCACTCACTCACTCATGCCAATATTTGAAGTAGAAATTAACATTGTAAGAATAATCTTAATGGTTTCCACTGTTACGGGGTTGTTGATTGTAAGGAACTACCTGTTACTACCTTGGCAAACTTCTTATTTGTGGTTACTATGGTTACAATGTTATTTATTCTTGGCAGCTTGCTGTATACAAAATAACATTGACCCAGACTGCATGGTGGCCTGTTCCTTCGACATCGACATAGCAGCCATCATCCACAGACCAGATCTGATTAAGTGTGTGAACTTTCTCCCGACCTTTACCCAGTGTGCAGCTGGTAAGTCAACAAATGTCTCTTCTTATGGCTGGTAGGGGCTCCTGTTGTGGATATGGGGACTGATAAGACCCAGATGCTGTATATTTGTTGGGCATTTGGGTGGCTTAGTGGTTAAAGCATTCTCTGGTCACACTAAAGATTCCCCACATCGGTACAATGAATGAAGTCCCATTCTCATGTCCCCCTCACCTCCCATTCTGATATCACTGGAATGCTGCTAAAGGTGGCATAAGATTAAATTCACTCACTTAATGCTATGGTTGTAAATACTTCCAAATCTAGTGGGTATTGATGGGTTCCAGTGACAAGGAGAAATAATATTTGTTTTTTGCTGTTTGTTGTTTAATGCTGCACATATTATAGCTATTTGATTGTTGTCTGTAATTAATAAATTCTCAACTAGATATTCAGGTAATGACAGCATATCTGGTTCTTTGCAGTGAAATATAGTATTGCCCAGATAGAGATACGAGAGTGCTCGTATGTTTGCTGCTTACATACTAGTCCAATTCTGTTTTGGAAATATGTATGTTTAAAGCCTACCCATGCTTGTTTGTTTCCTTTAAGTATTACATATCTACCACCAACATTGCTGTGGACTCGCACATTCAGCTGATCCACTCTCATCCAAGTCAAATACAAATCATTGCTGTGTTCAGCTTCTCACTCACTATCTCAGGCACTATCTTGTAAAATTCAAGGCACTTCCTTTATATTGTCTTGTATTTTTTAGATGGAAGTGATCATACTCAGTGCTGTAAGAATGACGACGTGGCACCATACTGTCTACCTTTTTGTTCTGGAAATACACCAGGGACTGGGAATGTTTTGACTGATCCTAATATGCTGCAGTGTGTTGACCATGCAAACAGAATCATTGGCTGTATGGAAGAAAACAAAAGTAAGTAGATAATATAGATATTGAATTCTAAAACATGTTCGTTGGCTTTTATTTAGAAACGAATAAGCCCCCCAGTCCATCAAGTTTAATGTAAGATGGCTTTCTGTGATTGATGTGTGTCTGCATATGGGACAGAAAGGTAACAATTCTCTGAAGTGAGCCTGGCAGATAGGTTAGGCAACTGTGTAGTGACTGGGGCAGATAGGTTAGACAACTCTGTAGTGACTAGGACAACTAGGTTAGACAACTCTGTAGTGACCAGGGCAGCTAGGCTAGATACCTGTATAGCGACCAGGACAACTAGATTAGACAACTCTGTAGTGTCTGAGACAGCCTGGTTTCTGGGCTCTGTATAGATACTGGGATAGCTAGGTTATACTCTTCTCGATAGCAACTATAAAGCAGCTAGGTTAGACAACTCTGTACTGACTAGGGCAACTAGGTTAGACAACTCTGTACTGACTAGGGCAACTAGGTTAGACAACTCTGTACTGACTAGGGCAACTAGGTTAGACAACTCTGTACTGACTAGGGCAACTAGGTTAGACAACTCTGTACTGACTAGGGCAACTAGGTTAGACAACTCTGTACTGACTAGGGCAACTAGGTTAGACAACTCTGTACTGACTAGGGCAACTAGGTTAGACAACTCTGTACTGACTAGGACAACTAGGTTAGACAACTCTGTTGTGTCTGGGACAGTCCAGTTTTAGGGCTCTGGATAGTTACTTTGTTTATACAGCTCTCTTTAGTGACTAGAGCAGCTACGTTAGACAAAGAGGGGAGCTTTAGGATAGCAATATGTGCATGAACAACTTCTTGATGACAGAGAGAGCAACAATTCAGTGTAGGTTCTAACACTGTTAACACCAATCACTCTCACTTCCAAATGCCCCTCAAAGATTCTACATTTCTCACGTTAGTAAAGAAATTGTTCATCCATATTATTATTAGTCTCCCTGACTGCTGCAACGTCAAAATACCTAAGTACTTAGGTGTAGTGACTGGGGCAGACAAGTTGGACAGGTGAGATGGTTCTGGGTAGTGATCGGGTTCAGAACCAGAGGTGCCTGCGCTATTGCCTCCATGGTTGCCATTTTGGTTCACGTGGCAAGGCAGCTTTGAGAAATGGGCTCAGACGTTCAGGATCGAGCGTTCGCTACCCTTGGCGGGCACTTGCCTTTCTGAATACACCTCTGTTTGGTATGTCAAAATTTTGGTTGTGTGTTTAAACATAGATAACTTTATTATGATCATATTCACTGTCTAGATATTCCTTTAATATTGCAGAAAGCAAGCAAAAGCAATACTGATCTCACTCATTCACTCACTATTTGCCTTATTTACTCTTCATGAAAGTATTCTAGTGTGGTAATACCATTGATACCAGAAAAATGGTATACATACGCTCAACATGAAATCATTGTTTTAGAAATGGGACTGACTAATTACCTTTGATTACTGACTAAATATGTAGTAGGTAGTTCTAGAGTTTCCATTGTTTCCAGATGACATCCCAGATGCACCAGAGATGTTTGCTAAGATCAAGGACAATCAGATCCTTGTCACCTGGCACAGACCTAGCAAGAATGGCCCCAAAGTGAAGCAGTACCTGGTATATGTGCAGGAAGGGAGTGTGAAAATGGAGCCCCATGTTGTGGTGAGAAATCATTAAACGCCTGTCCAAACTCGCACTCACCCAGCAACATTTGCAAGAAGTGTATGAGTTCTGAGATTCCAGTGTACATTCAATGTCCAGTCTGCTGGATAGATTGTTCAAGATTCAGGAGAAAGTGACACAGGAAAACACTCAGGAAAACAGGATTCAGTCAACTAGATAGCCTGTACAAGACTCATGAGAGGGTGAAGTGGCAAACACAAGTCCAGTCTACTAGATACATAGTAGCATACTAGAAAACACAACCAAGGTTCTGTCAGGTTTAGAAAGACATTACAGATAGTACGGATGGAGAAATCTGTTTAATATAAGTGCCTAACTGCCTCAGAAGCAAATTCCATTTGGTGTAAAGGGCTAAACAGTAATATAGCTGTATGATTTGGTCACAGAAAATCAGTGATGATGCCAGGTGCCATAGAAACTTCTGGATGTCTTTAACCATGTGTGTTTTCTTACAGTCCAAGAACTTCTACTCTTACACTGTGGTAAACATCAAGCCCAACGTCAACTATGCAGTGTGGGTAGTAGCCTCCAACAACTTTGGCACTAGCCAACCATCTCAGATCAAGACCTTACATGTGGGAGGTATGTTGTCATGTACACTAGGCCCATTCTCCTTTTGGTTTAAGTAGTTATGTAGTCAAGTGGTTAAAGTGGCTGCTTGTCTTGCTAGTATATTTATTTCCCATATTGGAACAACATGTGTTTCCCCTATTAGTGTAAATCACTGTGATTTAAGTGAAATATTGCAAAAGGAAATAAAACACTTTTCACTCACTGACACACTCAATTACTCGTTTTATGGGTCAAAATGCATGTTATTAAACATTTCAGTGATGAAACAAAATAATTCAGTTTACCAATGTTTTAAGTTTTTAATGGTTTGGTCTATTATACAGAAAGCATTCAAGAACATATTTTTACAGTGACATTAAAGAGTGAGTTCTTCATGGAGACCAGAAAACTGCTGATGTTGCCTTATGCAAAACAAATGGAAGCCTCTTTCATCTGGTATCCATCTGACAAAATTAGTGCCTCTGCTATGAGGGATTGTTAGTTACTGGTTCGAATGTGTCTTTTGTATTCTGTCATAAGAAGTGAAATGTTTGATGTATCGACATAGTTCCCTGTATGTCCAGAATTTGTCACCTTCAAAAATCAACCCATGAAAATCTGGGTAAAAAGTGATCTTCCATGCTCCATTTTTGTCTTAAAAGGTGACTTAATAGGATCAGGTGGTCAGGCTCTGACTGACTTGGTTGAAACTTGTCATCGTATCTCAATTATGTAGATCAAAGTGCATGCTGTTCACCACTGGATTTTCTGGTCGAGACATGATTACTTACAGAGAGCTTTTTTTATGGCCTTAAACAGCCGACCAACCTTCCAATATCAGCTGATTCTGCTTTGTCAATGATGATATGAGATAGGGGACATTTTTCTGAGAAATAGTTCAAAAGGAAGATCAGAGTTATAATTATATAGTATATGGATTCAGTGGTTGGTGAACAGATAAACAGCACCTAGATACAAGGGTTGGCTGAAAAGTTCTCAGCCTGAGTGTTTTTTCACCACCAGGTAGAGACAGGTGTTTGCCACCAATGAGGACAATCATTTAGTGAATCATAGACACAACAACTACGAACGTACTAATAGTTTTATCTCAACTACAGCTCTTTTGGTAAACCTACCCTCTGAAATCATCAGAAATGGACAAAACTGAATACATGGCAGTCATCAAGTACTTGCAGAAGAAAGGGATGTCCCCAACACAGATACATGCTGACATGGTCTCCACTCTAGGGGATGATGCTCCTTCATTTTCCACAGTAAAGAAGTGGGCTGCAGAATTTAAGCGTGGCAGACAAAGCCTTGATGATGACCCACGCTCAGGAAGGCCTTCAACAGCAACCACTCCAGAAAACATCACGCGAGTGCTTGATATGTTGATGGATGATCAACGATTGACTACTCGACATATTGCTAGTGTAGTGGGCATCTCTCATGAGAGGGTTGAGCATATTATCACCAACGAATTAGGAATGACTAAAGTGTCTGCAAGATGGGTGCCAAAGCTCTTGACAGCAGAACAGAAACGTGTCAGGTTCCAGACATCCCTTGACAATTTGTGTCGTTTTGAAGCAGATCCTGATGATTTTGTGGCACGATTTGTAACCATGGATGAGACCTGGATACATCACTTTCAACCAGAAACAAAACTACAGTCAAAACAGTGGAAGCATCCTGATTCACCAGCTCCGATGAAAGCCAAGTCTGTTCCTTCAGCTGGAAAGGTGATGGCATCAGTCTTTTGGGATTCCAGGGGTATTCTGCTCATTGATTATCTTGAAAAAGGTCAAACTATCAACAGCAGATACTATGCTGATCTACTGAACCAGTTGCGAGAAGCAATCAAAGCCAAACGACGAGGGATGATCGCTAAAGGTGTCCTCTTCCACCAAGACAATGCGCCTGTTCACAAGTCAGTGGTGGCCATGTCAACAATCCGCGATTGTGGCTTTGAACTCATTGACCATCCTCCTTATTCACCTGATTTGGCTCCTTCTGACTTCCACCTGTTCCCCAAAATGAAAAAAGAACTCGCTGGTTGCCATTTTGCAAGTAATGATGACGTCATTTCCTCTGTGACTGATTTTTTTAGGGTAGCTGAAGAAGATTTCTTCCTGACCAGGATTCAGGCCTTGCAGCATCGCTGGCAAAAGTGTGTGAACTTGGAAGGGGACTATGTAGAAAAATAAATTACAAACGTGGACTTTGTAACTTTTTTTCACAGTGAGGCTTAGAACTTTTCAGCCAACCCTCGTAAGTTCGGTTGATGATGATGATGATGATGATGATGATGATGATGATGATGATGATGATGATGATGATGATGATGATTTCTTTACAGGACTCTCGCCCAATCGACCATATGACCTTGAAGCTGTTGGCGTCTCTTCAGGGATACGTCTGATGTGGAAGAGTGCAACTGAAGGCCCAAGACCATCGGGATTTGTTATTTTCTACAAGAAAGCTCAAGACACACGTTACACTCAGGTAATAGAAACGTGTGTATAAGGGCCTGATAATTTTTTAAAGCCGTGGGTGAGATTGGTCTCAGGACTGTCTCTTGCTGACACTGCACCCTTCTTACCCAGCTCACATCATCCAAATTCTATGTGAAATCTGTTATTTGAAAAAATTTAACTTTGTGGGTTTTTTGGGGGTTTTTTTTGGCTTTTCAAATTTTGGAGATTCCCTCTAAGCTAGGTAAATGACTCCTTCAACATAACACAGAACAGTGCTTGCCCAACTCAATACTCTTATCAATGACAGCATGCTGACTTCCTGTGTCCCTAGTCATGCAGATGTGTCGGTGTCGTGCAGAAAATACTCTCGTGCCCATTTATCCGAATGGTTGTGTTTCTGTTGAAATCGTCCGGATAAGCAAATTTTCAGATATCTGAATCAGGGGCCATATGTGCAAAGAAACATACAAAAAAATAGGCATCAGACATAATCTTTATTGATTACACATAAAAAAATATCAGTGCATACAAATTACAATGTCTCATACCTGTTCATGCTCGCTTGAAAAAATCAGTCATAGCCTTTTGCACTGGTTGTGTCGAAAAGCAAGAGGACTTTACTTTAAGTAAGAGTTCGAGGTTCTGTTGCCTGCACCCTTGTAATAGCTAATCAGCTGATCAAGGCAAACACAGGCATCCTTGTGAAACACCTGCTCAACTTTGTCATCATCATCATCAGCCTCGCTGTCAGAACAAACTGCTTGGAGGATGTCAGTGTCATTCAAAGATTCACCGATCACTTCGTCAGTAATTATAGTGACCTACAAATTGGCATGCCTCAAAATTAACTCAGTGTCACCTTGCTACTCTTCTATTTACACTTTGCACTTACTTATAACGGTATAGTCTGACAACCTGTAAAGATGTGGGTTAAAACTGATCGTCAGTAACCCATACTGGTCGTAACAGGTTACTAATGAGATCAGTTGGTCAGACTTTCTGGCTTGGTTGGAACATGTCATCGTATGCCAGTCGTGCAGGTTGATGCTCATGCTGTCGATCACTGGATTGTCTGGTCCAGACTCAAGTATTTACAAAATTCCACCATTTAGCTGGAATATTGCTGAGTGTGGCATAAAACTAAACTCTTTTCACTTGCTTACTCACAGTGTGAGAAGTCCTGTTTTGGTGTCTGCAGAATGATGTTCCTGGATGATTGGCTCACTCACTCAGTTTCTTTCCAACAGATCCATACAAACCACCTGAGTTTCCGTCTCGATCAGCTAGAACCCAACACAGACTACGAGGCATATGTGCAAGCACGGAATCAAGATGGTTATAGTGATCCATCAAATGTTGTCCAATTTAACATTGGAGGTGAGATAGAAGACTCTTGAATTGTCTATGAGATTTTATATCAAGACTGACCTGATAGATCTGAAGCCATTTGTCTGACATTCAGTATGCACAGAACAAGAAGACGTCAATTGCTGAATGCAAGCAACATTTCAAACATATTTATGTGTTCAGATGTGCATCAGATCTTCTATTTACTAATGAGATCGTGATCTTACATTTACCCACAGGTGTGAGTGAAAGCTGGACTTTTTGTTTACATTGAAGTTGAATCAACGCATAGCTTTTTTGATTGCGATGTATATGTATCTTCATTATTGACCTTTGAACTTGATCCTACCTGAAAGCTGTCAATTCCTTTAGCCATCACTCAAATGTATTTGTTAAAAATGTAATGTAGTTTAATATGTGTGTCATCAGTGGTATTTGTTCTGACTATGACCCTTCTTTCACTTTTTTCACTTTGCTGTCCTGTAGAAAAACCTGTTCATGACCATTATTCAGCCATTTTGGGCTTTTTTAAATGGAGGGAAATGTTTGCTATAGGCTATGAGTGTGTAAGATCAGTGTTTTAGGAATGTTTAAAAACATTGACCTTGACTTGAACTTTGACCTTTGGCAAAATGCAAAGTAATTTTCAAGGGTTCGGCCATTGTTGACATTGGTAACTGTTTTCCTGGCATTGTTATCACATTCACCCATAATACATATTATTTTCAGGTCCAGGTCCATTCTATAACATAGGTAATTTTCTTGTCAAACCCAGTTGTGTGTTTAGTTGGTTTCTTTTCGTTTACTTTGATTTTTTTTACATTTTTACTTTGGTGTCAGTTTTGAGAATTTGTCATCAGATTGGTGATTGTTCTAAGAAGCCACATCCTAGTTTTGTGTGTTATCTATCAAATTGATTGCAAATTCAGAAATTGTTTTATTCAAAAAGGTTTTAAATTCCATATTCTGGTACCAAATGCTTTGATTGTACTAGGACTGTTCACATCCTATTGACTAGAGCTCCATGAACAGAGTTGCCTTTCTTTAGCTGACAGGATGTGTTGATGATCCCAACATTTATCAGTTTTATTACCTGAATGCCATGCATGTGTTGGCACCTTAAACATAGCTGGGGTTGAAGTGTTCCCTTCTCACTCTGAAGGCCATGTGTGATTGACAACAATGGTGGAATGTACGAGGCCTATTTCTAGGGCTGTAAAACCCAACTCACTCACTCACTAGTGTACAAAATTTTCTGCATGCAACTTCTTGTTCCTTTCATGTTCAAATGTCTGAGGTTGCATGCTAAAATTATGAAATTTGGTTCCCAAATGATTCTTTTAGCTCCCCTTTTTATTGATCTTGGTTGGAGAAGTAAAACTTTTGTTGTCTGTTTTGTTTATTTGTTTATTAAATGCCACTAGTTGGTGGTCATTTGGACAGTGGAATATCATTTGTCACGTCTTTGGGAGGACATCATATTTTGTTTTAGAAATACCAGCCAATTATTCATTTACTTACTACACTTACGAAACCAATTCAGAAGATAGTTTGGAATATCAGCATCCTGGCAGGTAATCTCACTTTTGTGAGTTTGTGTACAGTCGCATAGTTGTCGGTTTGGATATCAAGACAGAGAGAGCAGTCTACCATCATGCTTAAAAGATTTCTCTGAAAACAGTAGGGGTGTTTAACAAAGGTCATATTTGGCTACTGAGGAAATGGTAGCCTTGTTTAAACATTCTAGGGAGAGTCTAAGTCAGTGAAAACTATTACTTTCAAAACTGGTGACTGCTGTATAGTCACTCACTCACTCACTCACTCACTAGACCATCGCAGGAAGTGGAGGAAGGTTTGATTTGTACATGCAGTATGTACTTTTGCTAGCACTGACAAGAAACAGGGAGGTCATGGCATAATTCTGGCCTTTTTTTGTTTGCAGGCAAGGCCACTCCACTACCTCATAGTTCTGGTACTTCTGGGACACAAATAGGATTGGGTGTTGGCCTCACCATTCTCATCATCGCTATTATCATTGTTGTTCTACTCATCATTTATTTGAAGTAAGTAATTAATTACTTTTTAAGTTCCTTACCACCATTATATTTTGTAATGGGACAAATGTCACTGACCTAGACATATTTGCAACAAGGAATATTGGAACCACTGACCACTACAGACAGACCCCAAGAAATATGAGATAGTTTTAACCACTGGAAATATAGTATAGGTTCCTATAAGTATAGGCAGATAAAAATTATTGTTCTGACCAACTAAAAGAATCTATAGAATGTGATTTGTAGAACATTTTTGTTTATCTTCGTTGGTTTTGTAGGCTGCTCATTCTTGAAGTGTCTGTTATGTCTTTATCTTGGACTGGAAGCAGACAAAATGTTCTTTAATTCATATTTCAGGTTGCGCCGTAACAAGAACAATCAAGCAGGAGAGGCTGTGACGTTTGAGAATCCTTCGTATGGACGCAGCCATATACAGGTGAGAATACCAGTCTCTGTTTAGTCCCCCGGATGAAAATCTGGGTTTCAATTTGTGTTCATCAACCCACATTTGTGGTGGGAAGCAATTAACGAGATTGGGTGGTCACACTTGCTGACTTGGTTGATACATGACATCACATCCCAACTGTGTAGATCGATGTTCATGCTGTTGATCACTGGATTGTCTGGTCCAAACTCAATTATTTAGAGACCTTCACCATATAGCTGGAATATTGCTGAGCGTTGCGTTAAACAACAAACCAAACCAACCAAAAAGACAAAGCAGCTACTTATTAGTGATCCAGCAGATATTGAAATATACCCAGAAGTTACCCACAAAATGCTGTTAACTCATCCCAAAACATAACACAATAGGTATTGAAGTATAATGTCAATTTTTGTTACGATTGAAACATAAAAAAAAGAAAAGAAAACCAATAAAAAATACATAAGAACCTCCCTTCTAAATAACAATTTAGAAAACTATTGAGATAAAAGGTATACCCAGGGAGGCAAATGGGTGACCATATGCACCAGGTGCAGCTGTGGAACTGACTTCACAGTCCGGAAGGTAGATGGGTGCACACACACGCTTACTCTGCCCATGCATGTTTGTGTGGCGAGATGTTGTCTCCTGGTAGAGCACCTGTCTGTCCATGGCCTGTAAGAGTAAAACTTCAGTAGTATAAATTATCACCCCAGATACTTTCATTTAGAAACTTCAAGTATAAAGAAACCACTTTAAGTATATAAAGAGTCTCTTTTTGGACTAGAAAAACCTGACTGGCATAACTTGTATTTTCTCAAATATTTTTCTTGTAGATATCTGGTCTGCCTGCTGAGGTGATGCAGCCATCAAACCAGTTTTCCTACGGTCGTCTGGATGAAGACTACACCAGGCCAGAAAAAAACGTTCAGTTGGAGAACCCATATTCCAGTTTAAACCAAAATGTCCACCCAGAGGTGAATGGCAACAATCCAGCCACCCTCCCTGTTACAACTGACGAAATACAGATACAAACACCAAGCAAAACAGAGTCAGCATCATGAAGACAATGGATTTGCTCTGCATGAATGTTGATTGATAATGTTGTGAGAGCTGACATCTTCCAAACACTCAACAGGATTATGATGGTGGCAGCAAAAGTTATTTTATGACAGAAAAATGGTAAAATTCTATTGATATTTTTAGCACAAAATTATTTCTATCTATAACTTCATGAACTTGAGAATTTGTATGTAGGATGTTCAAATTTGCCTCAATGAAATATTCTTCTCATTGTAGAATACGAAATTGAAGAAAGTGCTAATATATTTAAATGTAGTCATTAGTCAGATAGCATTATTGCTGTATATTTTGTATTATATTGAAAACATGTGTTTGTTTACAATCATATACTCATCTACAACCACATTTTTGTAGTATCAGTTTTATATTTTCACCTTGTTTATAACTAGACCAAATGACAATGTCTTGCTTGACTTGATGTTTATTGTGTGGTAGAGATAGTTTTTAAAAAGGTCTGTGCCCCTCTGCATGAATTAAAATATAAACATTTAACAGGGAACATACTGGGCACACAGCTCATGTATTGTTTGGGAATAAGTGAAAATATTACCAGTGTATACTGTTTTAATTGTTTCCTGCGTGCCCATTTACCATTATAGTGAGTTCTTAGTTTAAGACTTCCAAACATTATTTCATCTTTTTCTCACCACCAGTTATATTATTTGGCAACATTGTTAAGGAACTACTGTTTAAACTAAAATTTCATATTTCATCATCAGTGTTTCAAAGCATGTTAGATTTGTGTATGATTATGGTCTGATCTTCATACATTGAGAGGAGGGGGGTAGCCTAGTGATTAATCAATGGGTGACCTCACAAAGCTGGGTAAAACCATACCTACTCGTACTTTGAACTCTTTGATCAAAATAGGTTACTTACTATACACCTGGAAATTAATCAAGCAACACCCCAATTTTTTCTATTGGAGCAACTTTGAAGTGTTCTGACAATCAAAATATGCCGGGTTGATATAGTTTGACACTTTTTTATTCAACAGACGATCTCTGACAAACAACTTAAAGGGAAAAAGTATCAAGACTTTGCTTTATTGCAACGAAATCCAAATTCTTAAAACTGTCTTAAATTCATGAAAAAATGGACACAATTTACTATTCATCCACAGACGTTGTTGTCAGGTGTATTAACACAAATGTCACATGGAAAGAAAGAACAGTCATCTGAGAGTCTGCACACCGACTTTCATCAATATCTAGTGTGTCCTCCCTGCGCACGCACCACCGATTCCAGACGCCTCCTCATTCCTTGGATGAGTCTCCGGATCTGATTCTGGGGGATCCTGTTCCACTCCTCATGCAGGGCAGCCGTCAATTCGTTGAGATTATGGACTGGTGGGTCTCTCTGCCTCACACGACGGCCAATAAAGTCCCACAAATGTTCAATGGGGTTGAGGTCAGGGCTCATGGCAGGCCATGGAATTCTGTCAATTGCATTTTGCCGCAAAAAATCATTTACAGCATGCGCCCTGTGAGGTCTAGCATTGTCGTCCATAAATATGGGTCTCGTTGCCAGAGGATGGTTCTCAAAATGAGGTACCACAGCCCTGTCAAGAACCTCCTGTTGGTAACGAACACCGTTAAGGTTGCCACGGATGGTAATGATATCCAACTTGCAGTTCATGGAAATGCACCCCCATACCATAACGGAACCTCCCCCAAAGGCCACAGTCTCCTGGATGTTCCGTGGAGCCATTGCTGTGTTCCTCTGCCTCCAGACCCGAGTACGACCGTCCACCATGTGCAGCAAGAACCGGCTCTCATCTGAGAAATGGACCTTCCTCCAAGAGGCAATGTTCCAGTGCAAACGGTCATTACACCAGGCCAGTCGGGCTGCCTTATGGGCTGGAGACAGTCTGGGTCGCTTGATTGGCCTCCTTGCCCGGTATCCTGCAGCTTTCAGACGATTCCGAACAGTCCTGTTCGAGATGGGTCTCCCTGGAAGCCACTCCTGTCTCAACCGAGAGCTCGAGTCGAAGGACCTGCGCCGTACAAGTCTCAGTAAAGCTCTGTCCTCCCGGACTGTGGTCTTCCTGGGTCTTCCTGGTCTAGGCAGGTCTTTAACTTCATTAGTGGCCCGGTATTTTTTCAAAAGTTTTGAAATTATGGAATGATGTCGTCCGATTTGAGTCCCGATTTGTCTTAGAGACATACCAGCATTCCTCATGCCGATTATTTGCCAACGAGTGGCCTCTGATAATTTCCTACGTGCCATGACATTGAAATGAATGAAAAACCGAATGCAATCGACAACCTGCGCTTGTAAACACCCCAGGGAAAAAGTGCATTTTTCGAAAGTTGAGGTTAAAGCAATGCACGTGCGCTGTGCAAGCTTCACGCGCGTCATATCAACCCATGAAAAGCTCATGCTGTATGTCAATACATCAAAATTGAATAATCAATCATCAAAATTACTTCGTTAAACTTTGTTAAGTTTTTATGTGTCTTTGAATTTGGTGTTGCTTAATTAATTTCCATATGTATACATTAAATTCAAGTTATCTCTACAGATATTTCATATAACAAATAATGTGCCAAATGAAATAGAATCGAAAAGAATGCTACCTCCCTACTCAGTTCTTTTGTCGTAAGACAGGAAGATCTTGTTACTTATAAAGAACTCGCTGGACATGATTTATTCTTTATGTAGTTACATCTATGTCATGCAGAATTATGTATGTTTTAGCCAGTTTACATGTTTTGGTTCATGATACACATATTGGCATGGTCATGTTAGATGACAATGCCACAGCATCATGTCATCTTGCAGGATGAGTGCCATGCTCAGGCTGTAATTGTCTCACAAAACTCGGTCACATTGCATAATCCAATCCTGTGTATCCTAGACAACCAAGAGCAATATCAGTTGACTGACAGCAATTCTAATACCAGCAATACTGAAATTATATGACAACTACAGTAATCTTAATACTAGCAATACTGAAATTATCTGAAAACTATCTTATCCATTAATGCAGTTACTATCTTACTTTACATCCTGATTTAAATGAACTCAAATTTTGGACCATGTCCACGTCCAGTATTGATTTTGCCAGATTGCTGTCAAAATTCGATCCAGCTATTGTCTCAATTGAATCTACTAGATCAGCATGTCTGAAGTCATAGCGCATGTCTTCTGAAGGGAGGTGTCAAGACTGAACCATTTCAACTACAAAATCACTGAAGAAAGCTAGGATTTCAGCCACTACGTAGCAACAATCCAGACTGACCAAACATAATCCTTGAAAACACTCATTTGATGTCGCCTAGCACAAATCATAGAAGTGGTTCCAGACATTGGTTGTGGATTGTTTTAATAATGATCTGATATTTAACTTTTTATACATGTTTTTCTTATTTTACGCAAGTTTTAATTGCATATAGTGATAAGAATTATGACTTATGAAAACATTGTATGTGAACTGTCATTTTTACCTGTAGACTGAATGATCCCAATGTTCATTGTACATTTCTTAATTTATGATGCTGAGATGCTTGTTAACAGTGGCAGTGCCCTGAAGTTCCTACTCTCTAAGCTTCACACCAGTCTGCCAATATCTCAGCTAGACTCTCAATATTTATGTTCAGTCTGTGGCACAGATATGTGTGTGTATTTACCTGTGTTGCCAATTGTGACAAGTTCTGCCTGGCCTATAAGGTGGTTCTGGGTTAGAATTGGATCCGAGTGCCCAGTTTGTTGTGAGAGGTCAGTAAGTGGATCAGGTGGTCAAGCTTGGGGACTTGCTTCATTGCCTGTCACTGTATCCCAGTGACCTGGATCACTGCTCACAGCATCAATCAGTGTCTGGCCCAGACCAGATAATGTACAGGTCATCATTACGTAGCAGGAAAATTGCAGAGAGTGGTGTTAAATACCATGATATTGCTGGAATACTGCTAATATTGGCGTACTCACTTCACAGATTTTGAAGTGTTAACATATTATGTTTATAGTTTTGTATTTCTATGGGTTTTTTTCTGTTATGTATCAAAACAGTAGACTAGTCTGGATTTTACATTTGTTTGGGAATTACTTCGGGGAAAAAGTCTTGAACTAAGTATATAAACTTACTCCCTGTACAAATTATCATGTTGTCATAGTTTCATCATCATTATGTTGCAAAGAACGGTCTGATATACGAGTGGCGTTTAAAATGTTGAATAAAAAATATTTCACATGAGTAATTGTTCAAAATGGCAAGAAATGTGAGAGCACAACCCAGTGAAGTAATGTGTGTATACCTTTGATGGTGGCGATATTTTATTTTGACAAGAAAAATATTTTTCGAACCGAAGCGAGGAAAGTACGTTGCCAACCTTTGCTCACTTCGCTCGCATGTAAGAAGACTTGTCATATTCTCTATGCTGCACAACCCCATTTGTACTACAGTATGCCTGTGGTTTGGCCAACCAACTGGTTTTGATGACCATGCAGTTTTTAAATATCTCTTTTGCATTGCAAACTAACCTTGGAGAATGCATTGTCAGTATCTCACAATAAAACTCACTGTTTCTCTATTTTTTCACATTTCATGACATTAACTTATTGTTGTTTAGTGATCCCATGAATGTGAGCGGTATGTTTTATGAGAGTTTCATACTTTTTGATATTTTCAAGTTTTTACAACAGCAATACATTATTTCCATTCTTTTATCAACTTTTTACTAAATTGACAACACAAATGCAACCTAAATTTGCATCACAGGGTCTACACTAAGTCTAACTATCCTATACTACGGTTCGGTGTGTTAATACTCAGTGCTGTACAAAGATATGTTATTATGCAGAATCTCAAATAACTTGTTTGCATTAGTTTCTGGTACAACTTTAATCTCCAGTTGTATTCAAGCAAGAAACATTACTGATTATGCCAGATTGTGTGAATAATGTCTTACAAGTGTGATACACAGAATCAATCTGTTGCCTGTGTTTATTGTATACAGGTGTAATATATGAAAACATGAGTGAATTTGTATTCAATAATTCAATGTGGAATATTTTTCAATAAGATGTTCAGTTCTGTTTTCTTGATTAATTTCTTTCAAGATTGGAAAAAATTATTTCCGACATGAGATTGTCATTAATGTTTTATCAATGATGAATTTTTTATTTTGTTTTTATCAGAATTGTACATGAACTTACCATATGAACTTTATGTCAGCAACATTCTAATCTCTTGTACATACTTGTCATGTTCTTGCAATATTACTTATGCAATATTATCAAAATAATGGGTTTTTTTAAATTTCTAAACCTTTGCATTGTAACTTACAGTCAGTGCTGTAAATGGGGCAGTGGTGTAGCCTAATGGCTAAAGTGCTGGTTTGTCACAGCAAAGACGCGGGTTTGAAAATTCACATGGGTACAAGGTGTGAAGCCCATTTCTGGTGTCCCCGGCCATGTTGTTGCTGGAATATTACTAGAAGTGGCGTAAAATCAGACTCAATCAGTCAGTGCTGTAAATCATCTGTGTACTCACAGATAAGGAATTACTGTCTTGTTTTTAGACATTTTCGCACAGAAATTTGCAAAACTAGAACTAAATTCAAAACCTTAACTACACTGAAATCAGAAAGCTGTTTCAGATGGTAGATGTAATAGTCACTTGGTCATCATGTGAGAAGAAGCAACGTTTTCCAAATAGGCTTCACGCCTACACAATATTAGTGGTAGAACACATGTGCCTTGTTAATATCTTCCAATTCTAAGATATACACAATAAGGTATTCAAAATTTGACAAAAACAAATTGTCTACTGCACCTTAATTTGTCAATATTTTATCATATTGTGGGGTTCCAACATAAACTATGCTGTGAATATAAGATCCAAGCGCACTGCTTAATGTATCAGCATCTCCTTTTGTGAATTTTACCTTCTGTGCATGTATGCACATACTAATCCCCAAATCATATACTGAGTAAAGTCCATGACACAAGCCATGGGGAGGGAGCAGGTGAAAATGAACCACAGCCCCATTTGGCAGAAAGAATACCTCAACAGTTTGGGGTATTATGAGGGCTCTGGCTGATAAGATGTTCGCATTGTGGTTTAACTCATGGATAACAAGCAGTATTAGGACTTGGGAATAACATGTTAGTCACAATGGATACTCATAAGGGAAAAGGTATCCATTGGTCCAGAAAACCTGAACATACTACAGCAAAATCAACAACCCATCCCCAAAATAGATTTCAAAACTTGTACATCTTAAATTGTGATGGATGAAATCTAACTAAAGACAACCCACTTTACAAGTTGTTTGTAAATACACAATTTGAATTCATGACAATGAGCATTTTATGGAAAGCACAAATAATTTCGTTATTTACTATATTATCATTGGAGGGGAAACCTAGTATGCTCAGAATCTCGGACTGCTTGCTCAATCAATGCTTTACAAGAAATTCATTTAGACAATACTGAAGAATGAAGGAAGTACCATTTGTTATCTGTACATGTGTGTAACAGTAACCAAACATTCCATTTCAATGAATAAACTATTTTAACACAAATGTTTGTTTTTTTGTATACATGATTCTCTTCAGTGAAAAAGAAACAGTTATCAACATATTCACTCTTTACAGTTTATGATACTGTGGATCTGTCTAAACCAGACTTGCATGGGACTGATGTAAAGTCTGGTTTGGACAGTTGTCTGAACACGACAGAAGTTCAATGAGTTACTTCTCTTAGTATCATGTAAACTGAACATAGATGATTAGTCAAGCTTGGAACATTTCCACTGATGTGATGCAATCATAGTTAACTAATCATCTGGTAATAATCAACAAACTCTTTGTATTCTGTGCATTGATCCACACCATCAGCAGAACATTGTAATCTCACATGCAAAGCAAAAATTGCTGGTGAACAATTCTTATCTCCAGTCCCTGCAGGAGAGCAACATCATGTGGATATTAACCTAGAACAAACTCCATCACTGTACAGTATCAGAGGACTAATTACCCTGGCCATCTGGACCTGTGGGAGTTCACTCCAGTTCAAGACTGCTACCTGGCCTTTACTTTTCGAAACAATTTATTTGAAATATTTCATATCAAACAAGAAAACAAGGAGACTATTTCTGAAAATATTTAGTTCATAAACAAGTGTTCTTCCCTCACATGGATTTGGGTAAAGAAGGAATAATGGTAGATGGGATGGGAGAACAAATCAAGCAGGCACTTGAATCATAGATTAACCTTACAAGTAGTTTGACATCTTGTAATGTAAGTTGTATTTAATGCCACCCTTGGCAATATTCTGAAAAATATGCATACAGACTGGTTTATGGAACAGAGATGTTTTACCAATGATAAAAACAACACCAGTATGAACATGGACTCCCAACTCCACAATTTGAACACTCTGATGCCTCAGTATAACCAACTCCACAATCTGAACACTCTGATGCCTCAGTATAACCATTTTCTCGTTACTTCTTGGTGTGATGGCTCCCCCTTGTCCCTATCCTTTATGCTGTAATAAACTCCACATTAACATCCATCTTACAGGTGTTCATCTCTCGCCCTTTGTCATACAGATTTTTTGTTCCCCTTCCTCCTTCACAGCAGCCACAGGTGACTGCTGTTCACCCTTCTGATCAGTCACATCCGAATCCCCATCCTTTGTCTCAGAAACATCATCGGTTTCTGCCTCCAATTTCACCTTTTCCTCGGTGGATGCCACTTCTTCCTTGCCAGGTTCCTGGTCAGTCTTGTCAGCCATGTCTGTCTGTTCAGCACCTTTTATTTCTGATCCATTCTTCTCTACTGATATTTCCACTTTCTCCTCTGATTCAACATTCTCCTCTTTTTTAACTTCACGTTCCTTAACAACCTCATGGAAATTACACTTCCTGAACTTAAAGAAATCTGTGGAGACTCCCAAACAGCATACATTAGAGATGATTTCCACTAAAACAGCAACATCTGGACTGTCACAGTTCACTCTGTTCAAGGGATTCAAACTTTTGACTACCTCGCCCAACAACGGCAACACACTGTCCCTGCCAATGCCATTATTATTCCTCACCTTAAACATCACAGCATATGATTTCTCCTGTCCCATCTCTGATGGGAAGTATGGGGGCAGGATGCTGTCTGCTAGCTTCTTTATGTCATTAAGCACTGCTTTACATGTTCCAGCTATGGGCAACATTCGCATAGCATACCTGGCCTTGGACACCTTCTTCTCATATAGGTCTGAGAATATCTTGTGATGTAGTTCAGTGGGGTTGTCTAGTGATGTCCTGATAAAGATGCAGTTTTTGGCATGTGTGTCTGTGTTTTGAAACCGCCTCTCTGCGCTTTGCTGAACTTCCTTGATCGCTTTCAGCTCTCTAGCCATGGCCTTCTCCACATCTTCCTCTTCCTCTGAGCTTGCATCTTTCCCAGTTAACTGCAACATGCCATACATCAACAGAACACATATAATCTTGGAATATGACCAAGTCATTCCTGTACATCTATGTGTATACTTTCAATAAACAGATGGGGCAAGACTGGAAATTAAGACAAGCTTGTTTACCCAGACAAGTTTTGTGGTGTTAAGTATCCTAAAGGCAAGTAGAATTTCAAATGTTTTGAGGTGTATTGTATGTTATTACTATTTTGGATATTAGGCTTTCTTGGGGCCTAGATAAACAATGTCTGTTTGGACTACAATGATCACACACAATGCAGATGCATGTACAGAGATATGGAACATTGCCCGTCTTGTCAAATGACTAAAGAGTTTAGTTGCCATGCTACATCTCATCACCATACCTCATGTACAACTACACTGCAGAACAAAAGCATTATATACTCAGTACTGAAAGAAATGCAAACACCCTACATGTTGGATAATATGAGAAAAATTACCCTACATGTTGGTAAATATGAGGAGAGTTACTCACCCTTCTTGTTGTTAAATATGAGAATTACTCGCCTACATGTTGGTAAATATGAAAAGAATTACTCAGATTCAGGAGATATGAGATTGCTTTAATGCACAAATAAACATACAGATATTTTGTGCGAACTGACACCCAGGAACACAACACATGTGATGTCATAGAACAATGCTTGGAAATGATATGCCAACACTCTATCCACTACACCATGGACTGGAATATACTGTTACCTTTTCTGGGCCATACAGTTCATCAGCATATTCATTGAGGATGTTATAGCACTCTCTGACTGCCTGCTTCTCATTGTTGTTGCACGTGATCAGGAATCCTTTCATACCAGCAGCCAGGTTATTCAATCTCTGACGCTTCTGATGACATGACTTTCGGTAGTAGGACTTTGGACGCTTCTTTCCCCTCTTTTCACTCATTTTAAAGGATCCTACAAATATATAACAACAGACTGGTGAAATTCAATAATGCTGTTTGGGCACTCGTGCCCTATTTTGGGGTTCCTGGAAACCTTCAATTCAGTGAAGAAAAACTACTGTTCAGTATCTTTCAACATCCCAGGTTATCAAAAGGCATCAGTTCACCACTAGACAGTTTCCCCAGTTGGCTTGTACTGTAGGTACTAGCATAATGTACAACGTAGAGCCAGTATTGGACCAGTGCTCTTTTTCGGTTAAAGGCCCATCACAGGCAAAATTGTACTGGCCCATACATGGATGGTTACCTTAAATACTGCACCACAAAGCCATACCAGCCCAGTATAGATAGTGCCCTTCCTGCTTGGGCTTTATCTGATGACCATGTCGTCTGCTTGAGACAGATGGCAAAAGGTAGAGTGTGACATTGTCTACATTTTTTAATGAAAATTTATTTAATGCAGCACTGAAAAGTAACAGTATTAGCTGAAAAGCAGCTATAAAGAATTCATTTCCAACTAAGGCTAAGTGAGCTAAATTTTCAACAGTAAAATGCAGCATGAATTTAGCTGGGACATGGGCATTTGAAACATTCAGCATGTGTCATGTTGTTAGATCACTAAAAAACCTATTGACATGTCTCATTCAAGAACATATATTCAATATAATTGGGCGTGATTGTAGCATTGTTTGATTATCCTGTCATACTGGAGAAAATGTCAAAAGACTGAATAGTAAACGAAACTTTGAAAATACTTAAAAAAGACTATCAAGTGAATTGAGTTTTGAAACAAGCTTTTGAACAAGTTCATTCAGTAAAAAACAATGAAAAGATATTCTAAGATGCTTTGGTAAAAGATCAAAGGCACCGACAATACTTTATCAGAAAATAATGTGCCCTTTTTGCATTACGTCACAATGTGTTGATGTCACTGCGCCATTCCAGTCTGCCCCCTCATAATTGAACTGTTTTACATTACATCACAATATAACCGATGTCACAATGGATGTCAGTTGCCATCGCCTCTACAGCCTCCCACAGTAAACTGCTTCGTCACATCCCGTTTCTTGGTTTGCAGTTGCATCACACAACTAACATCACTGGTGGAAACATCACGGTTATGTTTTCCGAAGGATAAAATGTCTCATAGTGCAACTCAAAATTTTACAAACTCGGTAATGTTTACAATGTTTACATTCCCACAATGCAATCATGTAATGTCACATGACCTGTCTGCTTCAGCTGAATGTACTGACCTAAACTTTTCATTGGTAGTAGAAATGAGACAGTCATAATGCGTTGTATGGTTTAAGAGAATCACAGATGTAATTAAAATGATCTAGAGAAGATTTTTAACCCGAACATAAACTATCACCAAACTGTTCATCATTTGTTTTCCTAGTAACGTTTGTCTTAATGTAGGGGGATGACACGTCAAAAGAACGGCGTGTCAGTTAGCCCTGTGCAAGGATTCTTAATTTAGGTCACAGATACCGTCGTTTGTTTTCTGCCATAAATCAATCAAAATCAGGTTTAGAAATCATTAAATACGGCATCTTAGAAAAGAAATACAGTTCGTTCTACCACCATGTATCGTGTAATAAAGCACACTTTTGCCCTGAACTATTATATCATTAAAGCACTCAGAAGCTATACATAGTATTACACTATACATGGTGGTAGAACGAACTGTATTTCTTAAACATATCATGTTTTCATCTTGCTTTATGAATTAAACTCACATGGATAAACTTGTGTCTTCTTTTCTTTTTCAGAGTATCTTTTGGTATCAGCTTGTTTGAACTAGTAGAAATTGTATTTAACTTAACTCGGCCAGCGCCAATGAAATTATCAAGAGCAAATTTGCATCCATTATGGCTGTGTACTGGGCCATACCTCTGTGAATGTTCTCTTCCAATTCAACACCAATGAGCAAAATAGTTTAGACCAGCTGCACAGACTAGTCAATAACCCATGAGTATACCTTAGCTCAATCCTAATGCAGCATATACTTCAATTCAAAACAGTGTACTCAAGTTAATTTAGTTGTAAATATTTATTCATTGACATATCCTAGAATTATTAACAAAACCCAACCCAACAATTACAAAAAATAAGTAAAAGCCCCAAAATTAAGTGTAATATATAGGGTTGAACTACTTAGATTACATCTGTTAATTTGTTGGTTTCACATTAATTTTAGACTCACTGTGCACATGCGCAAAGCGTGTAAAAATATCTTCTGGCACACTTACGCTTTAGTGTAGCTGAAGGGGTCGTCAGTACAGGTACTACAGAAATGTACCTCCGGTACCTCTCTATACAGAAGTGTACCCTAGCCAAGGTAAATGTATCCCAGTGTTAGGGGTTTTCGACGGTATAAGACAAAAACGTATTTTTTATCCTTAATATCATTTTCAGTTTTGATTTTGCTAACCTTGAGTGATAAAGGTATATTCATCTATTTCACAAAAAAGTTTCATGGGTTTCCAACAAAAATAGCGTTTTTACATCGTATTGGCGAAACTGCAGTCGCTTGTCACATCCGGGTATTTTTGTATGTGTTTTTGACGGTGAGCCATACTTTTCCCTCCGCACTGCGAGAGAGTGTTTTGATCACACGGCTTCCTGTTTCATACATAACCTGTCACTTGCAGACGACTGATCTTGTTGAATTTTGCTCGCTGGGTTTTGTTTTATAGGCAATTGATTTTGCATCTGTTGTGGTATTAACGATCGAGGGTAAATAATATTGTTGTTTAATTGCTCTTTACATAACTTAATTTCTTGATTTCAATTGTCAATAAAACGTCTTACGACAGGAACTGATCATTCGCCCTACCGATGAAGCTGTTTGTGCACTCCGATCGCGCACGTACTTCCTCCATATAGCGCTAGCAATGGAATCGTCAAAATCACCAGAACGTCGAATTCAACTCGCTTTGGGATACAGAATCGTACCTTAGGATGATCCCATTCTGCATCGGAATCAGTGCTGAACCGGTTTCTCCAACGAGTACATGTACTTTTATCCTGTCAAACCACAGAAAAATGCAGCATGGCAGTGCCTGTTTGTCAGGAGCAACAACACTACCTTTCTTCGGCTTGTAAAATACCAGATCCATATTCAACTGCGTTATAATACAAGCCTAATGAACCGATTTCTAATGCCCAGAAAGTGCTCGAAGTCAGGCCATCTGGAACAACAACTCAATTACGTGAGTAAAAACAAAAAACAATTCTCATCCAAGGGGCGTAACTCTGGTTTCTCTTCATCAAACGGAAAAGTATACAAAGTCAAAAAGCCATGTTATCGATGTGATAGTGACTCTCATACCTCGGACAAGTGCAAGTTTATTGATGCAGAATGTTCATATTGTCACATTAAAGGCCATATCAAAAATGCATGCAGGAAAAGAAAAGGAAAAAAGCACAGAGTTAATTTTGTTGAGGGAGATGAAAATGATGACAGTGAAAATGATGAAACTGCTTATGAACTGTTTTCTCTACAAAAAGGGAACAGCAAATCTGAACCATTCATGATTACTGTAGGTCTTAATGGCAAAGAAACAAGCATGCTTTATGACACAGGTGCAAGCATTTCTGTTATGAGTGAACAGACATACAAAGCACTTTGGCCTGAAAATGCTCCTCCCATTAAACACGGACCAGTTGTTCTGACCAGTTATTCTGAAAACAAACTTGACGTACTTGGATACATTGAGATTGAAGTTACATGCAAACAACAAAAAGCATCAGCTCAGCTGACAGTCATTAAAGGTAAACAACCCAGTTTGTTTGGCCGAAATTGGATCCGAATGTTCAAGATAAACAATCTTTCAGATTTGAACTGTGTTTCAAGTGACGTTTCCCTGAATGACATTCTTGACAAACATGATGATGTGTTTCGTGCAGAACAAGGTGAAATCCAAAACATGGTAGGCAAGATTTACGTTGATCCTGATGCTAAGCCTATCTTTTTCAAGCCACGCCCACTTCCTTTTGCTATGAAGGAAAAGGTGGACGCTGAGCTCGATCGACTTATCGATCAAGGTATCATTTCCCCGGTACAACATTCTGATTGGGCCACACCCATTGTACCAGTTCTCAAGGGGGACAACTCAGTGCGTCTCTGCGGAGATTACAAAGTGACTATAAACAGGGTGTGTCAGCAAGACCCCTATCCTATTCCTCGCATTGAGGATTTGTACGCTAGACTTTCGGGTGGTCAGCGTTTCACTAAGATAGATCTCACAAGTGCCTTTCTCCAACTACCTATTGATGAACAGTCAAAGAAATATACCACAATAAACACACACAGAGGACTTTTCCAATTCAACCGATTACCTTTTGGTATAAAATCGGCTCCTGGGATCTTCCAAAGGTGCATGGATAACCTACTTCAAGGCATCAACATGACCGGAAGTTATCAAGATGACATCATCACCACGGGCGCTAATGACAAACAGCATCTACAGAATGTCAACACTGTCCTCAGCAAGCTTTCAGAAGCTGGAGTTAGAGTGAAACGTGAGAAGTGTGTCTTTCAGGCACCCGAGGTTGTCTACTTAGGACACTGTATCAGTGCCGACGGATTGCACCCAATGCAAGACAAGGTATCAGCCGTAGCCAATGCACCAGCTCCGAAAAACGTGACTGAACTGAAATCCTATTTGGGATTGCTGAACTACTATGGTAGGTTCCTGCCAAACTTATCTACAGTGTTAGCACCACTGCACACCCTGCTCAAGAAGGATGCTAAATGGCAATGGGAAGCCATGCAACAGAAAGCCTTCCAGAAGTCAAAAGAACTTCTACAGTCTGCTGAAGTTCTCGTTCACTTCGACCGTGACAAAGAACTGGTGCTTGCCACAGATGCATCTGCCTACGGCCTCGGCGCCGTACTCTCACACAAGATGCCCAACGGTTCACGATTGCCTTCGCTTCACGTACCCTAAACCAGGCGGAAAAGGGCTACTCACAAATAGAAAAGGAGGGACTCTCAGTCATTTTTGGTGTGAAAAAGTTCCACCAATATCTCTACGGCACCCACTTCTGGATCTCCAATGATCACAAGCCTCTACTATTCCTCTTCGGAGAAAAGAAAGGGATATCTGCCATGTCATCGCCAAGAATACAGAGATGGGCAATCACCCTCTCAGCATATGACTACTCGTTCATGTACACCCCGGGTAAGGACCTGGGTTATGCGGACGCTCTCAGCCGTTTGCCTCAACATGTGAACATACCTCCTGTGCCGTCGCTCCCTGAAACTATCTACCTCATGGACTTCCTGGAGACAACACCAGTTACAGCCAAGGAGATAGAGAAATGGACAAGTCGTGATCCCGTGTTGTCCCGAGTACACAGACTCGTACAGCATGGTTGGCCAGAGTCAACACACACTGATGCATCACTCCGACCTTACTCAGCCAGACGAAATGAGCTCAGCACTCATGGTGGAGTGATACTGTGGGGATCTCGTGTCATTGTCCCTGAACCAGGACGGAGTCGAATCCTTGATGTACTTCATGAGGGACACCCAGGTATTGTAAAAATGAAAATGCTCTCGCGCAACTATCTGTGGTGGCCACGACTAGATGAAGACATTGAGCTGAAAGTAAGAAGCTGTGAGCCCTGTCAGATCAATGCAAAGGCCCCGCCTGCTGTGAACATTCACCCCTGGGAGTACCCCCGTACTCCGTGGCAGAGGATACACATAGACTTTGCTGGACCCCTCATGAACAAAATGTTCCTGGTGATAGTCGATCCACATACCAAATGGATGGATGTACACGTCATGAACAACTCTACTTCCGAAGCAACCATCGGTAAACTACAGTCTTCCTTCGCAAACTTTGGTCTCCCCAAAACTCTAGTCTCAGACAACGGGACTTGCTTCACAAGTTCTGAATTCCGTGACTTCACACAGAAAAACGGAATAAAACACGTGTTCACTCCTCCGTACCACCCAGGCTCAAACGGTCTCGCTGAGAGGTCAGTCCAAACTCTAAAAGAAGGACTAAAGAAAATGGACGGTGGTAGTGTAGAATACAAAGTCTCACGATTCCTGTTCAGATATCGTTCCTTACCTCACTCAACCACAGGGAAATCCCCAGCGGAGCTGATGTTCAGCAGGAGAATGAGGACCAGTCTGGACTTGTTACACCCTGACGACTCTGAAACAGTGCTAAAGGCACAAACCACTCAGAAACATTACCGAGATACTCACACCAAACAGAAAACAATCTTAGCTGGTGACCCAGTCTACGTCGCAAACTTCGGATCGGGTCAGAGATGGATTCCGGGTAAAGTCAGCGAAACATCGAGTTCGACAGCAATCATAGTCCTCAACGATGGCCGAGTAGTCAGGAGACACTTCAACCACATCAAGCTGAGATACAGCACGAGCGAAGACGCAACACAGCTTGAGACACCCACCATGTCTCAGGCAGGCGAGACAACCATGTCTCCGGTGAGTGAGACAAAATCGAACACTTTGACAACGGAAGTTGGGCTGACCAACTCGCAACCAAAAACTGTGTCAACGCCGGTGACCCCTGCTAGTACACGCTCTGAGGCGTGTAACCTGAGGCGTTCGAGTCGCACGACCAAACCTCCAAAGAGACTGATCGACTCGATGTGAAGACCTGATGTTATGATTATATGAACTTTAAATGTGTTTCAGTGTTAAAGTTTAACCCAAGAATGGGACAGTTTCAGTTTTCGTTAAATTCTACAGTTCTAAGTGATTTCCAATGGACACTAAAGTTATCTAAAGTTCAAGTGATTTTCAGTGGACTCTAAGTCTTAAAAGTTTAAGTGATCATTGATCATTACCTATGACAGGCAGTCACTCCTCTTTTATTTCACAGAACTATTAAAATCTTAAAGGGGGAGGTATGTAATGTTTTAAGTACTCCGCGTACGCTTCATATACAATTCCCATTTTTGTAGAGAAAACGTCGCATGGCATGTTGGGTAGGGCTAGTGCAGGAGTCACGCCCGCCATGTTTGTACCTTAACGGTATTAAAACCAAAATCGAACATTTATCCATGTTTTGTGATCCATCGCAACCACAAACCAGTTTCGGTTTTGGCTTGAGAAAAGCCGACTCGTCTGCTGTTTAGGGTACCAGGTACGTTTCTGTACATTTAATTTGGCTAGGGTATATTTCTGTATACAGAAAGGTACTTGGGGTACATTTCTGAAGAACCTGTGCCGACAACGATCCCTTCAGCGATAGTGTAAATACACTCAAAATAAAATGATTAAATAAATATTTATTTAGGTGTGTCAACTGTTCATAGATGATTAAACACAGCAATTTGCATGTGCTTTTTAATTACTGATGTCCAAACGTTACCTGAACGAATAACACTGGGGGTAAGTTTACTTAGATGGGTTTGGGATAGACTTTCTGTCTTTTTCTGCCTGGGTGGCGAACATATCCTCTATCGGCTCCTTAAAAGGATAGTAAAGGGACAGTTTGCTACTAAAGATTAAGACATGTTTCCCTATGACCAAAGACTCGCGAGGGAGCTAAAGGTACTGGAGCATGAGCAAAGCCCGCGATATAGCGAGACATAGGAAGTGCTGTATCGAGGTAATTACTAAGGTCCGCGTCCACTCAGGCTACGTCCAGTAAACTGCCCTCCTGCGGTGCGTCGTATAGTTCTAACAACTTACAACCAAATCTAGTCCACAGTAAACACGAACAGTTAACAGACATCCGTTATCCCCCTGACACACGTGCGTTTGTGTTTTCGGAACTTACCAGAGAACGAAATGTTGGACTCCAAAACGAAACTATGATTTTACATTTTTCAATAAAAAGAACCCCGAAAATATTGAGCAAAAGTCATTATAGCTATCACAAAATATTTGGACATAGAGGTAGTTCGTTATTAAGGCATTTTTATCAAATGAATTGTAATATTCTATTATGTTACAGTGCTATTCCGTTTTAAATTGTTTGCGTAAGTGTTATTTCTTTGACTGCGGGCTTATCATCAAATAATACCCTGGTTTTTTTTGGACTGATATGAAGGGTTAGATAACATTAAGGGAAAAATATTCATATAAAATATGTACAGTGCTTTGATAAACTAACATGGATTTAATAGAAGACTCTATACCGCAGTTACTCCCAGTTGATTCTTCCAAAATGGCTGACGTCTCGTTAGACGATTACATTCAGAAGAAGAATTTCCGCGTTCAGATCCAGTAAATATACAAATAATTTGAAATATTTCGTATGGTGTTAATGGAAAGATTAAATTCTCTAGAGGCAATGATATTTAGTTGACAAAGTCTGTATTGTTGTCTGCAACCGTTCTACTTTCGCTTATGGTTTAGCACAAAGTAAATTTATATGGACTACGTAACGTTTGTTTAATATTGAAGAGCATTTACCCTTTCAGAATGATGCATTGTCGATCCCTATGATCATTGTCTCTTGTAGGAAATTGTGCATTGTTTTTCCATTCATAATTCGGGACCTGTATGTGTGCACCGTTACAATGTTGAGGACTAAATGTTGGATTTTTACATTGGCAAGATACATGATCCATATATCGCAACAACACAAGTTTGTTTTGGTTCATACTTCACTTTTGATTTTATTGTTTTCATGTAGTTAAGTATTTACTGGGATGGGTATTTCAGTAGCCTAGAGCCGCAATGTGGTCCTATACAGTCAAGACATGACCCTGCATCGCGGCCGAGAACACCGCCATCATAAATCCTATTCAGATTCTAGCAGCCGAATACCCCTCGTATTTTCTTGAGATTTAAAAATATACTTTGCTTTTTGACTGAAAAGTCGATACCGATCTACTCAAAGATAATTTCCCTACACATGCACGTAACTGTACCTTTATATGTTAATGGGCATGTTACCCGTAAAGTTCGTGTTTCAACAACGGCGAGCTGACATGTTGACATGCTATGCGCATGCGCCAAATTTCTATAGTCTGTATAGGGTGATGTTCTTCATTAGTGGTATTAGTGGCAAAACTCACTCTCGCGTCTCCTGTTTGGTACACTCATACTTTTGTACATCTCACATAATGTATAACATATTTATCTGTTTCTACCTCACGATTTACAGCTTTTCCTTGCAGAGAGAATTCCATTCACATTAATGCAGAAGTTGTGTTCTAGGGATCAAGCAGATGTATATGTTAGTAACAGGAGACATAACCCACTGGATGCCGACTTTTTTTATCTGAGGATCAGAAAAATGAACGTTGTACGAGAATTGTGTTAGTGCTGCTCTGGATCTAACTACAGCTATAACTCAGCTATGTACAGTATTAATTTCCTATCTGATGATGTAAATTTGAAGTTTATATACATACATGGTTTGGAAAGTGGGCCTAGTTAAATGTAGTCCGCAAGTTTGTAATATCAGTTGGAAACCAGTTGATTTCTTGTTTAAAGTGCAAAGATTTTTCATTTGGAATCTTTCATGAAACTCAGAGCATGTATAAAATACTGCCTGATATCCGAACGACATAATACATGACATGGGTGTCTATTCCTATGTAAAAACTTTGCATGTTCAGTGTTTAAAAACGGATAGTTGACGAGACTTGATTTACCTCCGATGTCAAGCGACAACAGATAGGAAACACATGCACACGCGCACGCTGAGCCAATCTGTTTCAATACAAAAATTCACATTATAACCGAAGACTTTTTGGAAGTATCACAAATTATAAGAAATTATGAAATCGCACTTGAGAAAGGAGGTAACAGCTAAAATGTAATGATGTCTGAATTCAAATTCCCTTGCAACAAACAATACGTCTACACAAACATGATCAAATTCTCTCCATAATACTACCTAACTGCAGGCTGTTTCATTCAGCTAAAATACATCCTGCACACAAACTGTGAATACAACAAATTGGAGACATTGTTTTACATTAGCGTACATTATTGTACATCTATGTCTGTGCTGCATGTCTTCATGAACTTTACAATAGATTAAGTTCAAACATGCATATTATCTGGCGAAATATGATTTATAAGTGTAAAAACGAATACTAGTAATAGCATTCTTATCTTACACTTAGGTCTGCTTGGATTTTATTAACAATACAGGAATGTAAATTTGGAGAATGTTTGAAATTTTTGGACATGTGTCGAAGTGAAAAATCATAGTGAAAACAACAAGATCATGCTCCCTAAAGTGTCCTGAGCACTATATTGTACATAAACAAATGTGCTTGATCCCACCTAAACATTTGGATGTGAATGGAACCCTCTCTGCAAAGAAAAGCTATGAAGACATAAAAACAGATAAATACGTAAGAATGATTCTAACCAAAGTACGAGCGTGCAAAACAGGAGACGCGAGAATGAGTTTTGCATACCACTAATGAAGAACGTCTTCGGATGCAGACTATAGAAATATGGTGCATGCGCATAGCATGTCAACGTGTCAACATGTCTGCCTGCTGGCGTTGAAACATGAACTTTACGGGTAACATGCCCATTAAAAGTATGATCATAAAAACATGACAGCTAAGTGTATGTGTAGGGAAATTATCTGGGAGTAGGTCGGTATTGACTTTTCAGTCAAAAACCCACGGGAAGTATATTTTAAAAATCTCAAGAAAATACGAGGGTAATTGGCCGCTAGAATGTAAATAGGATTTATGAAGGTGGTGTTCTCAGCCGTGATGCAGGGTCATATCTTGACTGTATAGGACTGCATCGCGGCTATCGGCTAGGTATTTCAGCTGATTGGTTAGGGTCAAGAGGAATACTCAGTCTTCTTAATGTATTTATTTATTTGTTTGTTATCTTTGTTGCTCAGTGCAGCACTGAATAATACATATGTATGATGTCTGTCTTTACATCCTCAAGTCTTGACAGACCATCTAGTGATTGACTGTATAAGTATTGACCTGCACAATTGGAATATCATGACATGTACCAGCCGAGTCAGTTCATCAACGCCCAAGAAGTTACAGACTTTGTCATATATCTAAAATAACAAGAAACAACCATAAAAATCTCAACACATTTAAGCAATGAATATCCAACACAGCTTGGTACAACAACACACAGATGTTTTCATATCATATGTTAAATTAATCATATTTGTGCAATGTATATCTTTATAATACAGTACTTTGACCACAATGACGGTTATGATGGCTTTTTCAGAAATGACTGGAACAAAGGAGGTAATGTAGGTCTGACAACTCGAGGAGGAAGGGCTGGCTTCACAACTCGGGGAGGGAAGGCAGGCTTCATGACTCGAGGTGGCAAAGCAGGCTTCACAAATCGTGGGGGGATGACTGGCTTCACCACTCGTAAGAATCAGAACAATCCTGGAGGAATCAATAGGATTCAGTCTAGTCAGAACAGAGGCCCAGCTGTGATGGTTACTGGACTTGGAAATGTTCAAAGTTTTGATGCCAGACAGAAAATTGGACCAAAGGTTCAATTTGATGCCAGAGAACGTCTTCAGATGAAGAAACCTCTGGATGCCAGGATGAAAATAAGTGGACAGCGGGGACAAGTTGGGTCAAATACAGTGAATATCCAAGGTGGAGTAAGGCAAAGAATAACTGGCCCAGGAGAGGGGACTAGACAAACAGTGTCAGCTCCAGGATTAAGGCAGAAGGTTGTTGGACCAGGTAGTGGCGTCAGGCAACAGGTGACCAGGCCAGGAAGTGCAGAAGAACGTACTTTAACTGTCAAACTTGGGGAGCTGGGACATGATGCCAGGAAGAAGATAATTGCTTTGAAAACAAACAAAGGAACTTATGATGCAAGATCACGGATTGCTATCAAGCCACCAAATCAGCAGCAACAAGTGACCGTCACTGGAATAGGGAATGTTTCACAGGGTGCAGAAGGAACGTTTGTCAGAACTGTAAGTAAACATTTTACAGTGGTTAAAAACTAATAATGGTATACTGGTATCTGCAAATGATCATGTGATTTCAGGTTTGCCATTAAGGTTGTATTAATTATTATTATTATTTTTTTTTTTTTTTAAAAAAGCTAGTGATAAGGTTTGAACACAATCAATAGTTCATAGTTCTACAGGAGTGTCGGTAGTTGAATTATATGATACAGTGACATCTTCATTTTTGCAGCCTGAAAAGTAAATATAAGAATTTCCAGCTTGGACATATGTTAACTCATGAGTCTTCTTTCTCAGTGACAGTTTGTTTTATAACGAGAAACATGATGTTCATAATGTTTATCATTTCTTCCTTCTCTGATATATGTTATGTAAGTTGTGACTAGTATTACTGAAGTTAGCTTAAATCTGGTAAGAGTGTGTCATGTTTACATGAAAGGACTACCCATCTTCCATGTATATGTGTATTTGGAATGGAATTTCGTGTGTAATTACCATAGGTAAATAATGCTCGAATGTTATTATTGAAGTAATTATTTGTTAACACAGACCAACAGTGCAGGAACCCATCAGGTTCACAAGACAGGACTGATTACTAGAACTGTAAGTATTATTCCTACTGAATTATTTTTATCTACATAGACATCTTTTAGTTTTCTTTTACTTTGATGTTCTAAAGCAGCCTTAATGGAACTGTCTAACTAGGTGTATAAAATATGTACATGATATTGTCCCATGTGTTATTCAGCTGAACAACACACCATCACAGGCCAGTGAAAGTGGGATTGCTTCAAGGATTCAGTTGACCAATGGCGGACTAAAAGTGACACGAGCTATTCCATCAGCTACTGTGTCATTTGAAGGCAGCATGTTGACGGTTACAAAGAGAACACAACAGGTACATACTTGATTTAGTTTGAGCAAAAATTGTTATCTTAGTGATTATTTGTTCAGGTCAGATATAGAAGATTGTGTCATGACTTAAGTGATGGTGCCGTAATAAGCATAATATAAATGTTCACAGAGATTTTCAGAGAGTTAGTTATTGTCTTGGAGATTTCTTTAGCTAAATGGTAAACACTGCACAGCATTTTTTCAGCACATGATGGCTGTCTGCAAAATAATTAGCCTGGACCAGACTGTCCAGTGATTAATATCATGAGTATCAATCTAAGTGATTGGGATATAACATGCATCAACCAAATCAGTAGGCTTGACCATGCAATCACGTCATTCGCCTTACCACAATAAGCAAGCATTGGTTGCTGAGGACCACTTTTTGGCCAGGTTTTCACCGGTGTTGTTTTGCAGGTAGCTGGGCATACTCATGTGCAACACCCCTTCTAGTCCCGTACACCTTTACATTTTATTCTATCTTTCTACAGCAAGAAGAGGAGCCACCTCAGAGTGAGCCCCAGGACAATCAGTATTCACAATACAATGAAATTGACAGTTTTGATGATGAAAATGATTTAAATTTGGGAGGTTACTCTGAAGAAATTAAGCCAGAGCTTTTACAAATTAAAAAGACAATCAGAACTACTCCATTCCCTGCACAAAGTGCGCCAAAAAGTGTGCCAGCAACGACCACGATAAAACGGAAGGCCCCTCAAGCAGCGCCAGTTCAGTCAAGTGGTCCTCTGAAGTTTGTGAAGCCACCAGGAGGTCCTCACATTCCTGTTATAGTGCCACCAAAGAAGGCTAAGATGACTGTTCCTGCAGCCAAACCTGTCATCAAACAGACCAAGATTCAATTGAAGGAGCCTGGGGAAGAGGTAATAGTCAGTTGACAGCATATTTCTTAAAGTAATTCCATTTGTGACCTATAATTAATTCATCAAGTCTGTTTTACAGGTTTCCCCATGTCACCACCTATCGCTGTCTGGGTGGAGGTGCTCGAGTGCTCTCAGAGCAAAACACTGCTGTTAATAACACTGATACTATATGTGATAGCCATGGCTGGATTTTGAGTTCTTTAGAGATATTTGGTTTTATTAAAAATTATAATGTGTCTGCAAATGTTGTGGCGGAATATCCGCTGTGACAACAATCATAATGTACTTTTACTGCATCAATCTACACACCTACCATCAACATGATCATAAGTGTTTGTGTGAAGCACCCAGTCTCTGGTGACCCTGGCCATGATACTGCTGGAATATTGCTGAAAGTGTTGCAAAACAATACTCATTCACTCACCCAAAGAGTGATGTCCCATTTCTAGTGTCCCTCATATTACTAGAATGTTGCTGAATGTGGTGTAAAATCATGTTATTGCTTGAATATTTCTGAAAGCGAGGTAAATCCCAACTCAGTAGTCTTGGAGATTTGATTTTGAATTAGGTTAAGTATATGGAAACATTCTCAACTTTATCTAAGTTGAAGTTTACTCTGTATTGCATCACTTTTATGAGGCTGTATCAAAAGTGAGGCTAGTGTGAGTGATGTATCTGTAACAGCCTTCCTGAACGGGTGTCATCTTCTACAGATTGTTGCACATGTCACACTGCTCGTGTGGCTCTTTTTGTTAAGACTGCATATTACATATTGATTTGTGTTCGTCTTTTGAAAGGAGGAAGAGGAAACAACTCAAGACATCCTCAGTCCACTGCAAGGTTATCGAGTATACGTCACTAACCTTCATCCAGTGGTCAACCAAGATGATATCATTGTAAGTGCAAAAAAATACACATAATTTATTTTATCCAGACTTGTACTAATACTATAGTAATAGCTTATTGGTTAATACTGTGCATTTGTTCACATTGTCTTCAACACATTCACATTTCTGTATGTTAGGTAAATTATATCCAGTATTGGTTCAATAAATGTTATCTAATAGAAATTATTTTAGTTTTATATTTATTTCTTGTATTGCCTTTTTAGGAGTTGTTTGGTGCAATAGGTGCACTTCGAAAAGCCAAACTGATAAAACAAGGGACTGCAGAGGTTGTGTATGTGAAGAAGGATGATTCTGTCAAGGCTGTACAGAAATATCACAATAGGGAGCTGGATGGTGAGTGGAGATGTTGCTGGTGTCAAGCCCTGTTAGTCTGCAGTAGAGAATACAAAGAAGATTGGCATCACTTTCACTGATATTTGTTTGGTTTTCAAACTGAAATAGACAGATGATTTTGTTTCCACTATTAACAGCATATCAGTTACTGAAAGAAATTAAGACATTGCATATGGCAGCAAAATGTTACATTTGGAGAATCATTTTGTACCCTGGCCAAGTCACACTGGGAAGAATAGGTCCTGTTTCACATTTATGGCTGGTGTCTGTGGCCTTTCTGATCTACCCGACTCTGGCTCATTTTGCCCTGACAGCATGGGTAATTTGTCTTGCTACCAACAGCTGATTATTTACAGAGCTAAGTCATGTGAATATAGCTGACAGAGACATTCACCCAATAACACACAACTCAGTAAACATGTGCCATATCAAGGTGTCTGTCTCCCTCCATAAACATGTGACATATCAAGGTGTCTGTCTCCCTCCAGTCAGTGGTCAGTGTGGTATTATGGTGATGGTTTTGGCGTTTTCTTCTCATCCTAGGTCTGCCGATGCAGGTGAAGCTGCTGACATCTACCACAGCAACGGTGAAAGTTCCAGCTGCAGCGCCAGCTGAGGCTGATGACAGTGCAGATACATCAAAGCAGGGGCCTCTCAAGTGAGTCATGGTTTCTTATGTTGCAGATATGAAATATAACCTCTTTAAACAGATGAGTATGTAGTTGTGGCTTTCCAAATGGCAAATATATTCACATTATACATCTTTAAATATTTCTTGATATGTTTATAATCATAAGTGTGTAGGTGTACCTGAATTTGATGGTGCAGATATGTACTTCCAAAGTTGAACACATTTGGAACATGATAAGCGAACATGTAAGGATCAGGTGAAAAACCCTGTTTAGCTCTTTCTCAGTAAGTGTCTAATAATACTCCCGATATACTTTCAGACTGTTGAAACAAGCATCATCAGCATCTTCCATCCTGCGTGCTCAAGCAGAAGCGGAGTCTGCAGTAGAACCATCTCTTGTACACAGGGCTCTCTTTAAACTGGGTGCACAGGGCTCCAAGCCAGTTACCTTCACGGTCAAGATCTAGAACTACATCAGTTGTCTCCCTTGCTCACTGATTTTGACATGACATGTATACAATTCATCTATTGTGTCTACCACACAGAGATGAACCTGGCACAGGTTCAAGAATCATTGACACATCACCATGAACTCCTGACTCATACGAGGACCTTTACATCAACACCAACACCATGCAACGGCCTACTGACATGGTCCTTCTCAGCAACCTCAGAGCGATCATACCCATAGTGTACTGCCTGATTAAACTCATTAGAAACTTAAATTGAGAGGAGTGCTCTTGTGATGGCAAATAGACCATTCAAATTAAATTCACAGACAGGTCAGTCTGAATTGTCAAATTATTCTTACGTTATTGTTAGTAAATATCGTTGTAATTCGCTTTATTTGACTAGATATGTCAGATGTACATCTGTTTAGTTGTATATGATTCAAGGGATCATCTCAACCACTCAGCAACATTTTCCTAAAGTATTTGTCACCTCACATCATCATGTCAGATCAAATAAAATTGATTCTACTGCAAGAACTTTGATGGAATGTGTGACAGCTGAGGAGTTGTATATGGTTATGGGCATAGATTAGCATTGAAATGTCTCTTAGCATGGTCTTGTGTCCTTGAACTGTGAAACATTGAAATGTCTCTTAGCATGGTCTTGTGTCCTTGAACTGTGAAACATTGAAATGTCTCTTAGCATGGTCTTGTGTCCTTGAACTGTGAAACATTGAAATGTCTCTTAGCATGGTCTTGTGTCCTTGAACTGTGAAACATTGAAATGTCTCTTAGCATGGTCTTGTGTCCTTGAACTGTGAAACATTGAAATGTCTCTTAGCATGGTCTTGTGTCCTTGAACTGTGAAACATTGAAATGAGTGCACCAGCCACCTGTTTGTTTTGCAGCTGTTGAAATACAAATGTAATGCATTGTGAAATAGGTGTATTTTACATGATCAAAGGTGGTCCAGTGCTGTTGGTGCTTTTTTGATAACTCTTGGCATGATTCTTACAAGGAATGTCAAATCATAAATTTCTCCTATAAAAACTATTTTCATAAGTTTGAATTGTTCCCTTGCATTTGTTAATGCTGAAGGACATAATTCCCTCAAATTGATATCTTCATGAACCCTGATTATGTATGTGAAATTATCATAATATGACATTTGTAATGTGGTAGTCTCATTTTTTTTTTTTAATTATTACAGTACAATACAGTGTTGAAAATAAAACATATGGCCAAATGTTTGGCATGTTGAATCTGAGGAAGAGAAATTATTTCTGACAATGTTGTTCTGAAATGTGCAGAACATGTTTCCAACAAGCTTAAATGTATGCATACTATCTGATAATGAAATGTTTCATGTGTACAGGCAGATTCTTGAGATGTGCTCCATCAGTGATCCTATCTTAAAGGCTCACTTTCATACTTGCCACTGAAGCAGCAGAGATGTTCATTGTATTCTCTAATGTACTGAGCCATGATGTATGGCTTGTAACTTCATCCAGCCAAGTGTTGATTTTGCAGTACTTATGAACATGGTGCATGATTGCATGAGGGTAAACTGAAGACCCTGGAGTTTGAGACTACTGTCCCAGTTAGTACCTGTGGTCGAATGATATTAGACTGAATGGTGCAATGTGTGATCCTATCCTGATGGAGACACCTACAACATTGTATCTTCAGACGTTACTACAAGTCTCCTTTCATGGAATCTTTGGAGGGAGTGCATGAGGACTTATTTGATGACATTGCTTATGGTGTGTGAGTTCCACTGCTAGTAATGGTAGGCAATATTCCTCTGTATATAGACGAGTTCCAACTGATGGTCCACACAGGTTGGAGGTTTGACTGCTTCATTTGTGAAGGTACGTCTGGCATTGTCGGCGTCATGACCAACAACCAATGGCTATTGAATAAATTGTGTCGATACAATGTGAAGTTGTGTTTTTGATTATCTGCATGAAGGGATTATATTTTTACCAGCCTAATTATCGAATCATTTTCCAGCCTCTGATCAATCTGATATGAAAAAAAGGAGTAAAGTTGTTTGTCTTCAGTTCAAGACATTCAAAACATGCTAAACAAACTTTACCCTCGAGAAGACCTTGGGATTTTGAAAATGAATATTCTGCAGATAATTCTGCTCAGAGGTTACTTGAGGGAACTAAGGCCCCATGACCCAAAAAGTTGTGTGAGGTCTCCAAATGTCTGTTTATAAGCATGATATATCAAATGTTAGGTGGTAGGGCCCATGCAGCCATGGAATCCCTGTGAGTGGTACATAGGGACACCTCTTCCAAAACAAAACCTGGATGGCCCATCCCCATTTCTCAGGATATTTTTGGTACAAAAAAACAAGCACAGCAATAGAAATAAGCCGTTTTATTGGAAAAGTTGGAACAATCGTAAACAACTTGTCTAGAAAGCAATAATTCTGAATGGTAACAAACACCGACAATTGTGAAATGAAATAGTTGCAACATGACTTATGATGCAAAACGACTGCAAAATGGATGTAAGATACAAGCATCAAGGCTTTGGCAGACATTTTGTTCACTGAATCATAATTACTAGAAGTTATCCATAAATAACCTGTTGAATATAAAAGACATACACAAATATAAATTTATCAAACAAACAAATCCACTTAACTAACAAGGGAACAATAGTCCATACAATAATTGATTTACTCTGACTTCATTAGGCATTTTTGTGTTTCACAGTCCAAGAAAAGGGTCATTCTAAAACACCCTATGACACTTTCTTTTTTTTGTTTAGAAATACTGAAACTTTTAATATGTTTTGATTGTAGGTGTCCTTTATATCAGACTGGGGGTGGAATAATGCACCATCATAACTGAAACACACTTATACAGAGCAAAGTATCCAAACATGTAGATAGGAAACAATAATGCATTTGCCATGCACCATTGAAGTGATGTTCATTATGATGAGCAGAGTATAAAACAAAACTGAACGCTGCCCTTGAGGAACAGTCTGTAGTATTACAGTAAGGGGTAGCAAGATCTAAGTAATCTGAAGCATGAAACCATGGTTTGAAAGGTTAACACAGTACCAATAAGGCTATCCGATAACATTGACACTTTCTCACACTTTTAACAATCTTCAGGAAGCCACTTAACAATGAGACACACTACACTCTCTTGAAATCACCCCATGCTTTCTCAAAATTATGATAACTTGACCACCTACTCTACTGCTTTAACGTATGTATACATTAGTGAACTTAACATGGCAATCTGAAGTCGATTAAATGACCAACAATTACCGTGAAGAAATCTGAAAACACCATACCATACAAAAAGACACCAAGCATGAGTACTCTGGACAGAACAGCTATAGCTGTAAGTTTCCTATATACATATATCATTATTTCATCAATCAGACACTCACGAGTAACCATGGCAACTCACACATGTACCTGTTTCATAATTTACACTATGATACACACATTTGCATAGTCTACAGATACAGTCTAGGTTGAGAAATAAAAGAACAGTCCATACAATTATCACTAAAACATCAAACTTTGGAAGATAAACCATGTTCTGTTAAGAACTACAGGGCTCACAATTAGGGAGTTTATTTTGCAAATTGTGAAAATTCTGTCAAATACTATTTTACAATGTGTGATCTACATTTCAGAAAACCTACTTCTGCTGTTGATGTTGTATACACACACACACACAAAAAAACAAACTGATTTTTGGCATTGATTGTTTACACAATAACCTTGGTGCAAACAAATTTGTCAGGTCATATGTTTTTTGTAAGAAAAAATCATTTTTGTGTTAACATATTTACAGTTAAACTTTGGTTGTGAATGGTTTGAAAAATGGCATGACATACAAGTAAAGCTTTTAAACCTTTTGACCATTGCGCTTCAAATGTTTAAGTGATTTTTCCAGAAGTTAGATATTGCAAATGTGTGGTTCCTTCAATGATCAATGTCATATCAGGACTTGTGTAAAATGGTTTTAAGTTGGATCAAAGGCAAACTATAGCGCAAATGGGTTGCGTAGCATAGAGAAAATGACCAGTCTTCATACATGTGAGCGAAGCGAGCAAAGGTTGGCAATGTACTTTCCTCACTTCAGTTTGAAAAATATTTTTCACGTCAATACAAACTATAGTTACCATGAAAAGTATATACCCATTTCTTCACTAGGTTGTACTCTCACATTTCCAACCCCATGTTGAACAATTATTCATGGGAAATATTTTTTATTCAACATTTTAAGCACAACTCGTGGTATATCGGACCGTTCTTTGCCTCCATTCCCCCTTCCAGCTTCCAGTTCAACGGAGTGATGGAACGGGAGGGTATTATTCTATATAGCATACTTAGAATTACCTCCCCTGCTTCATTCGCCCATTACGCCAGAAGTGTTTTTATGTAGAATAAATGTTCCGAAATTTCTGACAACAGCAACTACAGATAAGACAAATAGACTCCAACAGGTTAATGATAAAATGAGGCAATGTGGTATTTCTAATTTTGCTTATTCCTGTTCCGTCACTCCATTCAACTGGGAAGTTGGCAGGGGTAATGGAGGCGAAGAACAATCAGAATCACAATGACGCTTAAAATGTTGAATAAAACATATTTGCTGAACACGGGATAAGAAATGTGAGAGCACAGCCAAGTGAGGAAATGGAAGTGTACCTTTGATCGTGGCAATGTTTCAATTTGACATGAAAAATATTTTTTGATTCGAAGCGAGGAAAATAAGTTGCCAACCTTTCTCCTTCGCTCGCATATAAGATGACTTGTCATATTCTCTATGCTGTGCAACACTATTTGCGCTACAGATTGCCTGTGGCTGGATGGAATAACAATGTGCAAGGTTTCTTGGAACCCTATATTCTACAAAACACATCGATGTATCAAAATATAAAAATGATGTTCTCATATATTGTCAACCAAACACCAACAGCAGCAAAGCAAATATTTACCTCAGAACATAAATGTTTTGAACTGCTGACAAATATAATGATAAAATATCAGCATTAGATGACTTAAAGACAAAAGAGACAAGACAAAAAATCAACATCTGTGCCCACTGAAGGAGCCAGTGATCTTACAGTTCCTTCACTGTGATCCACCATGAGCACTGAAACCTACTTCACACCATATATGGTAATGGAGATATGGAAAAATATTATTCAAATTCCAGAAACAGACATTTTCAATCAAAACTGGTTAAATTTCCTGCACTAAATGTGATCCGTAAGATGGGTGACCAAACCATATGTGAACAAAGTAGGGGCAATAAGTGGAAGTTTACTCTGCTCTGAACTGTATTTGAGATGTGTCACAGTTCACCGCCATCATGAGGGAAGAAAGCCTAAATATAATGTAGATACAAAGATATTACATTATCCCACAAACTAGGGTAAGGGTTGACAAAGAAAATATTCTTACATGGAATTAGGAACAACATTTCAGCAGATCTTGGTGCTGCTAAGGGAAGCAACTGTGTAAACCAAACCTGTTTTGTCGTTACCTTCCTGAGTGTAGCTCAAATTGACAGAAATTATGCCGATAAAAGGCTGGTACTGTAAAACCTGGGATTCATATGTATGGAGTTTCCTCCCCTATCTGAAGGCCAAGCGGTGACCTGAGCAATAGGGAAGAGTGATTGCCTCAAGACTCAGTAGTTACATAATGGCCAAAAGGTCCATAGACAAAAGACTGTTTGAGCGTTCAATTTGGCTGATTGTCAAATTATGATCGTGTTCTACTTTCATATGATAATATATGCATTAGGCCTACTGACTGTAAACTGCAAAGAAAGTATTTTCCATGGAAAAGATTTGTCAAGAACTGAAAAATACAATTGGTGAGTGAATAACAGCATATCTGAATCATGTTTGAAGGAGTCAGAAGCCAATCCTAAGCTGATATTACTTTGGTGAAAAACACGAGTATATGTATGGTGCAGACAAACCATGATGATGGTGAATGTGAGATTCAAACCAACCTTCATAGGTTTCTGGCATGCAAAAGGAAAGTCTGTTCAATGGATAGCAGTGTATTACTGCCAAACAAGGAGAAGTACGCTGTGCATGGCAATGAGCAAACCAGTGTAGACTAGTGCACATGAAGTGCATGACGATGAAATTGATTCTGCGTGCAGTTGCTGAGACATGCCATCCGCTTCACCCATCCCACTGTACTTAATCACAAACAGTCTAAGTAAACTTATTCTCAGTTCTTTTTGTTACACTCCACTACTGAGTCTAACAAAACCTTATGGGAGGTCGCATCAGGTAACCTTTGAGATTTACCAATCAGAACACAGCTTACCAAATCGCGAAAGTGGACATTCGCACATACCTTTTGAACTTTTTATCTGGAAAAGGTTCGTACCAGAACGATTCTGAATGCTATTTAGCGTACACTTGCACATGGAGTATGTACAACCATGGCAACGGTGAATAAACAGTCGCTGAAAATGGTGTTTTTGGCAATATTCAAGGATGTCATTTTGCGGACATATTAGCAAATGGTAACCATGTCAACAGAAACCCTAAAGCGTATATACTGCAGGTCAAATAATTGTGTTATATGCGGATTTTTGTTTGTGGAGAGATCAGTGTCAGTGACCTGAATATTTTGAAAGTCCCTCCGATCCCTAAATAGTAGCCATTGTCTGATTGGTTAAATCTATTTAACCGTCTCACATTTGATTGAATGGTCATTGGTCGCTCAAAGGTTACCTGACGCGACCTTCTACTAGGTTTTGTTAGACTCAGTGGTGGAGTGTTTCAGTCATACTGAATGCAACGACCTTCAGTGAAGTGATATAGTGGTACAAGTAGATACAGTGGTACAAGAACAAGATGAAGTGGTATAAGAACAGAGACACGGGTACATGATACACTGGTACATGATACAGTGGTACAGGAACACGATACAATGATACATGTATACATTAGTAGAAGAACAAAATGCTGGAAACATTCCAGATACAAGAACATTATATTATCAAGTACACTCAAATTTGAATGGCATACATATACAGTACCATTCAAGGGGACATGCATAACATGTATGGTACATAGTGAGTAATTTTGTTACGGAATATGTGATTCTATGTAGCAAGTGTATGCCAAATATTGATAATAAAAACAACAGAATTGATTCTTGTCACCTCACATGAAAACAGGTGCACATGTAGGGCGAGTTGTACTAATTGTGAATAATACCATCATTAAAATATGTCAGAGACTTTTAGAAATGAAACAGGGTGGGGAACTTATGGATGTCTACTTCTGTCTTATGATGAATGGTACAGAGTGAGTGAGTGAGTGAGTGAGGGAGGGAGGGAGGGAGGGTGAGAGCAAGTTGGGTTTTAGAGCCACTTTTAGCAATATTCCAGCAAGATCACAGCGGTGGAAACCAGCCATCTGCTCACACTTGTGGGGAATCGAAACTGGGTCTTCAGTGTGAAGAGTACATATTTTAACCACTAAGCTACTCCACTGCCCCCAGTAGAGAATGACCCGACGAAGGATTAAGAAAATGCACCAAAACATATGTCTCATACTACTCAAGTTACTCATATTACTCTAAAAATTGAGAGTGAGAATATACTCTGAAATATGGTTGATATCCATCATTTCACCACCTCCTCCCTGCCACATTAACACTGTGAGATAAATAACCTCCACTATCTGTGGAGGTTCAAAGTTACCAAAGTATGGTACATGCATGATAAACATACTTCATGATTCAGTGAATCTTGATGATTCAATTGCACACTGAAACTAGGAACAAGGGGTGATTCAATGTACAAGAATGTGATTCAGTAGTACAAGGACATTATTCAAAGATACATGCATGCTCTCAATGTGAGTACAAAGCCACTAAGTATGATTCAGTGGTACAACTGCATGGCGGAGAAAAGCCCCGCTGCTATTTGAGCAAGGAATGTCTAACGTAAGGAAGACTAGAGGGCTGAACACTACAGGAATATACAGTGTCGGCCATAACACACAATAAATTTACAATGTGTTGGGCATTATAGAGGAGTATACAGTGTCGGCCATAACACTCAATACAAGTATACAATGTGCTGGGCATTATGAAGGAATATACCATGGTGGCCATAACACATACGATATAGACAGTGTGGGGCCATGATGTCAAATAACAGGGTCAACAACAAACTGAAGACACACAAAGTGTTTTATCTACATCTTCTGGGTCTGGGACATTTTTAAGTATCAAAATACGAAAGTCAGCATTATGACAAGAGATAAAGGTCTGAATGTGGACAGAGTATGCTAGTATTCTCCTGTCTATGAACAGAGTATGCTAGTATTCTCCTGTCTATGAACAGAGTATGCTAGTATTCTCCTGTCTGTGAACAGAGTATGCTAGTATTCTCCTGTCTGTGAACAGAGTATGCTAGTATTCTCCTGTCTGTGAACAGAGTATGCTAGTATTCTCCTGTCTGTGAACAGAGTATGCTAGTATTCTCCTGTCTGTGAACAGAGTATGCTAGTATTCTCCTGTCTGTGAACAGAGTATGCTAGTATTCTCCTGTCTATGAACTGAGTATGCTAGAAGTAGCACAAGAACTATAAGATGTCCTCCTACTACACGGGATGTTAAACATGTTGTCGACCTGGAATTTCACAACCTTATACAATATGTCCTTGCTGCCATGCCACACAACGTAGAGGAGAAATGATGTGCTACAATATAAACACAATTAATTCCACTTCTGTAAGAACACCACTCAAAACCATTGGTCAGTCAGAGTCAACCAACCAAGCAATCAACTGAGCATCCATTACCTGAAGAAACCTTGCATCAAAATTACAACATGATCATCTGCATTCACACTGAACAGTAAGACAATATTTGTAGCCCTCTGATTATAAGATTCCTCATCCAAGTAATTATTCAAAAACTATCTGCACCACCTCAACCAATAAAACCCAAACATACAAATATCTTACACCATCCATACACTTGTTTCATACAGATATAAACATCAAATACACAATTCTGAAACCTATTTTTCCAAACTCTATACATTTATCAAGGGGAATGAGATCAAATACTTATGCGTCATTTCTCTAAATGGGCTGATGACAAGTGGAAAGTTCGAGCTAAGAGATCAAACTCCTTGGGTTAAATTTGACACAGAATGCCAATGTTCATGACAATACAACATTGTTTGTAATTAAACTAGATATCATTTTGATAATTGTTTCTATAAATACAGCACCAAATTTAACAGCTACCGTAACTTTCATGGCAGTTCTCATTAATCAACATTGTTTCGAATATACAAACGACACATGACTTACCAAGCAGTATTAAACAATCCCTTTCATCGTGTATACTTCAAAGACAAGGATCATACCTCTAGGCAATCATGCTTACATGATACATCAACATTCAAACAGAAGTTACAAAGCAAGAATCTTATGATAAATTTTACAAAACACTGACCATGTTTTGGCAATGTCACCAAATATTCAAATTACAAAAAGTAACAAAAGATAATTATTTCAAAGCCAATACAACATTAATAAAAATTTCTATAAAAAAAGAATAAAGAATATAATATACTCAAACAAAACTATCAAATGACACAAACATATAGATACTTATTTAATGTTGTAATGATCAAGCATATCTCCATACAGAACATCCTCATGTTTTCTTTGCTATATATGAAACAAAACTTGACAGCTTTGAAACAAAATGCTGACATCACTTTACTTTACGGACATACAACATGTAGTCAGCAAACATACACTATCCTTCTCTATATAATCTGTTTGTACTTAAATGAGCTGACTCGACTGTCTTACATACATCATATGCCCACACCATGACTGAAACAAAAAGACTGACAACAACACGCTGTGTATTTCACACAGTAAACTATGGTGAGTTCTGATCTGATCTTTGTCATTAATTAATTACTAATTTAACAGTCTCAAACAACAGCAGTCATTTTGAAAAACCGAAGACAAGTCCTGTCTGACATTCAATGGCACACTTTCTGAAACTTAAATCTTTTCGACCAACCATTTGTTTAAACAAATATTGCATGATAAACAATTGCTCTTACGTTTCAGTGCACCTTTCACAACACGGAGAACACAGGGACAAACAGCACTGAGGATACTCTTGCTACTAACTCACCTTTCACAAAATGGTGGTTCAAGTGGAAAATGGCAGCTCTTACACTAACATAAAAATACTGTGCAAACAAATCGTATAAGCAAATCTGAGATCTGCAAAAATTCTTAATATTTCCCCTACAGCATTTGGCACTGCATGGACTCTGAAAGCAGAGAGTTGCTGCATGTTTAAAATCTCTCATCTAATACTTGAATCTGTCATGGACTTCACCTTCCACAGCGTCTATTATGACTAATAATGAGCACTGAATGAACATCTGTCTACAACCTTTATACAGGTCAAACAGCTATAGGCAATATAATGAGTGAGCTAGCATGGTTTACATCGCTTTTAGCAATATTCCAGCAATATCAAAATTGCGGACACCAAAAATGGGCTTCAAATATTGCACCCATGTAAGAAATCAAATGCTCTACCCACTAGGCTACCCCACCACCACAGCAACATGATGAAGTGAATTCATGTTGATGTTTCTGAATATACCAGTTTTGTAAAATGACTATCAATTACAATTGGCAATTGGCTGTAATCTTGTGACACCAGTGTTTGATTATCACCTCAGAATAACTTTTATTCTACATAAAACATTAAGCACCAGAATAATATGTGGGTGTATCCCTTTTGGTATGACAATGAGATAATAATCTAAATGACATGTTTTGGTGACATCTTATCAGGTTTATCATTTACTATACTGAAGTATTTGAAATCAGAATGGTTGAGATTTCATAACAAACAATACTTGTGATGGCAAAACTGTGACAAAACATTAGGCAAAATAGGGCTACAAAAATATTGTACACAACATCTTGAAAAGTGAATAACACAACCGTGAATACCAAACATCCTTAATTCAACCATGCCATTCAAGTCAGTTCAACAAACACACTACAACTATTATGAAGTGTAACGGCAAACCCATGTCAACATAATGTTTCGTCTCTGTGAGTGAGTCAGTATGGCTTTATGCCTCTTTTACCAATGTTCCAACACCACAGCAAGGAAAACTACAAATGTATTTCACACATTGTACCCATGTTGGCAATCAAATCAGGGTCTGAAGGGTGACAAGAAGACATTTTAACCACTTGGCTATTCCTCCGCCTCTGTTAAAACACACACCTCCTACATCATCTGTACATGATTCAGTTGGAATTGGATTTACTTGTAATGCGTGATACTTTCAAAACAGAAACTTGTTTTAAATACTCTGCAACATCTTATATATCTGTCTTTACTAAACTTACAGAGCAAGCAACAAATCTCCTCTCTAGATCTACTACTCAACTGAAGTTACAAACACACGCGATTTGTTCCCACAATGATGGGTAACCTTTCATACAATAACACTATTTTGAAAATGTAGTGTGTTCTTAACTTATTTTGAGCAGCAAATGTCTCACCAATACTAGCTGTTCACAGCTACTAGATACATTTGCAGGTGCACTGCTGAATCCAGGATGGATACAATCTAATACTGTAAAGTCACGCAGAATATCTGTGATATCATGCACTTTAGCAGAATCTACCAGGATATCACTAGTGGGAGAGGTAGACAGTCTGTGTGTTCACAGCATACTTTCATACATGGGGAACAGATGATTCATATATACAAGGGCTGACCCTCTTAGTCACTTCATGAAATGACTGATTTCACAAACTGACTGCAACATATACAAGTACCCTGCTGCTGTAACAGCAAAATTTAATTAATCCACACATGTTTATAAAGAATTCATCTGCTTTATCAAATAATGGGTAAAGAATAATGTGTGCACTTTCGACATTTCTGACAGTAATCTGGGTAGGAACACAGGTCCCCAGTAGCTCATGCACCCCATAAGAAGATGAGTAAATAGATTAGATGATCAGTTGGTCTGGTTGTCAGGCTCAGTAGAATATCATTGGATTCCAGGTGAGTACATCTTTGTTCTAGCATTGAACATCTGAAGTAACAGTCAACAAAACGAGGCCCCTTGAACAACAACAGACTAAGGAGGTTTTACTGTTTACGGCGCCTGCCAAGATGCTGGCCTACATGCAAAGGGAATAGTATAATCACTGAATAGTGTGTAGTGCTCCATAAAAAGGGAGCTGTGTCAACTGTATACACTAGGCATATTTTCTAGCCCTGGCTCAGGAACTCTTGCGTCTTTGATGAGCAGATTGATTCTGATGTTTGCAACATACCAGGAAGATATTTGGCACAGTGTGGAACATTAAGAGACCAAACACTCTTAAATTACCATGACAAGGACTCTGCATCAAGGTCATGAGACACTGTACTCTTGAATGAATATAAAGACTAGGAGAAAGATACTTCACATCCCTACCATGTTGCATGGGGCAGCTTGCCAAAGGGTATAATGTTGGACCTTAACATCCTTAACACTACAAGAGGCACTAAGAAAACAAACACACTTTTCATGATGTGAAACAGCAGGTAATCTACAAGGATTCCCTATACAAGGTATCTGACTAGATACCTTCATTATGTGAAACAGCAGGTGGTCTACTAGGATCCCCTATACAAGGTATCTGACTAGATACCTTCATTATGTGAAACAGCAGGTGGTCTACAAGGATTCCCTATACAAGGTATCTGACTAGATACCTTCATTATGTGAAACAGCAGGTAATCTACAAGGATTCCCTATACAAGGTATCTGACTAGATACCTTCATTATGTGAAACAGCAGGTGGTCTACAAGGATTCCCTATACAAGGTATCTGACTAGATACCTTCATTATGTGAAACAGCAGGCAATCTACAAGGATTCCCTATACAAGGTATCTGACTAGATACCTTCATTATGTGAAACAGCAGGTAATTACTAGGATTCCCTATACAAGGTATCTGACTAGATACCTTCATTATGTGAAACAGCAGGTGGTCTACTAGGATCCCCTATACAAGGTATCTGACTAGATACCTTCATTATGTGAAACAGCAGGTAATCTACAAGGATTCCCTATACAAGGTATCTGACTAGATACCTTCATTATGAAGCATCTGTGCCAAGCGAGTCAAGATGCCTTCATGACATGAAAGAGACGATGTGTTCTCAAAGGCTTCAGATTACAAGGCATCTGCATTAGGGGGCAGTCTAATCCCCATGCTGTGTAGAATGTTGGAAGCGGGACCTGGTAGCCCCTGTTGGGCACTGTAGGACTCAAGTGTGTTCTTGACAACATTTAGATTGATGTTAACAGGCACAAAACCATCATCTTCCTCATCAATGTCTCGCTGGTACTTCCTGGGGCTTGATGTTGGTGTGTTGTTAGGCCTTGGTGGTGGACGCTGGGGAGGTCGCTGTGATGGTCGTGGTGGGGGTGAAGGTCGAGCTGGAGGTGAAGGTCGAGTTGGAGGTGAAGGTCTAGCTGGAGGTGAAGGTCGGGAAGAATGTGAAGGTGAAGGGCGTGGTGGTGGTGGCTGTTTTGGACGCTGTGGTTTTGGTTTGGTATTTCCATTCTGAAAGTACACACAATATAATTCTAAATGAAAGTTTTCTCAGTAACAAAACAAATCAGAAATACATCATTCTGGACCTTTCATATCTTTTGTACTGCAAGCTTTACTCTAGGATACAGCTATACTGTTAAAATATAAAGTTTGAAAAGAAGATTATAGTCTGACCACGCATACCTGTTTTACTGTTTCTCTCTCAAAACTCTTCCCCACATTGGTCTGTGCAAGCTCACGATCCATCATGTCCATCACACTCTGTATCTTAGGATCTGGCTTTGGAGCAGTTTTCTTTGGGGATTTCTTCCTCTGGGGCCGCTTAGATGGTGAGTGCTTAGGTGGTGAATTGAGATCATCATCACTATCATCATCCCAGTCGTATTCACTCATATCGGAGCTGGATGCATCGTCATCATCATTGAATTCTGGATAAAAATAAAATTACAATAATTAACATAACCTGCTCCCACATTGTTTCCACTTAAACCTTTCCAAGGCATAATAGATGGTGTTCTACTCACCAAACATTTTCTGCATGGCGTGGATGAAGCCTGTGCTCTCAAATTGAATCTCTGTCTCTTCAGACTCTCTGTAAACAGGATGAACAAACACTGGAATGCATGGAACTATTGAGTGCATGGGGAAACAGTGGGTCACACGGGCAAATAATTCACTATGAATACAACAAACAACAACACAAGAGAGCTATGTGGGGAATGAGGGATCAATGGAACCAAACTCTGGTCTTCAGTATGACTGGGGAATGCTTCAGTATGAACATTAGACCACATCAACTAACATGAAAACTCTGTCACACTTACTGTGGAAACTCTGCTCCATCTATGCCTGATACATGGCCTACAAATGTCTTCATGGAGTCTGCCACCTTGCTCATGTCGAAGGCATCTGGGTCAGACCTGCCCGATGCTTTCTTCAGGATCTCATCCAGAGACTCGGGGGTCAGGTTCAACCAGCTGTCATCTGAGTGAAAGAACAGAATTTGAAGAAGAAGAAGAAGAAGAAGAAGAAGAGGAGGAGGAGGAGGAGGAGGAGGAGGAGGAGGAGGAGTGCTTCCACTCTGGCCAACTTATAATGTAATGGTATTATTGCGATTACTTGCCAACTGTTCTATGTGGTTCATAAAATGCAATTTAACATACAGGAACTTGGGACTTGATTTTAAGGGACCTGTATCTTTAAAAACTCCTACTTGTAACTGATGTGTCTATACCTATCTGCATCACTGAACAATTCGCATTATCATGACTGGACTCCTTACCATCAGGTGCGGGCAGCGTCTTCTCCTGTCTACGAAGACTCTCCAGGTCATAGCTGGTACTGCCAACCAGGTCCAGCACTTCCTCCCCAGGGCTTGCCCTGAATGAACCACTGACAACACAAAATATCAACTGGGTGAAAGAATGAACACCTTAAGGAGGAATCAGGAAATTCTTGTCTATTGCTCAGTAATCTGACCCCTATCTATGGCCAAGGAGCAGTGTAACTGATATTTGAGTGTAGAACATACTCAGCTTTGTGTATTGGTCAAACACAGCAGTAAACTTGCTATTTCATATCAAGAAATTATAAAAACAATTTGCTGCAGGTGATGAGCAAATTGATAACCATTGTGTTCTCAGCAATATAACTGAATCTCAAAGGATAGTTCAATAGAGAGAAAGTTTACTTATCTTCACTTCTGCAAAGCAATTACTCATTTCAAAAGATACAAGTTTCATATTTCTTCCAGAACATTAACTCAAATTTTATCAAACCATCTGTGAATAATGATGATTTTCAAGTGCTTCTGTTCACTAGACATGGATACACTGTCTGTAAATGTCTGTTACTTTTTCCCAAATGCTATATACATTTTCTATCACTTCCAAACTGTTTTGCTCCACACATACACCCATGCCATCTTAATCCATTCTCTTACCCATTGCTGATCTGCAGTTGCTCCATGTAGAACTTCCGAGCCTCTGCCAGCAACTCTGTATACAACTTGGACCCTGTCACTTCATCCTGGAGAAAAAGAGTTCAGTCATAACAGTTACATAACTACAAAGTATATTTGCAGTGAAGCAAGTCCTTAACTCAGGGTAAGTCTAACACAAGCTTTTGTTTCTGTGAAAGTATGAAAGAAATCCTTACATCTGGAAAAGTGTGGAACAAGTCACTACTTATGTAAAAGTGTAAAGCACACTCATCCCACTACTTCTGTGAAAGTGTCAAGCACTCTCATCCCACTACTTCTGTGAAAGTGTCAAGCACTCTCATCCCAAGCTAACAAATACATGACATGTTCAATACTGTCAAGGAAGAACTGAATCCAACATTCACCTACCCTGAAATACCCACTCATGTTGAGGGACTTGAGGTACCTCTGCCATCGTACATCTCGGTCAGATGGAGTTGAGTGACCGTTGACACCCATCCGGGGACCACTGGAACACTTGGTACACAAGATCTCAAAGCCATGAGCCTGGAACAGAGAGGGTGTTGATGTCTCTCCAGATGATCAACTATAACATTGCTGAACAAGTAAGTGAATCAGGTTTAATATCACAGTTCAATGGTTTTTCAGTCGTATCAGCTGATGGAAGATGTTTGGCTGGATATAATGATGGTCAGAGAAGTTAACTTCTTATTCATAGAGAAGACGACTATGGAATGACAAACATACTTGGATATGAAAATGATTGATACTGATATATAATGGGACAAGGACCAGCAGCTCACAAAACTTGCTCTACTAAACCCTACTCTACTAAACTTTATATATGTTAGATAATAGTTTGGCCATGTAAGCCTTTATTTGCATATACGAAACAAAGGAATTTACTATTTAGAATCAATCAGAACTATATTTGTACTTATGACATGAACAAAACAATCAATGTAGATAGTTTGGTGAACCTAGCATGTAAACTTTAAGGGATGGAAGGAAGGATGGACGGAATGAATGCTATATAGCCCCATTACTTCGGGGGGATAATAATGATCATAGGTAACTTGCACACTTAAAGGAGACAACTCTGCCCATCCATAAGTGCAATAGTGGAATAAGTGCAATATAATATTGTGCGCAAATAGGCTTTTTACTGGCCCAAGTTGCCCTAAAACTGTAAAACCAACCAACCATGTGCAATAGTTCAATCAGATCTATGTAATGAAATAATCAAAAGTGAGATTCTATTTTTCAGGTGGTGCAATTTCTGCAATAAGACTCGAAACTTTCAGCAAAAGGTGATAAATGGTTATCATGGAAACTCAGTTAATAGGGCATGGCTGTTTTAGATGTAACAGATCACAAGTATGATCTTCATGCAAGTCTATACTGACTACACACTGCAGAATATCCTACTGAAATACAGAACTAATCTCTGGCTTCAAAACCATCATACAACACAGAGAGACTGACCAGCTTCACACCCAGATCATGTGACTGGAATTTGGGATTAGATGTTGGGGGCAATGTGTATCCGCTCCTCTTGTCCGGGGTAAACTGCTGGTGCATTAGCTGGGCATACAGGCAGCGAGTCAACTTCACCTGTACATAAAACACAAGGTCTGTTACTAGTGGGTGGCATGTGTAATACTGGAGGTATCCCCCTTACAAGCAAATAATGTTAGCAATGGCTCTTATGGTTACTGCTTGACTGCAGTGAGGTGGGTTTCATAAGATTTGAACAGTATTTCTGTTGGTGTTTTGATTTTGGGGACAGAAGACAAAGGGTGATAACTCACTGGTATATTTTGGTAAACCCTGAAGCTGGATATACAATATAACCGAAATGGATTGCTAATGAAAAGGATGTAAGACTGTCAGTTGAAGGCTAGTTTTATTTATAAAACTATGCATGCAATGTGGTCTTGATGACTCCATGATTGTAAACAGAGAGTGAGTGGATCCAGTATACACCTGAAGGAAAGTAGACATAAAAGTGATGACAATTCCTTACCCGTGATAGCACTTGATCAGTTGGTGAGAAGATCTGCATAGTTCTACATGCCTGAAATAAAAGCATTTCACATCATTAAATCAACTGTCTATATGAATCCACTCACCATAAATATCTTACTGTAACTGTCAAAGTAATTTAATGGGAAGACTTCCTCATAGAACAATGACACACTTACATGTGACATGCAAAAGTCTTCACAGAAATTAATTTATGCAAGACGATGGCCTCCAATTGTGTGACAGAAGTGAGCAATGTTATTTTACTTGTAGCAACTGGCAGGAGGAGCAAGTGCTTAAAGTGCTGGTAAACTGAACAGTTTTATCAATGGCTGTGTGTGGAAATTACAGTTATCCACCCCATGGCTCACTAGATATTTAGAGAATTTTGAGATGTGACAGTTTCTACAGGATTGGCTGTAGCAATAAGAGAATCACAGTAGAGGGATTTCAAGTTGAACTATATCTTATCATTGTTATTTTACTGTTTAATATAATAATTACCTTCAGACCAAAATTTTGCTGTGTATGATCAACATGCATATTTAGAAAGCTACATGATATGAACTACCTGTAGGTCTATAGGGTCCCGGTAGTAGAAGGCATGCACAGCAGGAGCAACCAGGGCAGAGTTTCGTCGTAACACCGGCACCAGTTTTGCTGGGATGTAGCAGTTGGTGTGATGGACATTTTCTTTGATTTTTTCCGGGAAGCTGAAATGAAATGTTACCCTGTACACTGCTACAACATTGTACATGAACCTGCTACATCGCTGTAGCTACACACTGCATGTACTACACATTGAAAAGTATGAACACGAGATGGGACACAAAATTCTGTTGAGTGTTTTCAGTTCTGTATCAGGGTTCTCACACATCTGAAATGTTCCATTCACAGGTACAAAACATTTTATGCAAGGTAACCATATATTAACTAATTCCATATAAATATGAATATAAACTAGAATCCAAATATTATCATACTGACCAGCTGAGCCGCGAGAAGATGCATCGCTGTATCTGAGGTGATGCGCGAGTGAGGCTGGTGTGTTCACGAATACACTGGACACCATCCGGGATGTCTGGAGCAAACAACGGCAGTTCCATCATCTCAGCTGGGGTTTGTGGGATAGGTATAATGTGAACATCTCCCTGATAGATGTACACCTGGAAGAAAGTACAATCTTGTATTGAAGAAATATATACAATGTATATAAAACAACAGGGAATACTATAAACACTGAAGGGAAAGTAAACTGCAGCCTCTTCAAGGATATAAATACAACTCACGAGCCTGGGAAACAATCTGATCTGGCCATTTCAGACAAGACTGTTTTATAAACAGGAGGATAAAGTTTTAAATATTCCCGAATATTCTCACAATTCTCAATGTTAATCTGTACTTTTCCTTCTGCAATCGAGTGGACCATATAATTTTCTGTGTTGCCAAGACATGTAAAAATAAATTCAATGGGGAAATTCTATTTAATTTAATTTATTATTTAGCAATATTCCAGCAATAACACAGCAGGGGACAACATAATCGAGGTGCACACATTGACACCCATGAGTAAGTTTTCTTTAACGAAGAGGCTACCTAAATGCCCCACCTAATTACACCCCCTGTATGTGAAAATACTAGCATCTACAGTAACTCTTTTCATTCACCAATAGAGATAGCAAAGCAATTCTACAATACACTGACACACTTGACTAGACTAATAATTGTTTTATGACACATATCCTGTTTGAATCAAGAACTTATGCTCACAAATATGTCCATGAATTATACACTAATTATATGTTCTTTATTATCAACATGTTGTATCATCACACAGCACACCTACCCTGTTGTCGGACGTCTCTGGTGTCAGCCATTTTGGCAGAGATTCAGCAGCCTCTATTAGCAGGAACTCTCCATCATTGTCTGATGTCCTGCAATACATTATCAGATCTAATCACATCATTGATAGTTACCAATTAAATTACCATGAGTAACTAATCAATCACTGAATCCAATGACATTAAGCTCATCAAATAGTTTTCAGAAAAACACACGGTCCGATGGTCATCAGGACCTGTCTGGCAGAAAATTCAGATGTTCCAGCGGTCCTCACACGAAACACTTCTGTCTGACCCTGGCTCAGAACACAGGGTGCAGTTAATGAGTGAGTGAGTTTTAGTTTTACGCCGCAATATTCCAGCTATATGGCGGCGGTCTGTAAATAATCGAGTCTGGACCAGACAATCCAGTGATCAACAACATGAGCATTGATCTGCGTACTTGGGAACCGATGACATGTGTCAACCAAGTCAGCTAGCCTGACCACCCGATCCCGTTAGTCGCCTCTTACGACAAGCTGAGTCGCCTTCAATAGCAAGCATGGGTGCACTCAGTTAACCATTTGTTAGAACACAGGGCACAGCTGACCCTTTATCAGAAAACATGGTGTACTCAATTATTGCACAGAACACTGGGTGCATTTGACCACTGCTCAGAACACAAACTGTGCTTTTTCATTCTTAACTATGTGTACTTATTGTTCTTTACCAATGCTACTGATCAGAACTCAGAGTTTGCCACTCAGAAGTCTAGGTGCTCTTTATTCTTTCTCAAAGTCCATAATACACTTGGCTCAGTTGAATTTTACAGAAAATATTATGTCAATGTCATCGTGGTTAAAATTTCTAATTAAGACATTTGATAATATTGATGCCTATTTTGTGGCTGATTTTACCTCAGGAATCAAATTAAGTATTTTTCAGTGGGCACTGTCACGATAATTTAAGGGTGCCATTTCATTTTTATGTGTGCCATAAATTCATGCTCTATGAAAATGAACTTCAAAACATTACATGATTTGAAGTGAATGTAAAGGTTGTAATTGTAACATTCACTAATAAATCATTTCTAATAAAACAATGCAAGGTATGTATTTTAGCTTAATCAATGACCTCAAACTTTGAAAGGACACTGAGGATTAGCAGGCTGTCTGACCTGTATACTTTATCATCAGTCTTTGTTCACAAATAAACTTTATATCATGAAAGATAATAATGGGTGAAAACATACTTTTAATCACTTTTGCCCACAAATTTTCGATCCCTGAACCTGATAGTTGGTTGTCATACATATAAGTTAATTGAAATCATCATGTACAAAATCATGCATATGTCCAGGCAATTCAGTGATTGATATTATGAACACTGATCCAATCCTCTGGGTACAGTCACCCAGCTAAACCACCTAATCCTCTAATCAACACTACCATAGCTACAAGGTATCTATTCTAATCTTGTGAAACATCTGAAAACATCGCATGAACAAATATACAACTTTTATGTAAATATAATAAGTATTGGGATTGGTTTGTCACCAAGTCAGACCTCTCCCCACATTACAGACAACCTTGAGGACAACCCAAAGACCTGACATAAAAGATACAACCTGCATGTCATGAGGACATCAGAATCTTATCAGAAGCCATGATGGAGGAACTGCACAAGTATATGAACATGGGCCAGTTTGGGTAACACTAAAGGTACCCTACCGGCTTGTACTAAGCTGACGAAATTCAAACATTTTTAACTCTATGGCATAGCTACTAGAGCTAGTTAACATCCCTTGCAGAAGGATGGGTCATTCAAAACACTCCATTGCCAGTGCCTAATGCTATGATCTCATACCCCTCTCTCAGAAATATCATGCCATGCACAAACTACTCACAAAAACAAGATTGAGGTCCCATAAATACATAGAATCAAATTTACACCTTATACTCTTGTGACAAAGAACACAACCTTTTAAAAAAACATCCTCCCTGTGGAGGGATATAATTTTAAGCTTACTGCAAATTCCATTTAGTTCACTGATTAAAGAATTCCCAACAGGTGAAGACAATGCAAGGCTACCGGCCATTATCAACATGCCCATCAATTCCTCATTACAACACCAGCAGTGACAGGACCCACAGTGAGGCTGTCAGACAGTAGAGATATGGCATATTTAGGATGCCCCTTGTTAAACAATGCCAAGGAATGTGGGTTTTATGAATGGACTGTCTGGTTGAGGCAGCAAGGGGATGATTTATTTACTTCTTGTCAGCTTTAGGTTAGACTGACTTGAGAATAGGATCCTTGTGCCAGGGTCATGAGTGTTCAAAGTTCTCCATTTATTGATATGGTTATTTTCGCCCACTTTGCTAAATTTTGCTGATGAATTTATTCTGATGAATGACTGGCTTTTATTGTAAATGTGCCCTCAATGCTTCTCATAGGATATTAAAAGAATTTTAAGTCTCTTAGCAATAATCATATTTATTAATCTACATTGGCCAAATTCAACTAATTTCACTTAGAGCTTTTTTTTCATTCCAGATTGCCTTCAATACTGTTTGTGAAATACATAATATTTATTTATATACATGAAAAAGAATCACAACAGTTTTACTTTTTGTTTAATACTCATTTATCATTCGTTTCCCATAAGAATTTCCCGAAAGCTTTTATGCAAAGAGCACTAAAGAGTAATGTGGTATTGATTATCAGTGTGTTTACAATCCTCATAACAACAGATATCGAAGAGCAGAATAGATGTCAAATTGTAAATGTAACATGCAATAAATGTAGATAATTGTGCCTTGGACAACTGAATCAACTCTGCCAAATTTACATGTACCTCCTTCAGACAAGACCCGTGAAGGTCCCGGGGTAGAATAGGCCTTCAGCAACCCATGCTTGCCATAAAAGGTGACTATGCTTGTCGTAAGAGGCGACTAACGGGATTGGGTGATCAGACTAGCTGACTTGGTTGACACATGTCATCGGTTCCCCATTGCGCAGATCAATGTTCATGTTGTTGATCACTGGATTGTCTGGTCCAGACTCGATTATTTACAGACCGCCGCCATATAGCTGGAATATTGCTAAGTGCGACGTAAAACTAAACTCACTCACTCACTCCTTCAGACAAAGTTATAATGCAAACACTCTCCTGTGTTTCCGCTGAAGCCAAAAGCAAAAAGTGCTTTGAAATATGAACAGTGTAAATGCAAAAGGAAAAACATCTTTCATGAAGATCAGCGTTAGAACTGTTCTTCAGCAACCAATGCTTGTGATAAGAGGCGACTAAGGGGATACGGCATCAGACACGCAGACTTGGTTGTCACATGTCACAGTATTCCAGTTACGTTGCTTACCGCTCTTGCTGTTGATCACATGTTTGTCTGATCCAGACTTGATGATTTACAGACCACTGCCATATACCTGGAGTATTGCTGTGAGTGGCATAAAACTCACTTTCATCACCTGCCCCTAAGGTACACTGAGAAAACAGCACTGTACAATATTGACACTTGAAGAAGCTTGTTTAATTTGTATCATGAACTTAAAACATGGAGAAATATGGTGACTTTTAACCAAAAATAAACACTGGATAGATATTAAAAAATCGTTTTATTTACAGAGAAACACCTCTCAACTTGCCCCTCACAAAAACTAGTTCTTCTTTCACTGTTGCTATGAGATCGCAAGATACTTCCTGGGAAAAAAAGACAGGTTTAATGACCAAACAGTGCACAAGTCTGAAACCTAACCCTACTACATAACACTGGAAGAAAGAACTGAATGTAATCATGTTAATAAGTACACACATGAAACATGCCTCAACATGCAATACACAGCTGAAACCAGTGATTACCACATCCTTCATAGTTGCATGCATACTAAACCCATAGATAACAGGCCAACCTGTTGTAGCAGTTATGTCATTATTTGTCCACTCACAAAGGGAATGTGAGAGCTATATATAACTAATGACCAGACAGAAGAGACCTAGTTTCAATTTCCAAGGGAATAAAAAACACATTATCATTATATGTAGTCACTGTCACTGTCAGTGTGGTTGAATATACCATTATACAGGGCTGATATGTACATAAACTGTCTGTATCACATACATAGAGCAAGCGAGTGAGTGAGTGTGTGAGTGAGTGCCAAGTACATATTTTAGCAACATTCCAGAATATCACAAATAAAGACACAAGGAAAGGACCCCACACATTTTTCCCTCTAAACCCCTGCCTTTCATCACAAGCAAACACTCTATCCACTAGGCCACCCAACCTTGCCCTTACATGAAGAAAATCATAAGGTACTAAGCTAACAATCTGCACCACCATGAATGCCCTCAGTTACCAAGCATTAGAGGCACTGGTGAAATACCTGACAATTCTCAGGAAGAGACAAGCATGTTATTATAGGACCCTACTCTACTCCTTACCCACCATAATTACCAGGGATTAGGACCACTGACTGACCTTTGTCAGATTTACATCTGCAGCGTCACAGACTGTGATTCCCTGGCCTTCAGTACAGACGTTATAGTTACAGATGACTTCATGCCTGCCTGTTTTATACCACACACTTACACCATCCCCAGACCAAGCACCTGCTTGGTTCAACCAGGTCACATCACAAGTGATGACTACCTCAACACAATTGTCATGAAATACATGATCCCTTTATGAGTTCGTCGGATCTCATTTTTTTCAAATTTCAAGTCAAAACATAACACATATAATGAAACAGTATGAAAAAAAGCAACATGCCAAAATAAAATCTGACATTTTGTTTTGAACACTGAAAGAGGGCTAATTCAAATTAGCAATGTCATCATGATACTCCAGGAACAAATCTACAATTCAGTTTGTTTAAATATACCACAAATGACTGAACTGACATAATAGAATTGAAAATGAATACAATACAAAGAGCGACATTAACCCTTTCTGCACTCACACATGCTATATTTACACAGTAACCATGAATGTATACAATCTCACACATAAGGAGTCATCATTCAGGCCAGATGGTTGACAAAGAACTGCCTTAATCCTTTTCATGGAAACATGAAAAAGATTAGTGGCTGACGGTTCCCCAGTTCACTCGAGATATGCTTCATGAGCACTTCTACATATGTAAACAGTTGACTATGTCAGCTTGCCACCATTACGCCCTAGGCGCCATTATGAAGCTCACTTCCACCAGATCAAACACATGCGTTCCTAGAAATATTTGAATAAGCATGTGTGTTCTCTATTGAGCATGTTGAAATACTCAGATAAATATAGAATTGAAATTACAAGGGTTTTATATGGACAGAATGTTTTAGGAATCTGGGTTTGGTATGCATGGACTGCACAGCTGTCAAAACCTTGTTCTCCCTGGACATATTACATTAAATTGATCAGTTGCATGGGCAATACATGTAGAATGTGGTCAAATGAATGTCACATGTGTTACACTTAGGAATACACTTTCCTTCTGAATAAGTTGTCCACTCATAATTTTGAACTTGGGAGCAGCGTAAGCTTACACTTGTCAGATGGGTACACAGAGTACATCAAGACTACAAGTTCAGATTTCTATTTTGTGGAGTGAGTTTAGATTTACACCATTTCTAGCAATATCGCAGCAACATCACATGCAACTGTAAAATGGCAATAACTGTTTAGCAGCCAACACCATTTTCGTGAGCGAAGAAACACAGGAATATTATCATCATAACTCATGACCATGGATGCACATGGAAAATAGTGACACCATTTCCTATCAATGAGTAAACATTTATCTATTAACATGTCATAATTAAACATGAATGACTTACTTGATGACAAGGCTTGGGTATGCCCTGGAGAGCCTGAACAAGAGGTACACAATCAACCATTCGTCATCAATGTTCTCTCCAAAGCTGGTGCTGCCATACAGGTGAGGAGGAAGGTTACCTAGCAACAGAAACACTTGATATACCAGGACCTTAAGTTTATAACCATTTCTTGAAGCACTGTGACAATAGGTGTTCCACTAAAAGTGTTGTGTCATCACTACAATGAGTACCTTAATGTACACAGTAACTGTTCCAGTCGATTTGTGCAACTGTTATAACATAGATCATCTATGTATATTTCTATGTCTTTGTATTGTGTTTATATTTGCAGTTATATATGCAATAAAATATCTTATCTTCAAAAGAGTTGTGTGCTAGATCCCTCAGTTTTTCAAGTCTCTAGGCAGAATATAGCCAATCCTTAGGGGTCACATACTCAGCAGATACAAATATGAGAGTTAAGCTGGTACTACTTTCAATGAATTTGTCCTTGGCAAAATTCACCACTGGACATCAGGAGAATTTACTGGGAGAACTAGGCTATCATGATGCAAACAACAATATCAGACAATCAAAACCAGTGCAAGACTGTGAAGTAGTTGAGGCAGTGAACAACAAGTTTCATCCACATAAACTGCAAACACTTTATCTAATTAAACTAGTGGATTTGTTTCTATATATCTCGACTCCTCCATCTTAGGGTCTTTACCCCAATGTAAAACGAGTTTGGAGAGTAGTTGCCTTGTACCATTCAGTTGCTGTTTATACATCAGACTTTGCCATTCATGTTACTCTCATGGGCTAACTAGTACAGGTATAGACAATACAGAGTTTCTTAGTTGAACCATCCAATCTCCTAAGCTTCATCATACAACAAGCTTATATGGCTGCATGAGGATCAATTCTAATACAAAGCCTAATCATATGGTTGCCATGTGGCAGGGGGCTCTGGAATCCCCACAGGGCTTCATGGAATCCCCACAGGGCTTCATGACCTTCACTGATTCATAAAATCATGATAATGTCACAAGCTATTTCAAGCTATTTTACTGTTTGTAAAAAGACTGTCGGTAATTTATTGATTCAAGCTCCATCTTCTATTAAGCCACTAAGACATTAGATGATGATTTATGGCACCTCAACATGACAAGAGCTGTTTTCATGCACCAAAAGCATGCATCCCATCACAATCCTACAGTCACTGTGAACAATGTAGCCTAGCTTTCCTTCAAGACACTTCTGAACGTAAAATCCAAGGATGTACAGTTCATAATTCTAACCTCAAACCAGGCAAGTAAAGATAATGAAACAGTCCAGTGTTTAATATAGGGACATCTTGTTCATATTATATTATTATTATCTAAGAATTATTATTCAAACAAATAAAATTTCTGTATACACTTCTAAGTGACTTTTCATGTCTTATGAAAGTCCTTATGTAATGGAAGCTGTTGAAACCGGCATCTGTCCAATCAGGCAAGTTGTCAACACCAGCGTAAAATCTCAGTCACGTCTGTTACTTATACATTCATCATCAGCTCTACAATCTGGCACATTGTCTTAACTAGACTATTCTTCAGTCCAGATGAGTGCCAGTTTAGACAGCTACCACTCTATATACATGAAACACACAGGGTATAGCTACTTCCTCATGCTCACATGTAATATACCAGTACAATCTTCTCAAGTATCAAGTTTAAACATTTTTAGACAATACTTTCTGTTAAGGTGTTAATGGCTTTGGACAAGTCTAATGGATTCTTTGTAACACTTTACATATAGCAATGCTTGATTTGATTAAGATTTGAGATATGTGGAAAACATTCAGAAATATTTACGTCCAAATCCTTTCTGAGTATGTCAATTATTGTCACACCTATTTATGTGAAGTTATGTAGGGAAGCAGAAATAGATTGAGTTTTAAATATTTCTCCTGAAACAACAGCTAACACCTTCCAGTAGCATCAGAATCCCTGAACTACTTTCCCGTCTGCTCAGCCCTTTCTGCAATGCAAAAACTACAAATGAAGGAAGTCCAGATTTCCTGATTCTTCAAACTCTCATGGGCTCCTTTTTATATGAATAAAGTTAATATTTTTATATAAATCATATATTTTAAGAGACACGGTGTTAATCTGAAATTTAAAAAAACAATTGTTCATATGTAAAGACAGGGAAGACTCAAAGACTTATAAAGAATCAAACTCCCAAGTGTAATCTGCCTGTTCACATCAGATATTGTTTGTACAGCAGACGGACATCAGCCCTGCTACCTGTAGCTAAGTAGGAATATCTGCCATTGCTCCCATTGTGATAATGTCATAGTTGACCTTTCAACAGAGAGTTACCATGTCATATTGTTGCCTGGTTCTGTTGAATATGGCCGGACTTCAACAGCTGGGCTGACCCAGAGTACAGCTGTCTTGTATATCACTGATTGAGGTTGACAAATAAATGGACCCCATTACTGTATAGTATTACCATTATGATGGATTCCGTCAATTTTTGACATTGCATTCATTTTCATTAAGATTTCTTTGTTTTTAGAACAAAATATATTCCTTAGATTTTTTACAGACCTGTTAAAAAAGTATGATCAATTGAGGCTTGGATCTCTAATCAACATGGTTGTGTACTGAAAAGCAAATTTGTTGTGCAAATTTTAACATCTGAATACCCTTTTCCCTCTAAATGACGGAAATGTTATATATTATGGTTCTAGATATGTTCCCTAAACGTATGG